>NC_088909.1:48513439-48820439 GCF_037157495.1 Lathamus discolor | reverse complement strand
GGTGAGGCTTCGGATTTGGCTACAAGAGGGTCTTGCTTTTGTACCCTTAGAAAACAACTGGCTTTATGCCAGCTCTGTAATTGTTTACTCATTGGGCCCTGCAGTTTCTTATGATCTTTGTTGTCCACTCTGAGAGTGTTGTCCAGGCGCCCCAGTGCGGCCAAGTATGAAGGTCGTAGAACGGCTGCACACCTATGTTTTCCTGCCTCTTTCTGACCGTCAGGATGAACATAAACATATATAGCCTAACAAATACACTGGCAAAAACATGCTTTGTTATGTCTCTCAGTCATGAGAGGGAATCAACTCTCAGCTAGGTTCCTATCCATTATTACATTTACTGCTTTGTAAGAACTGACAGCAGGTTTCTTGAAAAACACAGAATTAATTTCAGACATTTTATTCATTACAGGGTGAAACAGCAGGAGTGACAGAAACATTCTGCATGTTGCTTAATCTTCTATCTGCATTTTATGTGTTGACATAAGAGCTAAAATTTGTGCAGTCCTGTCCAAAATGCTTGCAGTGATTTTGCATTCATTCTTGTATGATGAAAATTCTTCTGCAGTGCTGTTGTTCTTTAGTGCCTCGTGTTTACAGTGTTCACTGAAAGAGAGACACTTTCCAAAGCATCATTTTCTCTCAGAATCACAGGATTTTTATTGGAGAATGTTCATCCTTTAAAACGTTTTTTCTCCACACCCTTGAGATACCCTTTAAGGAAGCACTGTTGAGAACTGTTTCTGTGTGAGGAAGTATCTCAAAGTAACTGTTCCATCCCAGCTGTCTCATGCTAACTCCCATATGTACACCTTTATTTTTGGTTAAAACTACACAAATGAGTTACTGTGAAATAATGAGCATCTGCCTTTCAAGGTAACTACTACATCACAAAACTGCCGGTGTACATGTTTTCACATGCTCTT
This sequence comes from Lathamus discolor, assembly GCF_037157495.1. NCBI lineage: Eukaryota > Metazoa > Chordata > Aves > Psittaciformes > Psittacidae > Lathamus > Lathamus discolor. The sequence goes on along the minus strand of NC_088909.1, from coordinate 48,819,513 downwards.
CATACCAGGAAGTATACTTCTCTCTCCCTTTCACTTCAGGATAATTACGTGTCATTTTTTAAACGTAATAGTGTAGATACATATCATGAGTAAAACCATATTTCTTTACTCAGAACACTGAAACCTTTCTGGGAATCTGCACTGGAATGAATTTCCAGTGAGTCAGATAAAGGTACTTACATAGTAGTATTTTAATTCCAAGGCGGCGGGAAGTACTGAGGCAGGACAAATATCGATACAGAGCGCAGCTTTGCTTTCGAAGTATTACCCAGGTTAGGCTAGGTGGTTTAGATATTTTAGTTCCATTTTGAAGCAATAATCCCTTAGGAGGCTGAAAATTGATCTGCAGTTAGGGATGTCAAGGACAACAGGAAGGACTTCTTATAGGTATGTCACCAACAAAACACAGACTATTCCTCTGTGGTCGCTGTTGGGACCAATTCTGTTCAACATCCTTGTCAACCACATGGACAGTGGGATTGATGCACCCTCAGCAAGTTTGCCGATGACACCAACCTGTGTGGTTCAGTTGATATGCTGGAGGGAAGGAATGCCATCCAGAGGGACCTTGACACACTGGAGAGGTGGCCAATGCCGACCTCATGAAGTTCAACCAAGCCAAGTACAAGGTCCTACACTTGAGTGGGGTCAATCCCAAGCACAGGTACAGGTTGGGCAGAGAAGAGATTCAGAGCAGCCCTGCGGAGAAGGACTTGAGGGTGTTGGTTGATGGGAAACTGAACATGATCTGGCTTCAGTGTGCACTCGCAGCCCAGAAAGCCAACCGTATCCTGGGCTGCATCAAAAGGAGCATGAGCAGCAGGTTGAAGGAGGTGATCCTGCCCCTCTACTCTGCTCTTGTGAGACCTCCCTTGGAGTATCGTGTACAGTTCTGGTGTCCTCAACATGAAAAGGACATGGAACTGTTGGAACAAGTCCAGAGGAGGGCCACGAGGATGATCAGGGGACTGGAGCACCTCCCATATGAAGACAGGCTGAGAAAGTTGGGGCTGTTCATCCTGGAAAAGAGAAGGCTGCGTGGAGACCTGAAGAGGGCCTACAAGGATGCTGGAGAGGGACTCTTCATTGGGGACTGTAGTGGGAGGACAAGGAGTAATGTGTTCAACCTGAAACGGGAAGTTCAGGTTAGATACAAGGAAGTTCTTTACTATGAAGGTGGTGAGGCACTGGAACAGGTTGCCCAAAGAAGTTGGGCATTCATCCCTGGCAGTGTTCAAGGCCAGGCTGGACAGAGTGTTGGGTGATAGGGTCTAGTGTGAGGTGTCCCTGCCCATGATGGGGGTGCTGAAACTAGATGATCTTAAGGTACTTTCCAACCCTAGCTATTCTATGATTCTATGATTTTATGAACTAGATACTTCTGCAGGCATCGTTCATCACTTGCAAAAACATTTTACCAAACACAGGTCTATTAGCAGAGTCCAAAGCCCCTGGCATAGATAAAATTATGGCAGCTGATACTGAGAAGCAGCTTTCAAGCATTTGGGTGATATTTGTTGCTATAAAATGTTACTAATTAGACTGTAAGTTTGTTACACCAAATGTATTAATACTGGAGTGCTTTCATAGCTGTTCGCAGTCTATCTGAGCTTGGAGTTCAGCATTCTGCATATGATGAGCAGAAGATGCCAATGGCATTGTATGCCACTGCAATGCAATATTGCAATGCAATAGCAATGACAAAATGCAGACATTTGTGCCTCATAAAGAGTCACTTTTAATGGTGGATTAGTGATTCCTTCTAATGAGAACTGTCAACAAACATGTGCATATAGAGTTCTCATAAAATGACATTTTTTTGTTCCAGCTCAGACACTGGTTAGGGCTGGCAGTGTAGCAGGTGTTAGACAATGCTGCTGCAGGCTGCCTTCAGCCAGTTTCCATCAAGTTCAAATAAGAATGTTGTTCAAGCGTACATATATTTAACAAACTCTGAAAGTCACGACATATTTCTAAATGTGACAAATAATATGAAAGCATACACAAATTGTTACTGCTGCTGAAGGTGATGATTTTGCTTTTCTTTCCTCCCTCCACATCTCCCCGGTTGCTAGTGCGAGTCATCATGTGCCACACAACCACCCTGCAAGTTTCTTTCTCTTGTTCATTCTCAGACCAGCTTAGTTTACCATGTGGGTAGCCAGGCACTAGAGCTGGTAAAGTAATATGCCACCCTGCTGCACTCTCTGCCAGCGTGCCACATCACACAGTGCTGTGTTTCCGTGATTTGGAAAACCTCTGCGTGCTCGATTCCTCATTTTGCTGTTAGTGGTTAGTTGCAAAAGATGTGGAAGAGATCATAATCTGGAAAATGCATTAAAGTGCTGTTTCAGTTGCTAAAGTTGGCTCATAAGTCTCGTTATTTTTAAATTTGTAAAAATTAACTGTCTTCTCAGTCACTTTTATCTCTTGTAAGTAGATCTTGTATAAGAAACTCACATGGAATTTCATAAAGTACTTACATGCAAGTGCCATCTTTCTTTTTCAGACAGTTTACACTGAACATCTGTGGTAAATTAAAGGCATCATGTGACAGATCATTCACTTCCATTCACTTCTTTTATAAAAAAAAAAAAAAAAAAGAAAAAGTGAACATTTGTAGAATGTAAACACATTTTCAAACTCAGTCATTTCAGCAGTGATCTGAAAGTCTGATAACAAGGCTTCTGATTGCATTATGGCCTAACTTACAATACTGGGCTAGTAACAGAGGCAATTCTAATCACCGAACCTGTAATTGCAGCCTGTGATTGCATCTCCAATGGCCTGGAGCACATTACAGTGATAGGTAACTGAGAATTCCTGCTAATATGAAAATCCTTGCCTAAAATGAGATTCATAAAACCATAAAAATCTATGCATTGTATAGATACAAGTATAGTTGGTCGCATAATCTCTGTATGCTTTGTATGTCATTTGTTATCTGTAGAACACAGTTGAAAATATAAAAAGGGGGTGCAAAACAAAATGGGTTAAATTCAGTGATGGGGAAGTTAAACCAAACAGCAGATAGAAAGCCTTTGAAGCAGTGTCTGCTATAATACTGTAGGTAAGGTCAATGTGGCCTCCATGGCTTTGTGTCTTTAGAGCTACACTAGACAGCTTCTGTTTTCAGGACTACCCAGTGGAGACTCCTGTACATTTCATATCTCTGGGAAGCTGACAAGCATATACAGGGAATTCACTTGCGTCAGCTCACACTGCTGGTGCAGAGGTGGTGTGTCATAGGGAGAGGAAAGTTTGTGACTACACTGGTTAAGGAATACTGATTGAAATCTTTAACTTGGAACTTTAATTAAGGGCCTGAAAACCAATGTTCCGTTCAGCTGTACTTTCACAGGGCACTCTGGGGTGTCAGAGGCCCTTTTTCCAGCCACTTTAGAAGCTTTGCATTCAGCAAGTCAGTTCAAAGTTGCAACAAAAATATCCTGAGTATGTTTCACAAACCTGTGTTGGCAATCTGGTCAAACATCATAATTACAGTATTCCTTCAGTGTTTCCTGTTCCAGTGTCAGTAATGGTATGCCCTACCCTAGGTGGTCAAAGGAGGCAGGTTCCACACATGTGGAAACTACTCCCTGTTCTTTAACTCACCTCACACACAGTAAGTGTAGCTGCATTACTTTTGGTCTTAACAAACAAACAAGCCAAAAGCTTTAGGAATGAAAGAATTGTAATCTGTACCTGTCTTGCAATATAACATGCAGCTTGTTCACTTGTCCTTCTATCAGAATGGTATATGCAACTAACAGAGATGACCAGCGTGTTTATTCTTAGCTGCAAGAATGCACCTCCAACGTACCTCTCTCTTTTAACCCAAGAGAATTTGGTCATTTGGAAAATGGGACAATGCAGAGGGGAAGTGTCATGGCAAATGTTACTGATGCTGATGTGCTTAGCAATGTCTTGCTATCACTTAGTTGGGGCAGTTTCACAGAACAAATGCACAATACATTCCATAAGATACAATTTTTCTGGTTCTGTAAACAGTTTCCTAGACGACTCCACATCGATGGAGTAAAAACCTCATGTTAAAGCAATAGCACAGGCGTTTCAACTGAAATTTCCTTTAAAGAACAAGAAAATAATACTATAGGTCAGTAAAATGGGAGAATCCCACAGTTTCATCTCTAGACTGCTTAAGAAAATTATTGATATATGTGAAAGCATAAAGCAAGCCAGAAAAACTCTCTTCTTATGAAGTGGTACTCATGCAGCACAATTGTCCTGTATTCATAGACCAGACGCTAAACTAGTATTAAATAACACTTGTGGATATCTGCCACTCTGCTGTAGGACTAGAGTGTAGTTTGAATACAAACCACAGCAAAGTGTGAGAGGGGCAATTATGAAACCAGATTTTCATCCTGGGTGGTAAAATAGGATGAAATAGGACATGGCATGGAAAGAAAGGTCTATTTACAGAGAGACATATTTCTAGCAGAAGGAACTTTGAACAAAGCTATAACTTAGACAGCAAAGCATACAACACAGCAGATCATTTTCTTCTCTGTTCTAGCAAGTCTTGTCTATGAGGAATGATTCAGGGTGCCAGCTGGTCCCAGACGGGACCTTTCTTGGATGCTTCCTGCTCATTGCCACAGGGCAGCTCAGTCCTCTCACTGTATCTACCAGCATACATGTCTGCTGGTACTTATTTAGGTACAGTTTCTTGTCCTCTCTTCCCTGTTGAGACACACTACATCTATCACAGCCCTATCTTTAGTTTGTAATTATTCTTATGGTTAAGCTCGAATTGTTAACTGGATGCATATGAACATAAAATTATTTTTAGACAAAATGTTACCAGTCGTGCATGATGTGATAATGTTTCAGCAGTTACCTCTGCTGAAACATCTTGGGTCTTGTGATTCTGTTTTTGCTTTGCTTCTATCATTGTGCTTAGTCTGGCAGTATACTTGCTAATCCTTCATCACCCCAACAATGTCATTAATGATATCAGGCATTTAAGGAAGTTAAGTTGGAGTCCATGGATTTGTTTCCCCTACAAAGAGTTGTTTACGTAATAAAAAGCACTGTCAGGCAAAACATACTTTTTCTTCTAGTAGTCAGTAAATCAGAGAGAGTAAAAATAAACTGCTTTATTTCAGAAGTCTTTCTATTCTGCTGAGCAGTTTCCTTTTTAATAGCCTTATTTGAACACTTTGCCCCCACCCTGATCAACTTCTTTTCCACAGACGGGACTGAATCTCTTTTCCCAAAAAGTTTTAACTCCAAGGGAAGACAAACAAAGCTAAATAACCTAAATATGTAGTTCCATGGAGTGGCCTTGCACAGTAAATAGTTGCGGTAGTGCAGATAATTTTGTGTTAGTGCAGCTTTACCATCTGCTTGATAGGTAATGAAGTAGGTAAGATCAATGCCTAAAATAATTATATTAGTAGAAACCTTGATGTAGTGTAGACATAATGGCACTTCAGTACATTTCCTGGGGCAGTCATCAAACAAAGACATGGCACCTGTATTATCTTTTCAACCTAAGCCTGACTTCTGGCAGTCTACAAAACCCCTCTGGCCTTGTAACAAGTCATGACAGGATTTTCTTTAAAGGATGCTGGGTCTATTTCTCTCTGACACTGTCTCTGCAAGGAAAGCTAACTGTGCAGATGCTAAATGGAGTGATGGAGTGTGCTTGCACACCTAAGCAGGGCTGCCTCTGTGCAAGCACCAGATGTGCTTCTTCAGGCGTGCTATGTAGATGATTTTAGTTGTGAGGCTGCAGGAGGAATGGGGAAGACAGAAAAGGAAGGAAAGTCTGTTTTATATAGTACTGTAGATGCCATGCCAGGAAAATCACTAAATATAGCATAAGGACACAAGATGCAGGGGGATATATGGCTATCGTAAGGTATCACTCTGCTTAAGGACTTCTCTGGCTGTGAATTGAAAATGTGTGTTTGCATTTTATCGTATTGTCTGGCAAGACAGAGAATGGTCATTCATGGTTTTGGGCAGACACTCCAGTAACAAGTGTGTTCTCAGGAGAACCAGATGCAGTGGGAGTAGGGTATCTCAAATAGCCTACTGGCATCATTTTCTTTCCAAGACCAAGACCTGATTTTGTGCTGAACTAGTCATTTGACCTAGTCTGGAAAAAAACCCTACTACCTCAAAATAGCTTAAAACCGTTACAAGAAGTGCATGTGTAAGGAACAGGCTGTTGCAGAACTGTCATAGGCTGTTTGACCTGTGCAGATTTTGGAGAGGCTGGCAGTGGACCACATGCACCACTTTCCTCTTTGAAGATAACACCTTTAAGCCTTTCCTAATCTACATCCCTGTTCAGCCTTCAGATCTGAGCAATCTCAACCACTGTTCACTGGCAGCAGGGGAGTCCTTCAAGAGGACTTTTGGGATGAAAAAAATAAAAATTAGAAGGCTTGAAAACTACTGACAATGTTGGGAATTCTGGGGAAAAGGTAACAAGGCTTTTAACAAGATGTATCCAAGGAGAAAGGAGACTCATTGAAACTACTGATTTTCTTTAATATTTCTGGAATTTTAACAAATCAGGATGAGAAGTCAAGTAGTGAGATTATATAGGCAGTAAACAGAAGGTTACCTTCATTCCTAGGAAAACCTAGACATACTTTCACACCAGACTGCAGCAGGGAGGAGAATTCTGTGAAGAATGTTGTGACTGAACTTTAAATAATGATTCAGCCACAATTATATTCCTTATATTTATCTTAATTATACTTTATATCATACAGTAATCAAAATCAAGACTACAAAATGCAGAAAAGATTGGTAGAAGATAAGTCTCACCTTTATCAAGCTTTCTAGGTGAAATAAATTGACTGGAAATGAAGTGTTAGAAAAGATACAACTATAGTTGTACACCGTAGTGCTTGAGGTTAATCAAATATATGTTGGTTTTTTTGAGATATTTTTGTGATTGAAGCAAATGAGAAACTCACAATATCCACAGAAAAGGAGAAATAAATAAATGAGCATGCCTCCCAAAACACGACTGTTTTTTTTCCCCCAGATATTACTCTTGTGATTCAATAATAGAGTGTAAACAGGGAAATAAAGATTGATGAAGCATATGGTAAGATGAATATTGTCAATAGTATTTGAGAATCGTATTTGAAAATTATAGGCTTTTATACCTAAATATTTTTTGTAGATTATGCAGTCTCAGGAATAACAAGAAATAAATCTGCAGCAATCACAGCGAAAGATGAGACATTGCAGAAACTCATGAACGTCATCCCAATAAGCAGCCAGGGAAGTACACACTGACCCTCTTATTACCAGCTCAAGTCAGAAATACATATCACTGATGACTCACCGCTTAAGGTAATAAAATGGTGCCAGCACAAGTATGATAGCAGGCTTCAGAAAAATATGTGGTTATTTGGTATCGCAAACTGTAAAAGACAAGTCTGTAGAGAGAGAAAAAAATAAAAGCATGAAACCTGGAAAAAATGGTGAAGTGGGTGAATTCAGTTCTGGACATGCAGAAGCCAGTCTCTAAAGTAAGTGCATTCTGGCAAAGACGATGTTACAATGTTGTGTCATTAGCCTGAAATTACAGTATCAGAGACTAATAACAAATCATGCCACAGTACACCATAAATCTATATTTGTCAAACAGAAAATATTAAAATTGATGTGTCTACTAATTATTCATTGTAAGTGGCCAGGATTTTAAAGAACTACTGGGAGATTAAAGAGTTGAATGAGAAACATGCATTCCCAGGCATTATCCACTGCACTGTGTAACGGAAAGTGCAATAAAAGAGCAAAATGATTTTCTAAAGTCTAGCCGAGCTTGGCTCTGCTGAACTTCAGAACAGTGCTTTAAGATATAGACAGTCTCCAAGAAAGCTGTTAATTAATGTGAAATAGTAGCCAGAAATCTTTCTTTAACCAGAACCAGCAAAAAAGCATAATTGATCTCAATTAATTAAAACCATCATAGCGATATAAAGAAAAGGCTGGGCTTCCAGTATGCTAAAGCTTTGAGATGATTTTTACATGCGGAGCAGCATGTGGTAGGCTCAGAGGGCTATCGTTACTGAGGAAACTACTCATATCCGTGTGAAACACAAGCTTTGAATAGCAATCTTTCGGGAAGAGCTGCCATTTCTCCTTTATCATTAGTGGGAGATATGAAGGAGGAACACATAGGAGCAAAATAAAGATGAAGTGGAACAAGTGTAGAAATCTTCTACTAGCTCCCACATGGAAAAAGAAGTGAGCAGCTGTAACAAGCAGGAGGGAGAATGCAGAGACTCTTACAGATCCGCTTCATCAGACACACTGTTGAAGGGGTTCCTAAGCACTTTCAGGTTGATTAATACTGAAAGAGCTTGTAATATAAACAGTTGTAATATAAAATTGCAAACAAATATTTTTATGCTAATGTCAAGGATAGGCTCACTATCATTAAAAGTGAGCAAGATCTAGGTTCAAAGGACTACTGTGCCATAGGATAATCCAGATGAGGGATGTTGGGAGGTACCTAGTACAAGAGGTTGCTCCTAGCAGGGTCAGACCAGGCTGCCCAAGGAGGGAGGGAGACTGCACAGCCATGGGACAGCCTGTGCCACAGCTCGCCTCTCTTCCCAGGGAAAGGTTTCCTTACAGCCAGTCTCAGCCTGTCTTGTCACTTGCCCACCCACCATACCCTGCTGAGAGCATCCCAGCTCCCCAGCAGTCTCCATAGGCACTGGAGGCTGCTGGTGGTGCCCCAAGCCCCAGTTGTCCAAGCTGAACCAGCCCTGGTACTCCAGCCTTTGTGCGCAGTGCTGGAGCAGGCTGAGAATCCTCTGTGGAGGTAGGTCACATCCACAGAGTCTCTCACATCTGCTGTAATGTGCTCAGGCACACTTGAACTGTGAGCCAGCTATCATTCTGCTTCCTTAAGAAGCCTGAAGCATCCCCATATTCCCCTTCTAAATCGTAGAATCATAGAATAGTTAGGGTTGGAAAGGACCTTAAGATCATCTAGTTCCAACCCCCTGTCATGGGCAGGGAAAATGCTGAAAGTTTTGTGGAAAAAAAACTCAAAGGGCAAAAGTAATTTTTTTTTTTATTTATTTTATTTTATCTATGGTATTAATCCTGTGCATATAGAGACTTGGAAGCACCTTGCTGAATAGACATTAAATAATTACACCCTATCATTTCCCATGACAAGTAGGATCTGGTGCACAGAGGAATTCAACGTCCCATGCTACAACTCTGTAGCCTGAAGAGTAATGAGAACTGCTGTGAGCTAATACGAAAAGATGGCTCAATGCTCTTCCACTGAGATCAGTAAGAAAACTTGACATGCACTTCAGTGAAGAGTGAAAAATAGGCTGGAAGGAGTAAACCTCCTGCATGTTCAAGGCCAGCTAAGGTGACATCCACATGGGGAAAAAATACCACAAAGCAACTGTACTGTCTCTATGCAATGCTGAAAGAAAAGCCACTTCACAGCCAAATGAGAGAAATATTGCAATCAGTGCATCTTGTGGGTGCACAATACTATGCAAACCTGCACATTTTAGAGTTTTCTGTAGTATGAGCTGCATCTGGCACTGATTCTGCTGTTGTGTATCTGTGTGATTATGTGCAGCAAAGGTCTTTGTTATGGTGCTGCCACCGAAAGCTGCGAAAGAGAAAGGGAGAACAGTTTGTCAGTTTTGTGTGCCATTCTCAAGTATAAAATTAATAAATAGCCTCTATATTAAAAAGTGTGTGCTGATAGGTTGCAAATTCTTAGGTGGCTTATAAAGGGTTTATCTTCAGATTACCTTGACCTGTACATAGCTTGTTCACTAGAGTGCAACCTAAATTTTGTTTGTGTGATGTGTATACTGCAAAGTCAGAAAGGTGTACAAATGAGTACAGTAAATTATTCACAACACCGCCTTCAGGTGCTCAGCGTGTGCACTGCACTGAATAAACTCCTTTGTGCAAAGGTAGAGAAATGTAGGCAGTTTTTAATGGAGAGCAGCTAACTGCAAATAACCTGGTCTGTATCAATCTGTACCTCACCTGATTTGTCCTGTGGCCATGGCCCATTTGTAAGGAGATTGAAAGCAGCAAGGAGGGGAGCTGTGTGTGAGCCTGAAACAGGCATGGTTGGCAGGTTTATGCTGCTGACTGCTGCTGCAGTAGGGCCTGTCAGCAGAACACTGGAAGGTATGTTTAAAAACACTTAATAATGGCACCTGAGAATAAATATAGTGTCCCAGCCATCTTAGGCCAAGAGCTCACAGGCTTCTCAGTGGTAATGGAAAAGAAGGGGCACACTTCTCTTTTTATTCTGTTAATTTATTCCTGTCCAATTGTGCTGGCCTCCCACTGGAGCTATTGCAAAATGTTTGCAATAGATGGGTGTCAAACACCATCTTTAGAAGGCACTAGTGACCTGCTAACCCCGTTCCGCTGGCAGGTTCCCAGGCATATTGCCTGGTTACGTATTTCACCAATATTTGTACACTTTAGTATTGCTCAAGTTCACACCCAAGTCAGATATCACTTATCTGATTTACATCAAAGAGGATCACATTCTTGTTTTGTGTGTATTTAGTATCTAAAAAAATTCCCAAGTCCATCTCATAGAATCATAGAATCACAGAATGGTTTGGGTTTGGAAGGGACCATCAAATGTCATCTGGTCCAACCCCTCTGCAATGAGCAGAGACACCTTCAACTAGATCAGGTTGCCCAGAACCACATCCAGCCTAGCCTTGAGTGTCTACAAGAATGGCGTATCCAACAGCTCTCTGGGCAGCCTGTGCTAGTGTTTTGCTCTCCCCATTGTAAAGAATTTTTTCCTCACATCCAGCCTGACTCTCCCTTCTTTTAGTTTAAACTATCATCCTCGTCCTATTGCAACAGGCCCTACTAAAAAGTCTCTCCCCATCTTTCTTACAGGCCCCTTTGAAGTACTGGAAGGCGACAATAAAGTCTCCCTGGAGCCTTCTCAAGGCGAATCAACCCCAACTCTCTCAGTTCCTTCCCCTCGTCAGTAAATAAAATGCACTGAAACTTAGATCACTTGCCTTAGGAAGAAATGAAGTTATTTGTAGACATCGTTCTCATTAGATTTCTCCCAAACTGATCAAGTTAGCAGCTGATACATTTAGTACCTGATTTGCATTGTGATTCAATTTCCATTCATTCCATTCAAATTCCATCATCTGACCAGTGGGCAATACAAAGTTGTGCAGCAACTCTGCTAATTTATTCTTCTTTTACGAAAACCTAAATTTCTTCCAATTCCATTATTCTAGTAAATAATATTTGGCAAAGTGGCCTTATGATGATTGCTATTTTCAGAGCCTAAAATGCATTCATGTTCTTTATGCAATGTATCTTCATTAAAAAAAAATAAAATGCAGTGAAAACATATAAGTTGGAACTCCATAAATTCAAAGCTTTCATAACTAAAACCAGTTTGGAATTAACATGTAAGTAACAGAATATGAAACCAGAACACTTGATTTTTTCCCCCAGAAATATCTACACCCTGTTGTGACATGAGTGCATTGCTTTGTTAAAGAGTTCTATGGGTTTTCAGTATTTTTTGAGCCCTCTTTTGCTTACAGTTTTGTAATTTATTGAAGATGACAGTTTTAAAACTGTGCAAGCAGTATGGAAATCAAGATTTAATACTTCAGTGGCACTTTCCTGTGGACAGTTGTTTTTAATTACATGTGTATCAACCATCCAATAGAAAATTGCAGTTGTCACAGTAAATTTTACCTAGCTATGATAGAAAACCAAATTGGTGATTTTAATGGGTTTGATATATTGTTTCATATTTCCTGTTGCTTATTATATAGCACATTAAAATAAGTATTTGTCAAATAGTCATTTGGTGTTAACACAAAATCTGTAGTGATACATCTAGGAAAAAGAATCCACTTTATATTTTCTTACGTAATATGAAAACACTGTCAATTCTTAGAACAGGAAGTATCTTGCGAAACAAAGGGTTGTGAGCTTTTGGTTGAATCAGCTTGCAATGAAATAATTAAAAATTCATATCTTCTCATATTTCAAGTAATCATTGCTGATTGCTATGCATTCTGAAAACATAACAAGTAGCATGCATTAGTGATGATTCATAATCTCTTTCTTTCACACAAAACCCCATACATATGGACACACACATATGCACATTCAGACTCTCAAAAAAGCTAAAGAGGACTGTTTAATGTTTAGATGGAAGTCAGGAGCAGGAAACAATTCCCAGATTGAACTGCCAGTTTTAGGCTTCTGAGTGCTGATTATGTATTTATTTAGTTATTTGGCTATTTTGCTCTCTGGATGGGTATATTTAAACACAGAATCTAATTTTAGATTATATCTGGTTACTATCAATCTTATTTCTCTCTCCTCCTGGGGCGAGGCTGGGTCTTTCTATTTTTATTTAGGGAGAAGATAGAGTAAGCTGAAAAAGCAAACACAGGATACATATTATGCTTCTCTATTGCTTTGCAGTTATATTTGCTACCGGCTTCCTTGCAAAGTCCACCAGAAAAAATAGAAATAAAATGCTCAGTGGAAAGTTCTAACAAAAATTCCGTGTAGTCATTGGTATCAATTAAAGCACTACAGTTTATTTATCAGTGACACTGCGTAACAGTGGCCTTTGCAATGGAAGTTCAGCAGTTAACATAAGACACTGGAACTGACTGTAGAAGACAAGTTTATTTCTTTTCATCCAAAACAAATTTAAGGGCATCATCTCTACAATACAGCTGACAGTCTGCCCCAGCCAGTTGCAATTTTTTATATGCAAGCTAACTGTATTTATTGAAGAAAGCTTTGCACAAACAAAAAAGCTTTGCTTTTTATTTGCCCTGTTGGAATTTTAATACCTGTATGGTTCAAGCAGGTTTTGTGTTTTTAAATCATTGCCAGATTACCTGGCAGAGTAAAAGGCTTACAAAAAAATATATTCGTAACCTGGAAGAAAAGACTGAAACAGCCTTGCCTAGATCTGAGACTGTATTTACAAAGCAATTTAGTGCATCAAAGCAGAGCAGGACCTCAGCTTCTTAATGGCTGTTACTTCATTTCTCTCTTACATTCTCTTAGGTTTGGGTCCTTCTGTAGTGGATGCTACAGCAGGATCCCTTCTGTTCACACACACGTGAAAAAATCCTATTACTTGTCTCGTAGGGGTAAAACACCACTCTGGAAAATGCAGCTTCTAGGTTTCACACATGGCCTGCCTCACACAGTTATTTCCACATTTTTGATCAAGTGCCACAGCACTATTTCAGTACAAGCAATAAACAGTAATAACCAAGGCCTAGGCAAATAAAATATTGCCAGCATCCTTCTCACACACCATCCATACACGACAGGAAAACACTCCCTGCTGTCTTCCCTCCATAACCTGCCACACAGGCAGCTGTCTCTACTGCTGGTATTTGCCCCAGTACACATCACGGTGTATTTCCCCCCTTTCAGTGACACTGCTGCCTGCTCCACCAAACAGCTATTGATGTGTGATTATCAGCTACACCAAATAGCCCTTTATCTTATCAAAACACCTGAGATAATTCTCTGCCACATTATATTTAAATGTACTTTTGCAATTCCACCTGCTACCAGGCGCTAGGACAACAAGGAAATCCTGCTGCTGCCTGTGCCAGCTCTCATCTGTGAAATCAAGTGTTTTATACAGCAAAAATATTTCCTGAAGCGTCTCTGCAATGCAATATTAAAATTCACATAGAAACAATGTGCTACAAGAAGAATTATACTTCCCATGTTTTCTGCAATCAGACTTTCATTGTAGCACTTTGGGGTGTTGCGCACCCTTGATTTTCACTAGAAACTTATTGGGTTTGACAGAATTAAGGCTTAAATGCTTTAAAAAACTCCTGGTGTCATTCAGTTGTTCAGGCAGGGATTATCAGGCAGGTATTAAAACTGCTGCAGGCAGTAGCAAAGTGGTAAATATTGACTCAGCAGTAAATAAAATCAGTCCATTGAGGTGGAGTGTACTGTATGTGGTGGAGGAAAAGTCACGATAAAGCATTATTGCTCTTCAGCAGATTAAACAGTTTACATCACAAAACCACATGTTGTTTCAGGAAAGTCACAGACTCCATAAAACAGAGTGAAACTTCATACTCACATAAAAATTTAAAACAAGGAAATTGCATGTTCTTTTTTTTTTTTAATATAGTCAAGAAGTTATTTTATAGTTGCAAAACAGATGAGGTCTACCAGTGATGGACAACCCACCACCCTTCACTGTGTCTTAAAATGTGATTTGTCAGTTTTAGACCCTGCCCACAGCTATGTTAAAAAATTCTCACAATTAGTTATTTATAAAATGGATTTCAATAGCATTCTCTCCTATACAAACACAAACATTTTATTATCAGTTAGAAAAAAAATGGAAAAAAAAATTACATACAGGTGATCAAGTGAGAAGAAAGCAAGTTTACCAACTGTTTTTCAAGCCTCATTGCGTGCGGCTATTTCCACTCAAAATCAGTAACAGCAACTCCATTTTCTGCTCAGCATAAAACAATCAATTGTGTGTCCACCACCATCTGAAATGTTAATTAGTCTGAGCAGCTTTTGGTTTCATGTTTCTCCAGAGCTATGAATATACCATTAAATGGTAGAAGGAATTTGCAGTAACACAGAGATGAACTCTCTTACGTTTGGTTGCTCTTGCTTTCTCTTCTCTGTTTCAGGGGAAAAAACAGTGTAAAGGAGGTAATGTTAATATTAAACAAGCTAGTATGCCTAACAAGTCAGGCACCCTGTATATGTGTGTATGAATGCCTGAGCAGAGGAACATGGCTCCATTACTGAAATGCAGCAAGCAGAAAGAGAAACAGCTCATGAGCTTTCACTGTATACAATTAAAACTTCTTGTCAAAAGCACAAAAAGTGAGACTACTTCACAAAGTGGCTGTGAGATAAGAGGACGTGTATGCATTTGAGGGGAAAATGGTTTATATTGTAGTTATACTGCAACAGGAGAGAACAAAAGGCTGCTGTCTTTCGAATTATTCTTTCCCAGTACATAAATAGCCATCTGTATAAACCTGTGTACAGATACAGGGTTATAACCAGTCCTTTGTCACAAGCTCACGCCACCCTTCTATGAGGTTAAAACCTAACCAGAAAGAAACTTAAAGAGGTAAAAGGTTGAAAAAACAGCACAAAGTCATTTCCTTTTTTTCAGGATAGCCATTGAGAATCTTAAGCCGTTTTAATTGCCTAAATATAAACATCTGTACGTAATAGGTTTGTGGAGATATGCTGATACCGAATTTAAAAACATGTATGTCCAAATACTTCATATAAACATAAAAGAAACAGTAAAGTTATTGCACTATAACTCAGGTAAGTTTGGTAGGGACAACTATAAAGGGTGTCACTCTTTTAAGTATGACATAAACATACATGAAAATTCAAAATACATAATGGAATATTTTTTTATTAGAATAGACTGGCAGTAGGAATAGAATATTTGTTACATGAATGTGAAAAGCATTTAGTTGCCTATCATTTAACATTTCACATAAACTAAAAGAAATATTTGATATTATACTCAATCTGAAATCAACAGTAACTCAGAAAAGAACAGATGTACTTAATAATTCAGGGTTTACATAAAAAGGACAAATACATTCTGGTAAATTGTACTGCATAATACATATTTCAGTAGACTTTCATGTGAATTACAAGTAATAGACTATAGATAAGCAGCCTAATCAGAGTTCAGCATCAGCCGGTGAGCCATCAGAGTAACTTCCTCCAAGGCCAGATGGAGAGTCCCAGGTATACACAAAGAACCAACCAACTAAAAGAGCATCTTTTCATGGATAGAGAAAGCCTAGCTCAGTCATTTCCAGGGTACTGACTGTTGCACCATGGCATGAAAAGCGCGCTGTGCACATTTGAATATTGACCAATGCATCTGTAATTTGGCACTGTTTAGCATTTGCAGTAAGACAGGACTCCCACATGCCATGCCACCACCCTCAACCGTGTGCCGCGGAGTTCACCAATGGGTATTTTGCACATCAGCTCCATGCCAAAGCAGCCTGCCTGACTCTCACAGCCACACAGGATGGGGAAGTGATGGCAGACCTCTGAGAAACCTCGCCAGGGCCACTCCGCTACTCCTGCTTGAGAGATCAAGTCGTGCTCAGGATCTTCAGCTGTCAGTGATCACAGAGTGTTTTATAAATACACAGGGGCAGAGTGGACAGTTAATGTATTATCCAGCAGCCCTTTCATGATTTTCTTCAAAAGTAGCTTTAATCTTGGCCTGTGAAATGAATGTAAAAGCTTGTTAATTGTTAACTTGCTTGTTAATTCACAAGTCTGAAGCACTTACTAATGGTTGGCTTTTACCTTGGAAACAACCACTGAAGATACTCAGAGCTTATAAAATGGATGTATTGCTAAAAGCCACAGAAACAATGAAGAAAACAAAACATCTTTACTAATCTAAGAAGGGATACCAGTCAGCCTGTATCTCCTTCACTGAGTAAAAAGTTGTATCAGATCACTGAAGTGAAAAAGAATGTACCGCGCCCTACATATTAAGAGATGTGACCAGCAACGTGAGCTGTTACAAAATGTCTTTCAACAAATGAGAACAGTACCAACAAGGAAGCAAGTATCAGTCTAACCTACAGGCTACAGATACAAAACACGGGGTACTGAAGACATGAACAAAGCAAGGTTTTTGCGAAGAAAGGTCTCACAAAGTGGTCAGCTGTTTAGGACCATACTACTAAATGTCAGTGTTTATGTACTTATTCATTTCATGTTTTCCCAAGATGCCACATTGTGTTTTGACTCTTTTTACACTGCTAAAAGTTATAAAAGCTCAAGACGAGAATCAAGTACTTCTTCATGTGACTCCCAGTGTGGCAGGGGAAATCCAGATCCTGGGGAGATCAGTAAGGGTTTTTTCTCCTGAAATTGCAAAGGTAAAACTTTTGCCTTGGGTATTCACAAACCAAAGAAACCCTGCAGAAAGATCAAGGGCAACAAAGAGAGGTGGAATAGTTGTTCCTAGCTGCAGTGTGTTGTTCTCATAGGAAGCAAGTTAAAATGTAATGAATTCCATAATGTAAGTCATTTCGGGGGGGGGGGGGGGGGCAGGAAATGTCTTGCTACATGCCTGCAGCCTATTATTAAGAAATGAGGGAAGAAAGCAACGTTTCCTAGCACTGTAGACAAACACTAAACATGCCACTTAAAATGCCAGCTTCTTTCAAAGCTGCCTGTATATCACTGACATAAGCAAGCTCACTGCTGTTAATGAGTGACTCATGGATGTTTATTGTACAGAAAGAACACAAAGTTGTGCAAGCGAAATAATTTGAAAACATACATCACTTTTCTACTGCATTGCACTGTCTAATATGGATTTGCTTTGCAGAGGTGCAATTTTGAACTTAGAAGAGACTTGTGAGTGTGATGTAAAATTCTCACTTGGACTTTCCTCAAACATTATTAGAGAAATATAAGCAGGATTTTCTAATGAAAAATGCCTATGTATATAGTTGATATTGCTTTTTTTGAGCATTAAAGGCCACATTGTTATTGAAAAAGTGATACTTTGGTCAATAACCAAACATCAGTGAATCATTCACTTCGAAGCCCTTCTTATGTGTGCATAAACGCTGACATTCTGGCAGACTCAGAAGAGCCACAATCACTCCATGTTAAAATATTGGGAAGTGATAGTCTTTTTCCTATCTTCTGCTATTCTGATATCTAGAATATTTTGATTAGTGCTCCTTCAAAAGCCCAAAGGCAAAGACTGAGCAAGCATGTTCAGCATCAGTTATGAATGACTGGAGTCTGCAGCTTGTGAGAAGAATTACAGCTCCTGAAAGACTCAAAGAAAGAAGATTTACTGAGGTTAGGGGCAAAACAACAGAAAGGAGCTTGTGACGGTATTCTGTAATCCTGTAGGACAAACTCAGTGCTTTTTGTGGTTATTTTTAGATACTTCCGAGTGAAAAGTGAGATGAAGGGCTTTTTGTAAAAAAGCGATTTACTGAGAAAGTGATAAAAGATGCAAAATGAACAAAAAGCACAGGAAACAACTGCATGGTGGTTATTAGCTTTCTGATTTTTTTTCTTCTACCTTTCAATAAGTGTCAAGTTTTGAAATTCTGAGCAAAACCAACCTCTGTGTTTTTGTCAACAAGACAATTTATAAATAAACCTTTAAACGTACTGAATAATTTTAAGGTATTTTTAAAAAATGCCTGCAGTATGTAATTGCACAGATCAGAGCTGAAATTTGTCAGTTTCCAACTGTGTATTCACTTTGATGTCATAATAAAATGTACAGTTCATAATTTGTCTGCAGCTAAATTCACAGATGTTGCAAAGGAAGGAGGAAGGGACAGCAGACTGAAGGATGCCTGCCCAAGTCCCACTTTGGTGGCTGCCCTTGCCATCCCCCAGGCTGGTAAGTGGAAGAGGCACAGCAGAAATGTCAGGAATCAATCAGCAGTGAGGAGTGAGAGCTCCTACACTACAGCTCACTGATGGCAGCAAATGTGGGAAGAAGGTAGTGTCTCAGCCCCATGGGGATGGGGGCCAGGATATGGATACATGTGCCTGGCATGTCATTACATAGGCTGTCACTCTAAAAGGTGATGTCCTTTCAAATATATTCAACTGAATAGTCACAAAGACCAAACCTAGTTAGTAGGGAAACGGGAAGTTAAATATTTTCTTAACAAACCAGCATATTATGGTGCGTCAGTTGTAAATGTATCATATTGTGTTCTAATTAGATAAAGAATAGAATGAAGTTATCAGTAAAAGTCTTCCTTTCATTCTTTTGCTTGGTGTCCTGAGTTTCCCCTTCTTCCTGAATTCCCCGCCTTCCTCAGACTGGGGTCTGCGATTGCTGTCTACTGTTACCCTGCTATCTCATCATACTGCACATCCTGTGTGCTTTACACCTGGAGCGAATACGACTTGAAGAACCAATATGGTTCTGCAGGATCTCTAACCTTTTCTGCCGAATGCGTTCTGGAGCAATTCTCTGTGGGAAGGAGTATCAGCTGGCTGCAACCAAAGCTGCAGCAGTTCACAGCCTGAGCCCAGAAGTAGGTGGCTGTGCTGAAACTCACAAATAAAGGCCTCTTGCTGTTTTCAGTCATAACTGATGTTCTTTCCTAGAATCTAATGAAAACAATTTTTGAACTTAAAAATCCCCTAAGGTTGTTTTATGAGATTCTGCAGCTAGCAGAAGATCACTTATCAGCAATCAGCACTCCCGGCAAGAGTAAGAGCACTATTCATTGATAAGATAGTTTGAGAAGCTTTTTGAGAAGCTTTTTAATCCTTTTCAAAACAAAAGCTATTAGGGTGGTAGAAGTTTATAACCAGACATTGAAGGAATGTCTATACAGAGTGCCAAATCGAATGGATTTTTCTCACATAAGAAGGTTTTTAGAAAATAGGAGAAATCTTTATTTCCTTCGTATGAATTACTACAGCAACCAGTGCTTTTCAGTCTGCTTTTCAAAGCATGTGAGGCTTGTATTCACTAAAATAATGCGTGAGACATCACACCCAAAAGGGTATGAAGTTGAACTTGCTTACATAGGACTGGCTAAGTAACACAGGAAGAAAAGACATTTCCATACCAAATACACGGTATCGCCTTATAAATACTGTGGGATGTGATACAAAAAGTTATGCGTATACATCAAGAAACTGTTTTGATTTTGTGTTATTTCTCAGAACAGCTGGTGGGCAGAAAGAAGCTCTAATATCCAATATCTGGATAATGTAAAAATGCAAATGGATGTAGGCGCTGTAATTTACAATGGAAAACACAAGTAATGCTGAAGTCTGCACGAGAAACTGATTGAAAACTGAAAACTAATTATAGCGTGAAGATTAGTAACAAGTTATAATGTGCTTTCTGTGTAGCTGTGCTTTCTTGCAACTAGGAGACGCCTCAATCTTCCAGTCTTTTTACAGGTGAAGAGCTATGTAAATGGCAAGGTGCCCTGACAGGGTGGATTTGAAGACCCTCCTGCATCAGGACATGCAGGGTTCTCTGCTGTGGCACTTGTGCCCAACTTGACCTTGTGTTTTGACCTTTGGTGGTGGTGGTGGGGACAAACCAGCCTCCATTAATCCTACTGTTAAATTGTGTGTAAATCAACACCCATCCTAGACAGCTCTCGCTTCCTTTTTCCCAATGTCGTGAGGAAGGTGAAAAATCCGGCTGCCTACAGCTGATCCCAGGAAAACGTCCTCTTCGTTTCCCAAGTGTCGGAGAACCACATTTCCGTTTGCCAGACACTTCCTCCTGTCACATCCTGTGAACAGGCTGGGGCTGAGTCCCTCCACCTGTGCAGTAACGCGAGTTAAAAGGGGACATGTTCGGGAATGTTGTCTCTTGCAAGGGCTACGTACTCCGTTCCTACTTCAGGGGGATGCAGCGGCCGGGGGGACACGTTTGGCATCCCCCTCCCTTAGATCAGATCAGATCAGATCAGATCAGATCAGTTCAGCACAGCACAGCACAGAGCAGAACAGAACAGCCCAGACCGGCCCGGCCCGGGCCTGCCCGGGGTCAGCCACGCCGCTCCCCTCACCTCCAGCCCGCGGCAGCACCTCACGACGCTCGCTTGACGCGGAAGTCACATTCACCACCGTGCCCCGCACCGGTCCCAGCGACCGCCCCCCGCTCCCGGCCTGTGCAGACATGCGCGGGCAGGCCACGCCCCGCGGGCTGCGCCGCCACCGCCTCCTCGGCGCCCCGGGGACTAAGTAAGGCAGGGCGGCGGGGGCCGGGGCGGCCTCTCGTCATGAACCTGCACCAGGTGCTGACGGGGGCCGTGAACCCCGGCGACTACTGCTTCTCGGTGGGCAGCCTGCACGACCAGCCCTTCACGGTGAGTCCCCCCGCCGGGACGCGGGCGCCGAAAGCGGCTGCGTCAGGCGCGGCGGCTGCAGCCGGCGCCCGTGGAGCGTGGCGGCTTGGCTCCGGTACGGTCGCCGGGCGGTAGCGGCAGTGGCCGCCGCTGCGGGAGCGCTTCCCTGCGTCACACCTCCCCGGAGCTCGCTTGGGGCCGCAAGCAACTTTGCTGAGCGCGGCGGTGCGGGCCGTGCTGTGCCGTGCGGGGCGGCCTTGCTGCCTGGGCAGCGGTGAGGGGCGCGGGCAGGGCCCGGCCGTGCCGTGCCGCTCGCAGGTTCTTGCGAGCACGGGAACATGGTGGCTGTGATAAAAGATTACATAAACGCAGCCGGTACGGGCGGCTGCTGCTGCAGAGGGGGGTTTCAGGGCTTGCTTTCTGCAGGAGAGGTGACTGGTGTCCTGCCTGCGGCTAGCTGAAGGAGAGCTTCAAATACGTGTGTTACTTAGTGTGACGGGTTTAAAACCATTTCTGAACTCCCTGCCGATAGTTGTGTTTAAGAGGGAGAAGCTCCGCAGTATTTAGTAAGGCTAAAACCTTTTATTAGTGTTTGGTTTTCTCCCTTTCACTCTTGCTTTGTAAACAGACTTCTGTTGTGTTTTTCTTCCCATCCTCCCCCGAAATATACCTTTCCTGCCATCCTTTTTGGGCTGTAGAGGGATGAAATAAGGAACAGTGACTGTTTCTTACCTTACCTTTTCTCGTCGCCCCTAATTACAGCGTAGTGTGGTTTCGAGCTTGTTTGTGGAATGACAGAATGCAGGAGTTAAACTTCTATTTTCCTGTTCCATCTGGTGTACGCAGCTAAAATCAGGTGTCTACCTGCAGCTTCGCTCTGCGGCAGCAGCGCAGTGTCGATGGTGGAAGGTGGGGTACAGTCTGCGTTTACAGCGCAGCACCCTAGAGCTGCTTCCCCGGAGTTAGGCTGTTTCTGCAGCGTCCATCCGGCAACGTGCTTGCTTCCAACAGAGTGAATTGTGTGCCTAACTTCGTGTTGGAGGGTTTCTTAAACTACAGCAATTGGTTCTTCGGACTTCAGCTGTGCAAAACTTTCTGATTTTACATATCCAGAAATCTTAAAGGCCCACCAGTGGTGGGAAACCATTTGGGATGAGACAAGGAACTTTCCTTTAGTGAAGTGCTAGTACACTTTCAAACTATGTACTTGTAAGTTTTCTACTTTGATATAATCCTGTTTTGAGGGAAATAGCTTGAGTTACTAGTGTTGCTGAAGGGCTGTCTGCCTCTTATGGCCTTATTCAAAGTGTTAGAGCTCCCCAAAGGATAAGAAGAGTAAGAATCTCGCTTTGAGGAGAGTGATTGGAGTGCAGTTTTCAGTAACTGTTTCTGTGGTCTCTGTCTTGCAAGATGGGATAAATAGATGTAAATACAGTAACAATGTTTCCTATAGACACATTCATCTTCCTTTGTTTTGTCCTTTTTCCCAGGAGGAGGATTTAAAACTTATAACAAAAATATCCTCAACTGCTTCAGCTTTGGGTTGGATTTGGGTTGGTTTTTTTGCCCCCTTTTTTTTTCCTTTGTTTTTGTTTGTTTGGTTTTTGTTGTTGTTGTTGTTGCTGTTATTCATTTTACAGTGCCATGTTGAGCTCATGAGATTGCTTAGAGGATTAAGAAGGGAAGGTACAAAAGGCAATTTCTGTCATTTTGGAAAGAAATGGTGGTCTTAACCCTTAGAAAATCCTATAAGAAAAAAGGTCAATTGTTTTCCGGTATCTGAAGTCATGAATAAGCCTTAAGTACTGTTGGATGATATATTACAAATGGAAAAAAAAAAAACAAAACCAAAAAAAAGCCCAACAAACAAAACCATGTTTCACCAAACTTCTATGCTTCCAGTTTTTGTGGCTGAGAACTCATAGGAGTTGATATTTCAGGGTTATGTACTGTACAGGTGGGATGAGTTGTCTTTGTGTGACAAGAGAACTTGGTCTTTAATACCTAGATTTTTTTTTATTTTTTTTGTTTTTTGCTACAGTATGCTTCAGAATATTATCTGATATGCTGTACTGAATATTTAAGGTGAAAAGTTTTAAATGTTTGATTTTTAAGCTATAATCAACAGATTCTTCTCCTAAACTCAGAAAAATTGGAAGCAAAACTAGTAAAAAGTGCATGTACCCACTAAATTGCATGCACTTTTTTGAATACATTCTGTTTTAAGATGGTATTTGAGATACTTGCGCTAGTGGTATGCAGGTTTGTTGTTCTGGCCTTCTTTTTTTAGGATGTGAAGTGTCAAATGGAGCATGAGCTTCATTGGAGAGAACACTGATAAAAAGAGTGTTTGACGTGTGTTTTATTTATATATAGAAGAAGGCTCATGAGCGTTGAGATATCACAAGAAGCATGCCTGTTGTTTATCTGGCGACAGCAGGCGGTAATAGCGTGTGGTACACTGAATGAGAACTCAGCCCTCAGAAATCAGAATTCAAATGTTTGTTAAATCTGTATGCTTCTCCTGAAAGCTAATTGTTCTATTTACTCTGTGCTTGTCAGCAGTGGAATACATCCTTTATTTTGGGGTGGTTTTTCCAGGTCCAAAATATTTGAGTTTAATAAGTTCATGGAGGTCATCATGTAGGATACTGCAGTAGTAGTCGTTAGTGAAGCTATATTTAAGTTACTGGATAATGAGCACTGTTACCATTTTTGTGATTGCCTGGTTTTGTTCATTTTTGCTTGTTCACTTCTGCTTCTGCAATATTTATTCCTCCCCCCCCACCAAGTATCAGAAGAGGGGAAAAATAAAAAAATCACTGTGGGCAACTCTACAAGCACAAGGCCTGAGAGTGGTAATGGAAATCACAAAAGAGCAATGGTTTGTAGGGCTAAAAATTTGGGAAAGAAAGATAAATTGTGTGGTTTATTTGAATTCAATCAGAATCTTTTCTGCACAGATTTCCTGTGTGTGATTATTCTCATCCTGGACTTGAGACATGCTTTGTATGATTGATGAAGCTACAAGCTCCAAATGCTGAGTTGAAAATGACTTGGAGAACATGTTTTGGATAATTTGGTCAAGATCACACCAAATTTTCCAAAGGAATTAAGTTGTGATATAAAGATTTCCAGCTTTTTTTTTTTTTTAATAAATGAAAGTGTATTCTGTGGCTCAGAAAAATTGTTATCTGTCTGTCTAGAAAGCACTTAATATTTTCTTTGTATTTGAACTCCATCATAACTGTAGTGAACAAAATTAACTGGTCGTAAGAGTCACTCAAGAAGTTACACTGTGTTGTGATTGTCATTTAGAGAAGGGACGGAAACCTTCTAGATAACTTTTATTTTTATTCTTTTTTTGTCCATATTCCAGTTAACCTATTCTGAACTTAAAAACCTAATTCATTTCTTAACAGCATTTATCTAAAAAAAACTAATTCGAAACAAAAAACCCTCTTTGCACTTCAATGAGAAGTGGAGTTTCTGTGAGACTTGATTTTTGCATGCATGGCCTATGAATTTGCCACTTATAGAAGTACATTAGTTCAAGTACTTTTGATAGATAAAAAGCTTGGTTGTAGGGTTGGGGGGGGGGTATTTTATTTTTATTTTTTTGTTTTTCCTCCCAGGTGTGATGGAAGATTATTTCTTTAAATTTAATCTTTGTAATGAAAGATTTTAAAAAATAAGACATTTAAATATAATACTTGTATCAAAGCTTACACTAATCTAATAATGGGGGTGGAGATGAGATCATCCTAAAAAGATTAGTGCAAATTTATACCTGCATGGGTGAGACGTTTTTTGGGGTTTTTTTTGGTGGTGGGTTGTTTGTTTGCTTTTAAACTAGGGTAATTCAGATGTGGCTCAGGGTGACTATGTTTTTTGATTTTGACCGTTCTGTGCAAAGGAATAAAATACAGATGTTACTGCAGTATCACCTGCTTGATAGATTTATTTGCCTTTAAATTTTATCTTCACTTCTCTTAAAAATGACCTTTGTTGTGAATTTTTCTTAAAAGTGGAAGGAATGAGAAGGAGGGGAAAAATGGGAGAAGTGAGACACAAGGAAGTACTTTTCTCCCACCTGTGCCTATTTATGCTGCATATAAACAGTATTTAGTCATCACAGACTGGGAATGTATTATGTGTATGTGCTCAGTGCAGCAGAAGAAACAGGTACCTTATGTAATTAATGAGTTTTTTTCTGGTTTTCTAGTATTAAGTTTTTGTTCCTGTGCAATGCTTCTCCTTGGAATAGCTTGCTTTGTTTTTGTGTGCGTGGTTTATTTATTTTTTTTTTTGTGTGTGTGTTGTTTTGTTTGGGGTTCTTGTTTGTTTGGTTTTGGTCTTCAGTGGGAAATGACTGTTTTCTAAAGGTATAATCGTAGTTTAGGCTGGAAGGGACCCTCAGAGGTCATCTAGTCCAACCCCCCTGCAATGAGCAGGGACATTAAATGTTTTTTGATAAAATCTCTTTAGTTGGTCAATTTGATTGTGAGCTGTGGCATCCTGACCTTGGGACTTGCTTCATTTCATTTGCAAAGGACATAAGAACCCTTGAGACTCATCAGCCATAAAAATGGCATTGATGTGGCTTGAGAATTACCTTTGATACAGCAACAAAATCAACTGCAGAACAAAAGAAGCAAAAGATTGTGGGTCATTATATTGGAAAGCTTCCAGTATAGCTACAGCAGGGAGAGAGAGCACTCCAAATAAGTTCTTGTGGGCTGCTGTATGGTCCCTTAGTCTGCTTCCACTAGGAGATTCTGATTTACCTTGACCTCAGCACAGCATTCTAGGTTGGCTTTTTAGTCTGTATGTTCATCCCATATGTTTGCATGTGCTACTCCGTATATTACTTTATAAATTCATACATGCACGCACATGCTAGTGCATTCACCTGTGGATAATAGCTGATAATTCATGGCAATTGTGCACTTCATGTGAGAGATGCAGGTTAAATAAAGTTTGTGCAAGTTGTACAAGATAATGCGTCAGTGGTTATATAGCTGTAGCAGAAATTACAGCAAAAACTTTGTATGTCAGTACATAGAAGAAATCTATAGAGGGTAGATAACAGCAAAATAGTTGTTTTAGAGATGCTGTGCTATATAAGAGGTCAAGAGCTCTGCTCATTTGATTTTCTTCTGTTGAGAGCAGTGATTTGCCACTACCGTTCTTTGTTTTTAAGTTGTGTATTTCAGGCTTTCAGTTCAGAAATAAAATAGTTCATATAAATGTCTGTATTACTTTGTTAAAACTAACGTGGTTTTGAAGTACTATTATTGTAAAAAAATCTGTTAATCTTTGGAAAAGAAGTAGTATTTTAGAATTAAGAGCTGACATCTGATTAAAAGAATAGGTAGAAATTTTGTGGAAACAGTATTGTATGCAAAATGACATTTATTTTCACAGGCCTCATACATCTTTCACTTCCTAATTTCATGCTTGTTTTGCTATGTTAGCAGCTAGTGAAATCCATGTCCATGCAGCTTGAACTAGTTCAATCTTGTTTATTTGTGTACCAGAAGAACAAATCATTGTTTAATAAACATTCCAAGAGCATGATAATGTCGACATTACCTGCTTGTCCCCTTGTGCAAAGACAACTTTCTTGTAAATATTTTAGGGCATTCTTAAGGTGAAAGACTTTTATAGCTTGCTAAAATCAGACTTGGAGGCTCTGATTGCTTTAAAAAAGCATTGAGGTTCTATTAATTATTTCTTTTAATTACTATTATTTAGGAATTCTTTCCTAGTTGAAGTGTACAGCAGCATTTTGTGTCCCCCTTCCCATAACCCCCAAGGGCTGGGTAACGTAGACCCAAGTATGGATACAAGAAATGCTTATATTCTGAAATTGCTTTTTGCCCTATATGTTACAGAAAACTCGAATTACCTTTTGGCTTAGTTTCCTTAGCTTCTGTCAAAATGAAAACGAGTGACATATGACCAATTGTGGACAAGTCATGCAGTGAAAAGATAAAGTTGACTGATAGGCAGAACTGATTTTTGTTGTATCTAAGAAATGTTAGGATCTAGAAAGTGTCCTTTGTTCTGGAGTACTGACTTCCACTGTACTATGCTAAAATACCACATGATTTTCTGAGGTGGAAAAAACTAAATTTTTAGCTAATCCAGCAGCTAGTTTTGTGCTCTTGTTTTTGAGAAATATTTTTATAGGATACAGTTGCTTAGAAATCTCATGCAGAACTGGAGTCTGGGCTCTAGAGAGAGCATATGAAAATGTGACTTAGCTACACAAGAGATAGTCTAATGGATGAGTTGCAGGGGGACAGCAGAGAACCAAAACAAAGAGGCCTTAGGAAAAGGGGAACACTCAAGCTTCCCTCCTGAAGTGTCTGGTCAGTGGGAGGTGTAATGGGATTGGGATGGAAGGCAACAGTAGAAAATGGAGCTTTTTGCAGTTTCATATGCCAGACAGCCTAGTTACCTTCTATTCAGAAACTTGTGTTTGAAATACGTAGCTTCCTTCCCCTCTGCATCCCTTGCTGTTTGTCTTTGAAATTGTAATACTCCTGCAGGCAAACATTGGCTAAACCTCAAAAATAACTTCCAAGTCGTCATCCTTCTGCTTGGCTGTAGTTATATTTGGAAGCTCATTGAGAATGCCTTTCCCCCTCCCCTTTCTTCCCCTTTTTACCTCTCTGGGGACAGATCATCTCTGCAGTTTTAAGTGCTAGTCAGTGGTTTTGCAGCTTACTGAGGATTGTGAAATCAATGTGACCAAGGGTGACTTTTTTTTTTTTCAGGTAATGTTGAGAATTACCAGAATGAGAGGATGGAAAGACTATATTTTTCTTCCAGGAACAAGATTTTATAAGGACACTCCTTTTGTCATCACCCTGGTCTGGATTCTCACAAGTCTATTTATAATTGTTAGAACTGAGAGCTGCTAGGATGAGAAAATATTCCCCAACTTCAGAAAGTCTATCCCCAATTTGACAGTCTTCTTTTTTAAACACACAGCATATGAAGTTGAGCAAGAAATAAGTATTCAACATAAAGTAATAGCCATGTTTAAGCATAGCAAAAGGAAGGAGGAGCTATATAGCTCTTGAACAAGAGTTCTATTCATAAAGGGACATTTTTAGGAAACAGCAAATCTAGAATGTTTGTATACCTCTGAGCTACTGCTGTCCAGCACAGCCTGGGTTAGCAGGAGACAGTCTTCTGATACACCAGTTCTGATATACCAGTTTCTAGAGACTCCAACGTGTAGTGTTTGATTATTACTTTAGAGTTCTTCCAGTGCAAAATGCCAAGTGTTCTCAGGACTTTTTTATGTGTTGAACTCGTTTGAGTTCTTGATCACATTGAAATTGTTAATTTTTAACTTCAGGATCACTGCTAACAGTGTGTATTACTTTATATGCTAGTTCTTTCTCATTGTGATGGAAATATTGTAGTGTCGTGATGCTATGTACTCTCAGGCTTGCGTGTGAATTGAGAAGAGGAGAGAACCTGATGGGAGAAATTTAGTAAGTCTAAAGATCTGGTGAGGCCTACAGAGCCTCTGCAGGAGAGCAGGTGGGCTTCATACAGTCTTTGGCACTTCGGTCTTTTAAAGACATTTTTAGTAAAGCAAAGTTATCTCTTTAAAGTGAAATACTCCTTTTTTTTTTTTTTTCCTTCTTTTTTCTTTTTTTCCTTAAAACTGCCTCCGTATGGAACACTCAATTCCACAAGATGGCTGTGGGAAAAATTATACATATGGTACTTCTGAATAATCTTTGCCTGGTGGACTGTGGACTTAATCAGTGAGTCACCAGTTGAGATGGGTTTTAACTAAAGAAAAAAATGTTCTGTGAAGAACAGGTCCAGAGTTCGTGTTATTGTGAGACTAAAATAATCACTTTAACGTTTGAACAAAAGCAGTACTCAGTCTCCTCTTTTCAGATTAGTTTTAAATTGGACTGCTTTGGAACCTGCAATTAAGATGTCAATTCATAATAAATGCTGTTCTTTCAACAGTAGCAATTACACTGCTTGAACCACTTCTCGAAGCTGAAGAGGGGACAGAATGGGAAGGGGCTCAAAAACCTGAGCAATAATAAATGGTCATTAATAAATGAATGGTTATATTCAGTCTGCAAAAGCATTATAGACAGCATTTCTAATTACCAGGTTAGTTTAAGGACGGCTGGTGGTCTGTTCGTTGGAAAGCAAAAACTGAATATTGGCTGAGAATGGTAGTCAGAGTGTTCGGAGTAAGTCTGTTTTGTGAAATGTCTCTGAACCTTTTTGTGGGGAAAATTGTCTTTGGACCAAGATCACCGTGTTTTTTATTTAATTTATTTATTTTAATGTATGTAATTGTCTGGTAGTCTAGGTCAGTCTTGGTGAAAATACTCTTACACATGAAAGCATGATCATCCAATTTCAGTTCTGCAAGTCTAGCATTCCATTTTACTGCCTTTTTTCAATTCAAAAGTGTTTTTAGTTACTATACTAGAAATGGTAGGGTTAGCTGTAAGGCAGAATAATTTGTCAGTAAACAGAAATCTTCCATCTGCAGTTTTTGTGAGACTGTTCTGCTCTTGAATCTCTTGGCTAACTAAAATGGCATTTTTGGCCCTTTTATTGTTCTCTCACTGCAGGATACATGGACTATACCTTTTCAAACTTCTCCAATAAGCTGAAAGTAGCTAAAGTTTTACTTAATTCTTGTTTTTCTTTTTTAGGCATATGCATCAGGATGTGATATTGTGGTACTGGGGACTGACTTTGAAAGATTACAAATAATCCCTGGTGCAAAACATGGAAACATACAAGTGGGATGTGTGGACTGTTCAATGCAACAGGGGAAGGTACGTAGAGCAGCATTTCTAATAATGTTCTAGCAATGTCATGTTAAGCACCTTCTCAAGAGTGTAGATACTTGCAAGTTAAGGCAAATACACAGGAGTGAATAGTGAAATGCCGATTGCTTCATATCTTTGTGGTAAGCAGCACAGTGCATGTGAAATAGTAAGCATGGATAATAAGATTGTAGAAGATATGTAGGGCTGTACAGGAAGATAGAGATGTGCACAGGGCTGCAAAGAGGAGATATCAAGAATTTGGCTAAAAGACAAGTAAGGTGGAAGCAAAAGTAATTTTTTCACTAGAGCTTCATGGTACTGGGTGTATCATTGATGTGCTTTGACATGTTAGTGCCTGGCAGTAGAGAGTGCTTCCACAAAAATCACTTTTAGATCATCCAGAAAACTGACATCCTTAATAAAGGCTCTAAAATTGCTCTTTGACAGGGTTTTGCTTCCTTGATTTCTCAGCTTTTCTTTTTGTTACATAGGAAAACTGGATCAGAAATGTATTTTAGACACTATTAGGATTCAAGTTCTTTTTACAGAGGTCTTTGATAATAGTTCTGTCGCAGTAGGAAATATATAACCAGGTGGCTTTGTCCATTAGGATGTTACAGTGTGATTAAGCTGTTCAATTCAGTAGAAACTGTGTCTGGGTAGATAAGAGGGTTTTTTTAACCTTGTTGCTTTCTTTAAGCTTGTTCTAGTGGGGCGATCATGTGAGCCTTCTGCACATCAGTACAGGCCTTATGAGTTGAGAGCTTTGGTTACATTTTGGTGTCCATGTTGAGACAAGATGTCTGCATGGAAGCTAGTTCATAGTTAACATGTGAAGTCTGTGATGATGATCCTCAGCCACTCTATGTTCCTGCGTTTTAATGTTTCAGTGGTGAGCTCTTGCAGTGATAGTGAAGAACATAAATGAAAATGAGGAAATGTTCTCTTCTGTGTTTCTGGTACCTCTTAGCCATAAAGACTGCATGTCTTGCTCCATTGGCAGCTGTTAAGTGGAAAGTGTTTTTTTAATTCACTGGCTGTATAATAACAGATGGCTACATGAACATGCAGATCATGTTAATCTTTTAAAATTTTTCTGCAAATTTGTGAGGTCATCTTGCCTGCACAATACCGGTTCTGTATGTATTTAAATAACAACACTATCCTTGAGCTGTAAACACATGGGAATATATCAGACTATGAAGCTTACTGAACTTCAGATTTTTTCAGTTGCTTAATTAGACCTGTGGGGTCAGTTTGATTCTGCAAGTTGTTTGCTGTTAGCAATTAAACTAGATGTATTTGCAGAGTGATGAAAATAGTAAGCAGTGAATGTCTAGGAATCTGCTTCTTGACTGGACCAATCAATACATTTCTAGCTCACTGCTGCAAGGGTGGAATTTTTTCTTGCAGCTGCTTCATCTATATTTACACAGATTTCTCTTTAGTTTATATTCAGATTATTCTTTGTTGTTCAAAATCTACAGGAAGAAGCAAAATAAGATACAAATAATGCATCTTATTTAGTTTGCAATTTTGAATCTTTCTGGAAAGTGTCCAGTTACAGTTTCTAGTTTACGAATTATGTACCCTTTTAATTTTTACCTTTATGGAGAGCTGCTATCAAGCATTTTCTCCATGACAGCTGGGCTTATTCTCTTTGAATGATCTCCATTCTTCCTTCAGATGACAGAATTGGTTCGTAAAAGAGTCATTTTCTAGTTACGAAAGTAAGGCATTGAAATTTTTCTTCATTCTTGACCACTGAATCTAATTTCAGTTTTTTGGGAAGCTAGTGCTTTGTGAAGCTACTATGAAGTAACAGCAGCTTAGAAGTTCATGTATGACCCATCTCTGCCCTGTCTTTGAAGGGTAGGGGACAAATGGCGCCGTCTTTTTCTCTTACCAGTCTGTTTTTTGAGATAAACTTAATCATCTGTCTCCAAAAAGGAGATGAGGGGGAAAAAATGGATGAAAACTTTTAATCATCCCAAGAATGCATGTATGAATATATTTATACTTACATGGGTTTATATGTGTATGCATATGAATTTTTTTAAAAGTGTCCCATAGATTTGCAAGGACTAGTTTCACAAACAGGTCCATTTAATCTTAGGCCACTGAATCCAGTCTCTTGCTTCTGGTTTTAGGCAGCTTTGTAATGAAAACTTCTTTGTAAGTGGGTACAGTACTTGGTCTCCTCCCACAGAGTGTAAGCTACAAGCCTCTTTGTGCTTCCTCTACTGAACATAAGAACTAAGGTCAAAATTTTTAATCATAACCTGACAAAACTTTAATTGTTTTCATGGTATGGTTTGGCTTGTAGAAATAGCTAAGGGGTACCAGAATGTTGTCCTTCAGATAACTTGAAATGTTTAATATAAGTTGATTGTATTTGACTGGTGACAGCAGTGTTACTATGTATATAAAGCCTTTTCTTTATGGAACAAACTGTTTTACTAATGTCAAAGGAAAATGTAGGTATTAATTAAAAATTCCATGCTAATAGGATACCTGTATAAAGTTGGTACGTAAAACCAGTAAGCTTGCTAAATAATTCATTTTTAAATAAAGACATGTTTTTTTGTTTGTTTTTATTTCCTCAGAACTGCTAATTATTTTGAGTACGAAAGCTCAGCTTTGAATCCAGGCTTTAAAATTTAATTAACTGTTTTACAGGAGATTTTTTTTTTATTGTGTGTTTCAGGGGTTTTGTTTGTTTTTCTTTGGGTTTTCTTTCTTTTCTGTGTGGTGTGTTGTAGTTAGTGTTGGGTTTTTGTTGTTTGTTTTTTTAGTACACAGTCTGTAGGTTCTTTTCAAAGGAACGGTGATTGATTTTTCCACTGTTCAGTAGTGAGTAATAATGTAACTTAGTATGAGTTACAGATATTTTGATGAATGAGAAATTTTGAGGGTTTCTGCACAATATTGGGGCCTAGTGGGGAAAAACATAAGTGTATCAAGAAATGGTTTGGATTATACTAAAACTTTATGAAATAAGAACCTGAAGCTGCTAGTTATGTTCCTGGTTTGGACAGAGTGGTAAGGGTGGACAATATTGTTGCCCCTAGGACTCATACAGTGGTGCAAGAATTAGTCATTAAATAGTTTGGGTTGGAAGGGACCTTTAAAAATGATCTAATCCCACCCTGCCATAAATCATGTTGCTTAAAGCCCCATTCGACCTGACCTCAAACACTGCCGGGTTTGGGGCAGCCACAGCTTCACTGGGCAACCTGCTGCAGGTAGTTTGGGAATTTCTTCAACACACAAATTTGCATTATTCTTTTTGGCAGCATGCTGCTCAATGAGGACTGTCTTGAATGACTGTATCATTGTGGAAGCCTGTGGAAACATTCAGGGGGTAGCTGATGCTCTGGACAGTACTTGTTTAGCACTTTGCCAGGCTAATGTTAGTTTGTGTTAAAAACCCACCTAACAATAAAAACTGAAGAACTGTCCATGCTTGGAAGAAAGGAAAAAGCTAATCAATATGAGTTTACATAAACTCCTTGCTATTAGGATGTGGAACAGAATTATCAGAAAAGTAAGTGAGGTAGTTAAAGAGAATTAGAGAGGGCAAGTATTAGTCTGAGATGTAAAGTAAAAGTTTCTTCAGGCATTTTGCAATTCTGACAAAATTACTCTTGGCATTTTTGGGCCATGCTGGTGTTTAGGTTGTTACTGTGATAGAAATCTATTTAACTATAACTTTTAATGCAGAGGATTTCTCTTGAAGCTACAAATCTATGGATTTTAGGATCTGTATGGATCTGTACATTTATACAGATCATGTACATCTGTAGTTAATGGATCCATAAATAATAACAACTTAGATATGACAGTATTGTGGTCTTTAAGATTCACTTGGATTGTTTTGACCTTTCTTTTAAGTGTGTTTTTTATACAGATCTTGAGATAAAATACTTTTAATTTTCTCTTAATGCAGCTTTTGGGTGGCTGATACCGCTGGTGGAATAAGACTTTGAAATACCAATTAAAGCTGACCATGCTGCAACGTTTTTTGAAGTATTTTGCGTTGGCATTCAGTAGTTCTCCAGTTTTGCAGCTCTCTGCATTGGGTATTTAGCTTGCATAGCTTGAGTCTTTTGAATTAACTTTTTATAATGTAGCATGTTCTCAGGCCAGAGAACAAAAGTACCCTAAATCAATGTTGATTCTTGAGAATGTGAACTTTGCAAACTCCTTTGATTGTTTACCTAATTAAATGTAGAAATAATGTTGATAGTAGATCTAACTTTGAAAAAGTAGAATGAAAAGTGCTCATAGCCACTCTCAGTAGTTCATCAGAACTAATGTGTAAATAAAGAATTGTGTTTTTATCACTAATACAAGGGAGTATGGATGTGAGCTTCAGATATATTTAAAAGGAGGATTAAGAGTAGAATCAACAATTTGCAGTACTTTCTTGTTTGTTCTATGGTTTATTTTTGCTCTGTTTGTATTTATACATATAAATATGAATTTGCTTTAGATTGCAGCTTCTTACGGAGAACTGATTTGTATCTTTGAGCCAGTTAGCCTCGTGAAGCAAAACAGTGGTCATCATAATGTAAGTAATTCATCACTTATTAATTAATTTACTTAGTTATGAAGCCTTATTTTTTCTGGTTTACTTTAAAGTTGAAGATTCATTTGGCATCATCTAATGCTAGAATAAAATTGAAAGGTAAGGTGGGCCTTGGAAAGTAGAAGTTATAGGAGTGAGACAGAGACACGTTATTTGAAATGTTCTTTAAAGAAATAGATTTTGCTGTAATACTTCATATTAGTGATTTGTCTAACCCTATAATTCATAACTGAAATATTCCAGAGCCCAAAAAGATGGGCACTTTTTGAACCATCCTGTGTAGCCTGTTGTGTTTTATATTCCTTATTTTAACTTTGGTTTATGAAACTGCGTGATTTTGGTCAAATCTGTAAAAGTTTCAAAAATTCTAGTTTGGTTTTTTTTTTTTAATATCTGACCAAACACGTGCTTATACTTCAGTATTATAATAATGAATGAGAATAGTGTTTTTTCTCTTGATTGTACAGCTTAGTCGGTGACAGTAGTTTAGTAAATTAGTGGCCAGAATCTTGATTTCTGGCTAATAGTTTGATTTAAAGCAAATTATTTAACCATGCTGCTTACAGGGAAAGGATTACTCTAATAATTAGAAGTGTTGGAGTCTAATTAAAGTCAGTTTGATGGTAGGAGAGCTTTGATGATACTTGACCCCTTCACGTGTTTGGTGTCTCCTTTTGTACTAGTAAATTGTTTATGCAGCCTTATAGTGGATTCCCTTCTCTATAGTAACCAGTCATAGTTCAGTTGTATGGTTCCTGGTGTACCTGTAAACCAGTGGTATTTTGTATATTAATCAAATACCTGGTATTGAATATATGTAATTTATACTACTGGAAAGCAGTGGAATAAAATAATGGTTAAATGGGACAACCTATGCTCATATGAAATTTTCAGAAGTACTGTTCTCTCTTTTTATCATTGGAGCCACTGAATCCATGCTGAATGATTTTCTCTACTGGTAAACTACACTTATCTTTGAACTTTGATGTTAGTGTAGTAACCGTAAGCAGTAGAGGAAGCACTCTCCACCCATTATTTGCTTTTAAATATTTATAATTGAAGAAGTACTCTGTTACTTCATTCTCACAGTTAACCTCTATGTGATAATTTCCAACAGATTTAGACTGTTGTAAGATTGTCTCTGTCTTCCAATTATTAGAATGTTCAGGATCTTATCTGGAGGTAGTTATTACTGTTTTCTACTAAACTTCTGAAAGATTTAGTTGTTATATTTTAACTTTTACCTCTCTTGGTTTGATATGTTTGGAGTGGGGGATGATTACTTTAAAAATGTCTGTATCTGTGAACTAAGAAAAAACCATTTTGTCTCTTTGTATTATTTCCAGTAATGATTTCAGTTTCTCGTATAATTCAAGACATCAAATCTTTGCAATCTAATTTTTATTAGATAATCAGTAATTTATTTTAAACACATACTTGCTAAAAATTGGAGGATGCAGTGGAGATGTACTTTTGCTATTATAAAAAGGGAAGGGAAGGAAGTGTTTTCATATTAATGTTTGTGAATGCTTAACATTTCAGATGTTACATTATCAGTGGCAGAAGAATGCTCAAATCTTACTGGAAGCCATAGCACATAATCTAACGTGGGATCCCACAGGTGAGACTTGAATAAAAGAAACATGTACTTGATATAGCAACTAATTTTTTATTTAAATATCAGTGTCTTTTTTTGCATAAGTAAAGATTGGTGTTCTCTAATTCTAAGACAAAAAAGTTGAGTGAAATCTACCTTTTGTTTTTTGTTATAGGAAAGCCAAATATTAGATGCTTCTGTAAGGTGTTGATTATCCTAATCTCATCAGTATCTAGTGTTTAAAAGCATTGTTTAAGTAGTGAAGTATTTTTTGTGAAAGAATGATGTCTACGGTAGTTCTAGGTGTTTCATACAGAGAATAGCTACTTTGAAAATTTACTTAATTTTCACATTTTGAACTGTAGGTACTCAAATCAAAATCTCTTACGTGAGAATATGTTCTTGCAAGGTTGAACCATTCTATATTGGTTAGAGGAATGTGTAAAAGGCACACTGCTATTATAGTAACTTTACTGTACAAAAGATATTAATATCCGGTGTGGTTTGTTCTGCAGTTTCAGCTTTGAAAAACTGCTTGTATTCCTCTTCCTTCACAGAAGTCTATATTTTGCTACTTATCTTGAAGTTACATTGTTAAAAACATTTCATTTAGGCACTCGCCTTTTGACTGGTTCCAGTTGTCTTCAGCTTTGGTCCAATGTTCCTTTGGAAAACCCTTCTGACAATGACAATACTGAAAGAACAGATATTGGACTTGGTGAATGGAGGTGTATCTGGCAGTGCAAGTAAGCAACTTCTTTAAAGACATGTAATTCCTTTTCTTCTTCCTGATTTGTGCCTTTCAGATGAAATATTTAATGTTGTTCGCTTGAATTCCTTTGTATACTCTTACTTAATATATATTATTGATAGTGATAAACTTGAATCATATTGCCCTTGAATACATAATATTTCTTTCCTTTCAACTGGTTTTGGGAGTAGTTCATGTTCGTAGGCAGTTCTTCAGTTACACTGAAACAGTAGTAAAATACTGAGGGAAAGCTATTATTGTCCCCTTAGGCTTTGTTGCTTGCACAAGATGTAAAGTGAAAGCTGCATATTTCAAAATGATTATGCTTGCAGGACTGATTAAAAGAAACTTCCTTCTATGTCCAGTGTAATGCACCTTTCTCACATCTCTTTCCTCTTACATACATATTTTACTTTTTCTGTGTTTATCCTGGATATTTGGAACTGTTGTGCAAAGATGGGTACACTCTGCTTTACTGCACCTTTGAGTGCTCTTCTTGTATGCATGTTGATTTTGTGTCTTTGTGTCTGTGTATTAGTATATTCAGAAGAGTTTTAATTTAGTACTTTATAAGAATTTAAATCACTGTCCTTCCTGCCATAGGAGGACTTTAGTAATACATCAGGTGCGCTGTTCACTTCAGATCACTGTACTTTATGGCAGTCTGAAAGAAATCTCCCAGTGTGGCTGGCTGGGGAGGGATCCTTGCTTGAAATTATTCTTTATGAAGCACTTAGCACTGGTCAGGCAGTTGTCTGGATGTACCTAAAAAAAATTAAGCAAAAAAAAAAAAAAACCCCACCCCCAAAAAACCTACCCCTCCTCCCCCCCCCCCCCCCCCAAAAAAAAAGAAAACAAAAAAAAAAACCAACCACAAAATCCAGAACACCTCTTTGTAATCTTTTGGTTGTTGCTTTTTATGTGTACACTAACATTTACCAAGGATGTTTTAAATCCCAAGATCATCCAAATGACAACTGAAAAGATCTCCTTTGAGTACAGTAAACTTTCTAAGTAAAAGAAGTTGAAGACTTACTCAGTTTGAGCCACCTTTGGACTGTCATCTTTTAGCCTAATAAGAGGAGGAGTCAGCCTGTAGATAGAGTGCAATGAGAATCTGGCACTGTGATAGCAGTGGTCAGGATCATACAGATACGGCTTTTCCTCTGTCCCTTCAATAATATGTTTTGCATCTGTATCATAAACCTTATGGAAGGCTTCATAGCTCTCTGCCTATTTCCATCTCTTAAACTCTTTTACAGAGGAAAGAGGACTGAGTGTTTTATATTTTGAATTAGTAGTTCTTGTAAAGGGTCGACAGCACTTGCTTTGTCTGTTTATGTCTGTATGTCTTCTGGCACTTGTAGTTTGGTTACATTTAGAATGGGTTTTTCTTAAGGAAGAGTTTCCAAGATTGTGATTTTGCAGTACTAGCCTTTGCCGGAATTAACTTGTGATATCTGAAGGAGGCATTCCCAAATGTCTTCACATTGGCTTTATTAGGAGGATCTTACTTAAAGTTAGCTGGAAATTTACTTTGTTGCATAGCTTTTGTAATTGACTTCCTGCTGTTACAGCACGTGCTAAATACATCATGCTCTTCAATGACCTGATGGCTTAATTATTCCTGAAAATTAGGCCTTACATGATAACACGTTTAATGAATTCAGGATGAAAATGTACACTTCATTTGTGCTACGCAATTAAATTTTTGTATGTTCTTGCTGCCATTAATGAGCTTGTCAATTAAGCAATAGCTCAGTGCTTCAAAACCTGTAAAAGGATGTAATTTATTGTACTTCCAAGAAAAGTAAAACACAACAAAAATGAACCACATACTTAGCTGAGATTATTTTGATGTGGTATCTTTACTAGTATGACCATTTATGTAAAAATTACTTTCAGATACTTCTAACTACATTATTATTTTTACACCTGTTTGTCTTCTTGAGTTAGAACTTTAAGAAGTATGAGAAACTGAGGTATTTTTCAAATGACTTGGAGGATAATATGGGACGACAGAAGTCACTTTGAAATCCAAACAATTGTGAAGTGGAATTAAAGAACATTTCTGTGCACAGTGTAATCTGTTAGCAGCAATTTTTCTCTTATGATGTTTTGGAATATGGGATATTGTGGTGTCTTTAGCGACAGCTTTCTAGTTTTTACTTTTTTCTGGTGACCACAGCCATATTTTGCACACAGGTTTATCTTCTAGTCCTTCTGGAATTTGTTAATGGATATGTTAATGTCCTTTGTTAATATAAGAATTAAAACTCTTTCATGAGTTCAAGAGGGAAAAATTGTTTAGATTTCTGAAAAAGTTCTTAAAACTTATTTTCTATTTTTAATTCTTTATTTCATAGAACTGCTTCTCAAGTTTGTTTAATGAAATTCTCACCAGATGGGGAGTTTTTTGCTACTGCTGGAAAGGTAAGCATTTTCTTCTAATTGTTTTGTACTAATTCAGGTGAGTTATTAAAGCAAACAGATAAAACCACTTTCTTTTTTCCTATCTTTTTAATGAATTTATATATATATGTGTGTGTATATTTATTTTTTTTTTCTTCAGTATTTCCAGTAATCCCTCTATGCATCTTTACGTTTTGGGGAAAAAGAATCTGTGGGAAAGGTAGCTCAGGGGTGACACGACCCAATAAATATTCAGTACTGGTTAAAAATGGCTATTTTAAAGCAGCTAGTACCAAACTATAAGACATAAGAAAGGGAAGAGTTTTGTGAATGAGGGAGATAAGTGGATGAGATCCCTGCTGGATATCTTTCTAGTGAGGAAATATATTTGGTATTTCACTATTGCAACATTGTTAATCAAAATTAGGTCTTTACTGTGTGTAAATCTGTGTGTCTGTTTGTGCACATAGAAGAGAATTCACATTCCTCTTCATAGGTGTATTTGTGGCCAATGTTATGGATTAGTTTTATTAAAAGAGAGAAGTGTTTTGTCATTGTTGGTGATATATACTATGTATTTTACTTTTTTTTTTAGTCAGTCTGAGTTGATATTTATTTTAAAACTCAAGTTTTAAAGGATTTTAATGTCATAATATGATTAAATAATGGAAAAAGTTAATCTGTAAATAACTTCTGTGGGTTAATAGACTTGCAGAGTTTTTGACTGGAATGCATTATGTTCTATTTTGTTTTCTTACACTATAAGCTCATGCAAAGCACAATTACTATATAAGTAGGAATAAGTAGAAAGAATTACTAAGTAGGAAATTAATGATGAATTTTTTTACTCTAAATGAGTAACTTAATTACATGCCTGCAGAATCTTTAAAATGCATCTTTTTTCAATTTTTTTGGTCAGCAAAATGACTCTTTCCCCCCCCCCCAGCAGGGTCATGTTAAACATACCCAGGTCAATACAATATTTCAGTACCATTCATATTTAATAGTTTGATCAACAGCCTGCAAATCTAGATTAATTTATCTAGTGCTTAAACACATAAGGATAAGGACACTAGAAATGGGATTTTTTCAGCTTATGTACATGCATGGTTATGAAAAGCAGGCTGAGTAGTACTGAGCTTGATTTTTTGAGATGTCATCTTTGACCTTTATATTCTTAAACACTTAAATATTGTATACGTAGGTTTTGGTGGCTTTCTGTCAAAGTACAATTAGTTGAATTAGCACTGGGATACTAGTCAAGCCAGTACAGCCTGCATTTTTGTGGTTAAAACTGGCAGCTAATCAGAAGAAGCAAAATCAAATCCAAGTTAGTAATGACAAGAGATATTAAAATTAAGCTCTGCTACTGTATTTTGTTTAAGATCAAGTTTTGAAGTTCTACATAGGAATTGACTTCTTGTCATGAGAAAAGTAGTTTACATAGAAGAAAAACAAAACCACAGGAGATGTACCCAGCAATACCTGAAGTGCATCCTATTCTTATGCAAGGTAGTCTTACTTACTGTCTTTTTCTTTCCCAGGATGATTGTCTTGTGAAGGTATGGTACAATACAGACAGCTGGCGATCAGCCATAGCACCACCTGGTGCAAGTCCAGGAAAACAAGCAAAAGAAGTTGATTTTTCATTTGTTTATTTGGCTCATCCTCGATCAGTAAATGCATTTTCATGGAGGAAGACCAGTAAATTCATGCCACGGTCAGTAGTTCCAAGAGCCTGATTCTGTGTACAGTCAATGGTCACACAAGTTATATGTGTGGCTTACTTCAGTTGATAATTGAGTTTGCATAGTTTTAGGTTGGTTGTGTGTTTGTATAATTCCGGCACGCTGAAGTTCTTGAGAACATCGTAAGCACTCTCTTGCCTGGGAAGGAACTGGAAAGATAGAGTCCCACAGACTGGTGTAGAGATTGGAGTAGATATAAAACTGGCTCTTGCAAAATTATCTCTTTGCATCTTTTTCATTGCACTTAAGTGACTATTCATGCATTTTGATCCCATCTTGTTCATGACTTTCTGTCCTAATGGAGTCAGAACAGTTCAAAAGTCCTGTCACTTTACATCATCTTTGTCAAACATTGAGATATTTCTGTGTCTTCTTATTTATTTCTCTGCCTAGTACAAAATCAGTCCTTGGTCAGAAACAGTATCTGGAACTTGAATTAAAGTGATCATTTGGAACTGATATTTTCAGTTTCATTTCTGCCCTTCCCGCTGCCCCAACAATTCCTAGATTATCTGTCTCATACTGTTTTCACCAGTAATTGTAATCACAAACAAAGTTGCATTAGGAATATTGTGCCCTGCAACCACCCATCCTTTTGCCGTATTGTTTGATATAGTAGTGATTTGAATTCTGTATACCTTTTGTGTGTTTGACCAAATGGAGAAAAGTTTTAAATTTGGCTGTTGTATTTCTAATATTACCTTGGTTTCTCCATTTTGGATATATAATTTCTAAATTCTGTATAGGTGTAAGATCTTGGGGGGGAATCGAGAACAGGAATCCAGAATACAAATAGCTTTTTATGTGAAGACTTTCAAAAAGAACAGCATACATTCTGCTATTCCAGCTTTGACTAATTCTGTAAATTGAAATCCATGATTTGATGTAGCACAGTTGTGTAATGAAGTTTGAGGTAATTTATATTCAGATACTTGAATAAGTATGAAAGCCTTTTGTACATAATTTGTTTTCTGAAGAATGTATTGTTGAGTTTTTCTTTCCTTAATATCTTTAAGTTACTTGGTGCAATTCTGAAAGCTGGTAATGAAAAACTGTTTGGAACTGTTGCTTTATTTTGATGCTATGTGATAGTAAGCAGCTTC
The DNA here is from genome assembly GCF_037157495.1 of Lathamus discolor. Lineage (NCBI taxonomy): Eukaryota > Metazoa > Chordata > Aves > Psittaciformes > Psittacidae > Lathamus > Lathamus discolor. The sequence goes on along the minus strand of NC_088909.1, from coordinate 48,777,565 downwards.
TTCACACCTTAAATTTTCTTTCATTAGTGGTGCTGTCTGCAATGTACTTCTGACTTGCTGTAAGGATAATGTTTGTCGTATCTGGGCAGAGACTTTGTTACCCAATGACAGTCTGTTGAATGGTGGAGGATACAACAATTGGAGTGAAGCAGCAAACTTCACAAGTAACTTCAAGAGAAATACTTCAAGTAAGGAAAAAGTGCAAAATGCCTTAGAGGTAAGAAGTGAAATTGAATTATGAGAATACATACATGCAATTCTACAGCAACATGCAATTTTAGCCAGGATTGTAATTAGTAACTTGCATGGAGCATAAGCTGAAATCTTTTATACCATAGACATGCTTAGCATGTTACAAAGCAGTGAGTTTAATCAAAATCTTCCTTTGGAAGGTTAAACTGGCAGCTATTCTACTGAGTTTTCAGATAGGAAGACACACTGCTCTTGCATCCCTGCTGCCCATTTTGCCCTTGTGACTGAAGCAAAGTGCTTTGCAATATCTAGTTCAAAGTGCTTTGCAGTTATCTAGTTCAAAGAGCTAGGAACACTCTGGAGCATATGCTATGGGTTACTTGAAACCTACTAATGATGCTGCCTTAAAATGTAAGTTAGGGGCTCATTTGCTACCTCAGAACATGTCACAACTTCAGTCTTCTGCAACTAGAAGAACAGATAAGATGGAGGGAAGACAGCCTCTGTTGCCATACTGCTGTAGTCCTCAAGCAGAGTAGACTGCTCACAAGCTGTATTTAAGACAAATGATCTTCATTAGTTAATGTTTTCTAACCAATGGGAAGCAGGGGGAAGGTGAAGCATTAGTGGTATCCTACAAAGCTGTGTAGAGAGGATGTGAACATTGTGCTTGTATCTTAATGCAGTGATGTATTCAGCATGCTCAGGGTGCTTTCTTAGCGTATGTGGTATAGATTTAAATATATGAAAGGTTGAAAGGCACAGTGCAGCAAAGAAAAATAGTCAAAGGAAGGAGGGGAAAGGAAGTTGGAGACAGTTCTGTGTTCCGTTGAAAATAAGAGATCAGAACTAATAATTACAGAAAAAATTAGGAAAAACTTTTTCACATGAGTGTGCTGTGGTAAGATGCAAATGATAGCAAGTGAAAAGGAATGCCAAGATTGTAATACATCTCTAATACAAATTGTGGACCTTCTTGTGCCTTTTGATACCTGTATAGATAACTACAGCACAACGGGCTTGAGCTGTGCTGTGTGTGGAGAGAGACTTTTCAATACTGGGATAGTCAGTCTTAAAAATGGAGTATTATTTTTTCTTTGTACATATGTGTTTGCATACAGGGAGGAAGAACTTAAAACTCAGTGGGCCCTTATGATGGGAGTGGAAATACTGATGTAACTGGATCCAGAGTACTGATCCAGTTTTTTAGTCTTTGAAGTGGGGTTCCTTAGATTTGCTGCTTTGTTTGTTCAGAATCTTAAATAAGCATGTTTATGGAACACAGTAGTATTTTCTGTTTAAGTATAAAAACTGTATGAATATCGTTTGCTCACTGAAATAATGAAACGATTACTATGTCAAGGGACTGTATAGGTCTTCATAAATGAATCTGAAGGCACTAATATCTCTACTGCAGATACAACCTGAACAGTGTGATTTTTGCTAGAAACACCATTGATGCTTTGAAGTAGCTTTTAAAATGGGGAAAAAATAAAATCATTAGTACTTAGAAAACTACTTGCATCCGAAATCTGCTTTTTCTTTTTGAAAGGAATTTGTAATGACATCTTATTCTTCATGCAGTTAAACCTGAAGCACTTCCGACGAGGAAGGAGGAGGACAGGTGCTGTTGTAGCACATACTGGATGTGCTCCACATCAGCGAGATGCCCATGAAGTTCACAGGAACATCCTTCCTCATGCAAATGCACTTTGTCATTTCCATATTGCTGCCAGTATCAATCCAGCCACAGGTAAGCAATGTGGTAAATCCTTGATAAAGGATGAGCTACTGTTTCTACTAGGTCTGTGTTGTCTGTGTAAGCTCAATGGGCTCAGATGTATTTGTACTGTATTTACATGATCATGCAAAATTACTAGCATGTTGATTAAATTTAATGCATGAAAGGACCTTCTACAGTAATGAAGTGATTTAAATAGATTTCTTCTACAGTAATCCTGTCTTTCATTTTTGCTCATCTTTAAACTGAGATTCACAGTGGTCTGAGATGCAGAAGGCTAAACATCTTTGTAACTGGAGTTACAAATTTACTAGGAATTGTGTGTCATAGTAGGAGCACACTGATAAATCAAAAATTTCCATGTTTCTTAAAATGAGTACCTGATCCAAAGTGTCTGAAGTAACCTTACATCCCTGTGCTTCTGTTCTGTGTCTGAGCCAAGCAAAACATGCCTTCATCTTGTCTTCCATAAACTGTAATATTTTCTTGCACTCAAGGAATAGGTTGATAGGCATTAAGGAATATCCCTCTAGTCACTAATATTTCTGTCATGATCATTTGGGTATGCTGAAAATGAAGTGCATGTCTGCTTATTGAAAAACTGAGCAAAATGCAATATTGAATGGCCTTTTGTTAAGTTTTTACTGTTGTGATTTTTTTGTGTCTAGACTTAATGAACAAATGTGATGAAACCCTTTTCTTAAACTAGTCGAACTCTGTCTTACAGTACTTTAAAATTATTTTTTTGTTCCTACTTAGCCTTGTTTGAAAGGTCAGTTTTGACCGAAAGGCATTCATGGCTAGTTCACATTTGTAACCGTATAGCCTTTGGTATGATTAAAAGGAATCTTTGGTTTCATTTACCATTCCTGTGCTAAGAAAGCTGTAAACACTTTGTCCTGTAAGAGTAGAGTTACTCTTTACCTTTCTTAGTGTTGGTATATGTTGCTGTTCACAGATGAGACTAGAGTCACAGCTAGCCTATGAAAAGGAAACTTCTTGCTGCTTTGCGCTGTCCCATCTATAATTTTACATAATAACCAAGTAAATTTCAATTTTGCTTTTAATAGTCTTTGCAATATAAATGCCCAACAGCAAACTCACAGACATTTCGGAAAAGAATGGTTAAAGTTTTTTCCTAGATGTCAACACTTGTGTTTGGCCTTTCAATCTTGTATTCCTTCTGTGTTACATCTATTAATATTATCTATCTTGACGCTTGGTCTTTAACTCAATAAGTAGTAGGATAACAGGTTGTTTTTTAACTCATAACCTCTGTTCTATGTAACTTAAGTCTTAATTAGAAGAAATATCTGTTTTCCCTTACAGCCATGTTGTTAAGTACCCCAGTCTAACCAGATTCTCTAAGTAGTCCTTTTATTTTGCCCTTTTGAAATAAAATTGTATCTGAAAATCTAATTGTATTTTGTTTAATTTAAACCAAATTAGTTTATGATCTGTTACTTGAAAATTTGCCCTTATTACAACAGAGTGCTTAATAAAAATTAAGGTCAAAGCAGCTTTATCTCTCAGTCACTTTACTTTCAGAAGAAGAATAATGTGGTCATATATAACCAAAAATGTCTAATTTTTATTTGGTTTGTGTTCTGTTGCTCATTTTGAAACAGTTTCTTATAGCAACAAAATCCTTGAGACCTTCTTTTATACCAGTGTGTTATTTAAACTGGTAATCAGTTTAGGGTGGCGTTCAGTGAAAGGAATAAGCGCTGTTTGTTAGGACAAAATTATCTCTAGGCGAATCCAGACAAAGTCAGTGACTCCAAAGCCCTTAAGTTTTCTGGGAAGAGTGTGATTTATGAAGCAAAAAGGAAATCACTAAGAATTTTGTCCAGAGCTGAGGATCAGTTAGAATTTGGTAGTTTTGTGGTAGGAGTAGGGGGAAAACCAAGTTATTTTTATTTTAGTGACTTTTTGATATATACTAAAAGCACATAGATTTATAATCTGATCTGAAAAGTCATCTTTCCAGCTCATCATCTTATTCATGTTTACTTAAGCTTTGTCTTCCAAAGAGATACCAAGAGAGTTCTTCCCTTCAGGTTCTGTTATTGCCAAATGCATTATGACATTTTTGAGGCTGATATTGATTGGTCTCTTTAGGAAGACAGACTGCATTTCTTAAATACTGTGCTGCTCTTGCTCCCTTCTCCTGCTGTGTCCCCTTACTATGACAAAATTGCTGCTAGTCCTAGTGGTCTTCTGTATTTGTGTTCTCAGTTATCATTTTTTAGGCTAGACTGGAGGGTAAGTAATTCAAAGCCATCACTGTCTTTGGAAAACAAACCCAAACAAACCAGGATTTAAGTAAAAAGTGTTTTGTATCCCAGGGCATAGAATTTTATGCTTCATAAATAGGGGCAGAAGGAAATGAGAATATGTATGAAAACTTCTTGATAGGAATTAAATACAGGTTGAGCTTTTGGCATATTGCTGTATGGCTCATTTAAAGAAATCACAGTAAATCATGTAGCTGCCACATGTAACTTAGATGATATTACTCTGCAGCAGTCTGATACTTGCTTCTGCACTTAGTGTGTGATTATTGCTTTATTTTTCATGGCCATCTGGGACACCAGCTAGCCTCAAAGAGCAATGTAAAATTATAATGGAATTCGTAGGAATCAGAAATCCTCCCTTTATATGATCATCTGGTCACTGTACTAGTTTTTGCTAATGTAAGCCATGTCATATGTGGTCATTGATTACAGTGTATACCTCCTGCATGCTCTGTTGTGTACTAAATGTGTGAAATTACGCTTTTATTATTTGGTTCATACTGAGCTGTAATGGCAAAAGACAAGGTAAATTAACCTGTACAACACTATCAGATCATGAAAACGTAACAGTGCAGGCCCACAATGTAATCCTAATGTAAACATCCCAAAGATCCTTCCTGTGGAACATTTCTTGTAGTAGCAGTTGCGCAATGTAGTACTGAAGAGAGATGATGCTGATGAAAGGAAAGACAAGTGGCAATACGTTTAGTATATATTTTTCATGGTAGGGTTTCTGCTTAAGAAAAAAAAAATCTCTAAAATTGCTTTTTTGACCAAACTACTTGGTTTTCACAAAGTCAAATTTTTTTTATTTATTTTTTCTTAGATATTCCTCTACTCCCTTCTATAACATCTCTGAGTCTTGGTGAAAATGAAGAAACAAGTGGACCCTTTGTTGTGCACTGGCTGAACAATAAAGAACTTCATTTTACCTTATCCATGGAAGTATTTTTGCAGCAACTTAAAAAGAGTTTTGAGCATCATTCTCCTGAGACTAACACTGAGGAATCTAATCAAATGGGCGGCAGATCAGAAGGTAAAAGTCTTATCATACGCAAATGGCTTTCATTTTACAAAGCAACCTGTCATGTAAGAATACAGTTTACAGTAGCATTTCTTTGTGTTTCCTTTTATTACACTAGAAGTACCCAAGTGACTTTAAAAATCTATCTAGGATTTATTAATCTGTTGATGGTTGTTCCTGAGATTTTGAGTTAATTGTTGTGGAAACTGTATTATTTACTTAGGCTGGCACTCAGGCCTTTGCATGAAAGTATGGGTTTTTTTTAATATTAAGAAAGTATGTAGAACCTTAGAAGTAACTCTTTTTTACACTAATGTACACCTAATTTAAATAGCTTTAGTGTATAACATAATATGGCGATGATAGCTTTTGTTCTGCCTATGCATGCAAAAATTTGCATATAATGGTGAAAAATTGAAGTATTAAAGCACAATATAAACTGTTTGGGTTTCTTAGTCATTGACTAAGGTCCACTAGAGGATTTCTAGTTAAAACTTTAATTATTTTTAAATTGTGCTTATATGAGTGGTTTGTAAAGGCCCTGAAAGATGCTTCAATGCCTGAATAACATTGCTCACTATGTTTATGCTTTTGAATATAATATTTACATTCATGTCTGTGTGTGTTCTAGAAGTTAATGAAAATGGAGATGAGCAAAAAAAAGGAAACCAAGAAAAGAAGGATCTGGGTGATGAGAAAACTACTGCAAATTCAAGTTTCGTTCCTTTATCTTCTGCTATTATTGATCATGAAATTGAAATACTACTTTCTGAATGGAGTAAAAATGCTGACATGCTCTTCAGTATACATCCTGTGGATGGTTCACTGCTGGTGTGGCATGTGGACTGGCTAGATGAATACCAGCCTGGCATGTTTCGCCAGGTGCAGGTACTTTATTTTTGCATCAGTTATGCATTGTTATTCAGTGAGAAGTATGATGTGAAAATAACTTATTCTTTCTCTTTTTCTTAAAATTCCAGGTGTCATTTGTCTCAAGAATTCCTGTTGCATTTCCGACGGGTGATGCAAACTCTCTTTGCAGAAGCATAGTGATGTATGCTTGTACCAAAAATGTCGACTTAGCTATCCAGCAAGGCAAACAAAAGCCTCCTGGCCTTACACGATCTTCATCTATGCTTATCTCTTCTGGACACAGTAAATCCACCAACAGTTTAAAACTAAGTATCTTCACACCTAATGTTATGATGATTTCCAAACATGCAGATGGGTCATTGAACCAGTGGCTAGTGAGTTTTGCTGAGGAATCTGCTTTTTCAACTGTACTCAGTATTTCACATAAATCCCGATATTGTGGTCACCGTTTTCATCTTAATGACTTGGCTTGCCATTCAGTATTACCACTGCTGCTTACAACCTCACATCACAATGCTCTAATTTCACCAGATATTGAGAATGCAAAACATGCAGATGATTCTTTAAAGTCTCAGGAGTCACCAGTAAGATTTCAGAGTAGAGGCAATGCAAATGTAACATCCCAGGATCCCAATGCAGTTTACAGTGAACTTATTCTTTGGAGAGTTGACCCTGTTGGGCCTCTGTCCTTTTCTGGTGGAGTTTCTGAACTTGCTCGGATCAATTCTCTCCATGTTTCAGCTTTTTCTAATGTTGCATGGCTGCCCACACTTATACCCAGCTACTGCCTTGGTGAGTTCCATTTCCTGATTTGTGAAGCGTTCTAGAATAAGAGTAATATAACCTTATAATGCTATTAAATAGATAACATAGCTATATTTGAATACATTGGAAAAAATGTTAAGCACAGTTCTCTTATTTCACAAATTTCCAAGCAGCTGATACTTGGAAACTGTATTCTGTATGAAGAGTTGCTGTGGTGTTGTGCCTTCTTTTATGTAGTTGATATTTTAGGAGCTAATGCAGTAAGATTCTTACATGCTGGTGCATACTTCAGAGTGTGTTGAACACTTAAAAGCTGAGGTAGATTTTGCTCTGGTTTGCAGAGGGGAATTCTTATTTCCTTTCACATACTTCAGTTTGGTTGCTGAGTGTAGCAGTAAACTTTGTAGTTCTTGGCACTGAACAGAAGTTAACAAGAATTCAAGAGAATTTTTCTTATGCTACATTGTTTTCTTTCATAATACCAAAATTGCATCTTAAAAAACAAAAAGGTAAGCTAGTGTTTGAATATTTGAGCACTTTCTGAATTCCTATTTTTCAGGTGCATACTGTAATTCTCCAAGTGCCTGCTTTGTGGCTAGCGATGGACAGCATTTGAGATTATATCAAGCTGTAATAGATGCTAAGAAACTTTTGTGTGAGCTCTCCAATCCAGAAATTTCGGTTAGTGAAAAGCTGTCTCAAGTTTTTGGAGGTTGGAACCTTATTTAGTAGCACTAGTTTCAGACTTGTTAGTAATTGACTAAACTGGCTGCTAAGGATTTCATGGATTGTGGTAGTTTATTTCTGCTTGTGAAAACAGATATGATAAATACCTCTGAAACACTTGCAGTGTGAGGATTAATAACAGAGCAACAAATTCTGTTTGAACGTCCATCTTAAGGAAAAGTTAAGAGGACAAAGCAGTTTGGGGAAGGGACAGCTGCTGAATGTGAGTCTTTCTGGATGTTCTTGTCACCTTTCAGCCACTGAAACCAAGTGGCTCTTGATAAAATTTGGGATTTACCTGTGTCCTTGGTAGATTGCAAACAGTGTATATTTAGTGCTTTAGTTAGTATTTTTAATGATGTTGCACCTACCTAGTATGCTATGCCACAGAAAAGTACAAAACTGAGTTAACAAGACCACTCGCTGACTCTTTTTGAACAGAAATATGTTGGTGAAGTTTTTAACATCGTAAGTCAGCAATCTACAGCTCGCCCAGGATGTATCATTGAACTGGATGCTATCACAGAGCTAGTAAGATCTTTTTCTGTACTAATTTTATACCATAATTGGCCTGGTTGAAAGGTATTGATAGTAAAGACTGTACCTGTAACTGTTAATCAGGAAAAGATGAGGTATTTAAAAATCGATACTGACATATTCTTGCTTTTGGTTTCATAGTACCTGTAAATGAAAAGAACGGGAGTAATGATGGTGCATTTTCTTGAGAAAACTTTTTTTGATATGTACAAGTTACCAAGTTAAAAGCTTCCATTTTAGACAGCTCCATTTAGTATACTCCATCATGTTCACTCCTTGTGTATATTTTAATTCTCTTAGCATGGCAGGAAAACACAGTTATTCCATGTTTTTCAAGAAGACTTCATCTTAAGTAACCAGGAGAAGGAAATACCTGAAAAGAAGACCAATTCATCAGACTCTGGTAAAGAATTCTTTTTCTTGGAACACTGCAGACAAAGTATTATATATATATATATATGTTTTTTTTCATCCCACGAAGTAAAAAGGACTTGCTATATAGTTTTCAGCCTTTTAGGATCAAATACTCTGAGTTCTTTATGTACTGAAGGAGAAAATCTGGTCTAGTGAAACTCATGGGTGTTTCACTCTCTTTCAGTAATGTGCAACCAAATTTTAGGTAAAGTAGCTTAAGTCACAAGACACCGAACATGTGCTGTAGTAGGCATTCCAATGCTAATACTTTTCTTACAGGAGGGGAAAGGGTTTTAAATGTAGATCCTGTAGTTGTAGGGTGTGACATAGAAAAGCTTATTGCGTTCTTTCATGATGGATGTTCATTCTTTGTATCAGCTAAATACAGCTCTTCAGGCCTTGTGTGGTATAACAAAATGCTTTGGAACAACCATAAAATAAAATCTATGAATAGTGTGTGGATAGGCAGGTCTGAATTGCTGTGGAATAAATTATCAGTTTTCCTTGCTGGAGAGCATCAGTGGTGGTATATGGGCATCTCCATTTTGTTTTGTTCTGTTCCAGTGAAATAATGTGAAAAAATTGGTGAGAATAAAGTTTGTGATGCCAAAACATCTGTAATAGTGAAGGGAACGCTAAATAAAACAAGCAGATTTGTGCAACAGTGTCAGAATGTTGCATAATAACTTGGTACACAATTTTTGTTAGAAGGGAGACACCTAGTGAAATGCTACCTGAACTGTATATTCGCAGAAGTAAATTCTGAATGATTTGGAGTAATGGCAATAATCTATGAAAATGTCAACCCAACTCTTAGTAGAAGTCAAAACCATAAATGGGTTGTTGAAAAATAGGATCAAACAGAGAACAAAAAGAAGTGTTACTCTGCAGCATAAATTTGTTGTACGTTTTCGTCTTCAGTATGAGATACAGAAAGGACTTTAAGAAAAATATTGAAGCTGTTTGGCTGTAGAAAAGGGCTACTGTATTCATCTGTATGTGTTCGAAATGTCTGCATAGGTTGCTGCTGTGTAAGAAATAGGGCTAAATGGACCCTTTGAAAAACAGTAAACTTCAAGCATCTTTGCATACAATTCAAAAGTATTTTTTTAGAACTTCAAAGATCTTAAGTTTTAAAACCTTTTGCTCTTTCTTCTTTAAAAGAATGTTATATGTTTAAAACATATATGTTAAAAACATATAAGTAGTTAGCTCATGTAAAAAAAAAAGGAACAAACTTGCTTACATTTTTCTGTAGCACTATAAGCAACCCAATGGCAAACTCACAGGGAAAATACAGCTTATTCTTGATCATGTTTTATGTAGATGGTCACTAAACTAAATATTCCTTCTTGGTTCTAATGGGTTTATTTTGTGCTAGGGAAGGAGAACGGCTGGGTGCACCCTCCAGAAATGGGCTCCTACTGATATTATAATTCATGTCATCTTTTTCTGGAAGAGGCATGGTACTTCTTGTGCGTTCCAGACAGCATAGTTGGGTTTACTGGATTATGATCAATTAAGCCTATCCATTAGACCAGGCTGTTGACTTTTCTAACTGTTGGAAGTGGCATTTCTTCTCTAGATGTAACTTGTATACCTACACTTTAAAGGCTAGTGCTCCCTCTAGCTCACCATCTTAACTGTTAAAGTTGCCAGTAACAGGTAGCTAAGAAACTGAAAGAGATGAGCATGTGAAAAACGAAGATTTAGAGCTGAGAGTACAGTCTGGGATTTAGGTTTAAACTTCAAACAAATATGTACTATTTTCTAAAAGATAAGACTGGCAATTTTTCATATGTGTACCCATAGTGGTTATTGCTTGTAATAAAATACTGAGAAGACTAGTAAACCAGAATTGGATATAGTCAGGCCATAGCATTTCAGTAATAGGTTGTAGTAGCTTAATGTGATTATTTGCTACCCAGCAAAATTTAGTTCTGCTTTCTGGCGTATAATCTCTTAAGATCTTTCCGTTTTGAATTTCATCAGGAAACCAGCAGAATGGATTCTCTGAAAAATTCTACTTAATAGTAGTGGAGTATACGCAAAACTGTTCATTGCTACATATGTGGCATTTACATCTGAAGTCAATTCCTGTCTCAGTAGGTAAGCGCTGTTTCCTATAGTTTTCTGGAAAAAAAAAAAAAATGTCGTTATCTCTTGAATATATCTGCTATTTGGTGTATTTCAGCTTTTTTAAAAGCAGCTGCAATTCTTTGATTACAAACTTCCATCACTGCCTGTTCTTTCTTGATTACCTCTTAATCTTCAGAATGCTGAAGCTTTTCGAGTTCAGCCTCAGCCCAAAGCTTGTTATTTTTTGTGCATTTTAAGGGAAGATATATTTATCTGGTTTCAGTACAGCCTAACAGTTCAGACTGTTTGCTTCTCAGGAACTTTTGTTCTGCAGTTTTTTACTCTATACAGAAGTTCTAAATTTGTCCTTAGTCAGAAGTACTTCAACATCAGACATACAATCACATTTATGAATAGTTTTGAAGTTCTGAGCTCTGCTGGTTCTCTTTCAGACTACCAAAGTACTTCCAAAATTATAGACCCTTTTAAGTATTCTAAGATATACTTCACTGGTTTTTGTTAGTATTAAATATTTTAAACAAACATAAATCAGGTATTTGCTACTTACCGGAGGAATCTGTTACAATGCATGTTTCTGCATTAAAACCGAATCGGTATTTGTCTTACTATTGCTTCAGTTATTTTAAGCATTACTACAATTACTTCGTAAGTTGGTGAGAAGATGAAAGATCCAACTTTTCTGATCTACTTATACTATGAAGGCATTACTGATAAGTCTTTTCAGCCAACCTGTTGGCAGTTTTCTTGTTCTAAATCAATAGAATTTGTACTTCAACTGTTGAATTTTATTAAAGTAATAAAACATTTGTACATGTAATCTGAGATACTACATTTTAGGCAATATGAACAAAACTTACTGAAAAATACTTCTCTCCAATTTGTAAGGTAATACTTTGAGGTCTTAATTTAATCTTCTCAGGTGGCAGGTATTTTGTGCTTCATGAGCATTAATTTCAGTGGATTACCACACTTAACAACACTTGTCATCACTTTTGGTGTTTCTGCTTGTCGTTTTGATTGGTTTAAGTCTGAGGAGTTAAAAGTTATAACTTCTCAGCTGTTCTAGAATTTCAGAAGTATTTAATCTGGGGCTTGCAGTCATTTCTCTTTAAATCTGACTTTTTAAAATTAACAATGCAAACTTTTTTAGATGAAAAGATAGATTCAACTACAGCTGGATCGGCAACACAAACAGATCTAGATTATTCACCAGATCTAGAGAAGATCCAGTCACCTTTCACTCAAAAGTTTCAAGCCTGTAGAGCAAACCTTCAGAGCACCAGCTGGCTCTCGCTGTCTTCCAAAATGGTATATAGTCAAAAGTTGAATTTGCCAGAAGGAGTAGAGATAATAAGTGTAAAGCCATCAGCAGGTTTGTAATGTTCTGTTTCTTTATTTATCTGGCTTTTTTATGTACTTAGGAATAAAATAAGGAGTTTTTGCCTTTCTGACTTTGGGCTTAAAATAGAAACAAAGTAATAGTTTGGTGTTTGTTGTTTACATTAAAATGCCTGTATAAGGATCCAAAAGGCTTGCTGAAACTTGCTCCTCTGACTTTAAATCTTGATACTGGAACTAATGCTAAAGTAAAGGTCTTATTTAAGGTATAATATTTGTTTAATTCCAGATTTTTATAATAAAAGGAATTATATAACCACAAACTTAATTTTGCAGCCACTCATGAAATTTTTTGTGGATCCATAATTTAATTATAAGGCTACCACCAGTAGTCCAAAAAGTATTTAATAAAGATTTTTAGATTTCTGAATAAGAAATGCTTGTTTGTTTGGGAGAGTTTATAGAGGTTTAAATCATATGATTTGACTCCTCTCTAGAGCATGAAATAGTAAAGGATAAAGGTTTCATAGTATTTTTTCACACAGTTTCCTTTGTTCCCTGCAAACAACCTTTTTGAGGAAACAACAGTATTTTTTTTGTTTCAGAATGATAAAGTAACTGAATAAACACATCTTTACTTTTTTGCTTACTTTTTAATATTTCCCCCAGTAAAGGTGTATTTTGTTTAATTTTAGGGCATCTGAGTTCTTCTTCCATATACCCTGTTTGTCGTGCACCCTATCTGCTGGCTACTTCATGCTCTGATGGAAAAGTTCGATTCTGGAGATGCAGGGTTACTAGTGAATCATCAGCTTCTTCCATGCCAGAGTGTAGTGCACAAAGTGATGTCACTTACGTATGGGAAGAGTGGCCACTGCTGACTGAGGATGGACTTCTTAGCAGTAGTGCTATTAATGTTCCAGGAAGGCCAACCGAAGTTAGCTGTGCACACACGAACAGATTAGCAGTAGCATACAAGCAGGTAACATCTAAAAATAGTAATCTTTCTGAAGATTTTATAATGCATGTTAGTATTTTTGAATGTGAATCTACAGGGGGTTCTTCCTGGATTCTAGAACAGACTCTTCATTTAGATGAGATAGGCACTATGTTAGACTCTGGTGTTAGTATTGATAGTAATTTAGTGGCATATAGTCGACAGGATGTTTCTCTGTCTCATGGTGGGAATATTATGCCCAGGACTAAGCACTTGGTACACTTAGATTGGATGTCTAGGGAAGATGGTTCGCATATTCTAACAGTGGGAATTGGATCCAAACTTTACATGTTTGGTCAGCTGTCTGGGAGAATGCAAGAACAAAATGGCAAGGAGATGATAGCATTCTCTCATAGTGGCAGTATGAAGGCTACAACTCTTTCTGGGTTTGTTCTGCTGCGCTCTGTCAACTTGGTTTCATCTGTAGAGGGTTCACCTCCTTTTCCAGTCTCCTTGTCTTGGGTGCGTGATGGCATTCTTGTAGTTGGAATGGATTGTGAAATGCATGTTTACTCCCAGTGGCAATCTCCCTCCAAGCAGGAACTAGTTAGTACAGATTCCTGCAGTGGAAGTATGCCATCTATAACTGGCTTAATGAAACAAAGCCTATCAGCCATCTCAGGTCTGCATCCACCAAAACGAATGTTGACTAGATCTATGACCAGCCTTGCACAGAAACTTAGTGGGAAAAGATCTGCCTATGGTCTTTCTACGGAAATGGAAGATTCTGGTCTTTTTGAAGCAGCTCATGCATTATCTCCCACTTTACCTCAGTACCATCCATATCAACTTTTGGAACTTATGGATCTTGGTAAAGTACGTAGAGCAAAAGCCATTCTGTCCCATCTGGTAAAATGCATTGCTGGAGAAGTTGTTGCTACAAATGAATCTGAACCTAATCATGATAAGAGGCTCAGATCTCTGACCATCAGTGCTAGTGGAAGTACTGCAAGAGATCCCAAAACATTCAGCAAAACTGAGACTACAGACTATGTTGAAATAGATTCTGTTCCACCGTTGCCTTTGTATGCTCTGCTTGCTGCAGATGAGGATTCATCTCATTCCTGTTCAGAGAAGTCTAATAATCAAAATAAAAAAGATAAGCCTAGTGACAGTTATGAAGATCTCTTTCAAAATACTGCTATAAGTACAGATGAACTAGTTATATTTGATGCAGATGAAGACAGTTTGAAACCAAAAGTCATCGATCTTTCTCAGTATAGTCCAACTTACTTCGGACCAGAGCATGCCCAAGTTCTTTCTCGTCACCTGCTTCATTCAAGCTTGCCAGGTCTGACTAGAATGGAGCAAATGTCATTGATGGCCTTGGCAGATACAATTGCTACTACCAGTACTGAAATTGGAGAAAGCAGAGACAGAAATCAGGGTAAGCTGTCTCTTCCAAGTTAAATGTTCTACAGTGCTTCACAACCTTTTTGTGGAGTTTTTACTATTTTTGAATGGTTTTGTGGCTTATGAAAGCATGTCATTGATTTGTTTCTTAGTATAGCCTGTATTTACTGTGCCATCACAGTATTTACTGTTTAACTAAAGTTTCAAGACTTTTTCATAAAATCAAATTTTTCATTGCTAAGTATTAATGCCAGTGTTAGTGCATCAATCCATAAATATTTCTAACTCACTTTTGAAGAGGCAACTTTATTAATAGCCAGTGTTTGTTGCACTATGTAGAGAAATAAGTTTATGGATTTGTTTATATGATAACACTTTTTATGTTTTGTGCATTAAGAACAAATAACCTCACAACTTTGTTTTCTTCTTTCCCGTTCCTTGAAGGGAAAAATTATGAATTAAGCTATTATAGTTATGAATTTAAAGCAATAGTAGTCAAAGAATTATGAAGTATTTCTTCTTTTAAGATGCCCAATAGATACTCCTAGTAGTTTCTCTGAAGTACTTATAAAGATTCTTAATTCCAGGTGGAGAAACTCTTGATGAATGTGGTTTAAAATTTGTATTGGCTGTTCGGCTTCACACATTTCTAGCAACTGCACTTCCTCCTGTACATCGAGCTCAACTGCTTCACCAAGGTAACTGATGTATTTTCTTAAATGAGGTGAATCTTAGTGACATAGATGGTGCATATGGTACCTATCATTGCTGTGCTGTTAACATGTCTCAGTGAGTTATTTTGTTGGTTTTCATTCAATATGAATATATGACAAAGCAGAAAATGTGTTTTATTTTATGTAGATCTTGGAACTTTGGTCATTTTTATTTATTTTTTTTTCCTCCCTAACAGTTTTTTACTTTTAATTTCTGTTTCCCTAGGAGAAATATAGAACTGTTCTAGATATCTAGTACCATGTTGTTCTAATAACACTCTTCAGGAATAATGTAGTAGATATAGAGTACCTATTTATTTAGGTTTTTAGTACATATTTGGAGAAAAAAAAAAATCTGACAGTCTGCCAGATTTTAAATGTCTTTTCGTATGCATACTGGAATTATCCAGGGGACTATTTCAAGTAGTAGTCTTTGATGCAGTTTTAAGTAGTTCCAACCTTATATTGCAGACGTCAGAATGAGATGGATTTGATTAGGCCTAATCAAATCTAAGGGACTAGCTGTAAGTGCGTCTTTACCCTTTCACTGGTCATCACGAAAGTTGATTGCACTTCCAGTCTCATGGCATGTCAGCCCTCAGCTGCATCAGAGATTGGAATTTGCCAGGACTGCCACAACACAGTACTGCTGAATTAGCTCTCTGATGAAGTACTTTTAGTTGAGATACTCAGGAATTGCCAGGAGTAAGAAATACCTCCAAGGCATCTGCAGAAGCGCAGTTGAGCATGCTTCTGTGTAAAGAAACATCTCCTGGCCTTCACCACAGTTGCATTTGCCCTTAGCCAGCTATGCTGCTGCTTTAGTAATTGCCATCTTTCTTGTGCTATTTTTTTCCCCTTAATTTTATTTTGTATTTCTGTCCCCAAAACTGTTTTCTGTTTTTGAAACTTTGCATTTTCTAATCCAAGTCAGAAGAGTCAAAATAGTGAATTTACCTTTCAAAACCCTGAAAAGTTTAATCGGTATGTTGCACTTTGTATTATGGCTAATTTTAAAGTAGCCCCCTATAAGTATATTTTGAGCTTTAGTCAATAATTCTGTTCTTTGATAACTTCCACAGAGAGTTTGCGGGTGAAAAAATGTTTTAATCTGTATGAGCTTTTTTTAATATGTGGCTTATATAGTGCTTAAAAATATTCTCAGATTTCTGTTGCCTCATCAGCAATGCACTTAGATCTAAACCAAGCATTTCAACCTTCTTCCCTTCTCCCTTTCCCACCCCACTGACTTCATATTCTCCATTATTTTATTACTGAATCTCTTTTTTAATGGCTTATTACGTAGGCTTATCTACTAGTCATTTTGCCTGGGCGTTTCACTCAGTAGCAGAAGAAGAACTACTGAGCATGCTCCCTGCAGTGCAGAAAGGAGATCCAGCATGGTCAGAACTCAGAGCTATGGGTATAGGATGGTGGGTTCGGAATATCCATAGCCTGCGGAAATGCATAGAAAAGGTAAACACAGCATTCTGACACAAAACTGCCAAACGTTTTTTAAACAGCTGTCCTCTGGCATTTACCTTCTATTTGTGTGGGTTTAAATTTTAAAATATGTTCTGTGGTTTTGAATATTTTGTGCTGTATTTTGTTGTACATGTAGGTACAAACTTTCATATGCAGCTTTTTTTAGTACTTTAGGTTTCAAGTTCCAGTGTGAAGTATACTAACGGGCTTTTAGATATTCCATTTTGAAGGTGGCAGTGTACAGTTCTTACTGTGGATGTTCAAGATACAGATTGAGCATATAGTTGTTTTTATAGCAAAATTTGGTAAAAGGTTCTCCTTAGAAACCTATCAGAAGTGGGGTCAACTAAGATACTGGACATCTGTCTTGCAAATTGATGCATTTCCACAGTAACAAAACTATCTATTAGTTTGGCTTTATTTTTATTTTATATATTTTAATTATCACATAAGCCTAACTTCATTATCGCTTGTTTTAAGCTCTTGGAAAATCCAAATGTGTTGAGCTAGAAAATGACATGCACAGGATACTTTGACTACAAGGCACAAAGTGGTAAAATGCATGTCTCTACTTCCATTTTTCAATCTTCAGTAATGAATCATCCCTTTGTGAAATTTACCTGCCTTGCATTTAAAAAAATCCCAAGTATTCTGGTTACCTTACATGAGTCTTGGACTATTCTTGCTGCCACTTACCCCTTTTTCCTTTCCAACCTCCAAAAGTAATCTGTAAACAACTTTTCTTCTGTTGAGAGACTCCATCTGTCCTTCGATTACCAAAGCAAATAATAAATGAAATTTTTTTATGATTTCAGATGTAGGAATTCCTGTTTGATCTACCAATAAGCTTCTAAAACTGGAAAAGCATTAGCTAAGTGATATCAAAAGAAAGGGTTGCAGCTGTGATATCTTCATGAGTCTTTATGTCAGGCTTGTAGTGAGAGGAGGGCTCCTAGATTGAAGAGAACTTCCAAGCACTACAGGGCATGGGATACCAGAAGCACTAAGAATTCCATTTTAGATTAATTTCAAATTTGGTTGATTTTTTTTTTTTTTTTTTGCTGTTGGACTGTCTTCACAGGTGGCTAAAGCAGCCTTTCAGCGAAACAATGATCCACTTGATGCGGCCATTTTTTATCTCGCAATGAAAAAGAAGGCTGTGATCTGGGGACTATACAGGTAGGGGAGCGTGCAGGCTCTTACATGAAGTTTCATACTGTCTGGTATAATTTCAGGGGAAAAAAGTTGAAAGTGCTGGTGGTCCAAAAGAAGTACAAATATTACCATTGAAAGCTGAGATTCAATTTCTTAATTATTCACTACATAGAATTAGTAGTTTTTAAGCTTCCTGAATTTACTGAGGTGATTTAGTTGCTGTTCCTAAAAATAGATGCTTCGAGTTTTAGTCTCAAATATACTGTAATTTCAATGAGTGCTTAATTCTGCTTTACTTTTGAGGAAATGAAAACCATAATGCATCTAGGGAAATGTATAATATTTTTATCAATTATGTTCAATGTACAGGTCCCAAAAAGACACTAAAATGACACAGTTTTTTGGAAACAACTTTACCGAGGACAGATGGCGTAAAGCAGCATTGAAGAATGCTTTTTCTTTGCTAGGCAAACAGCGTTTTGAACATTCTGCAGCATTTTTCTTGTTGGCAGGGCACTTGAAAGATGCAGTGGAGGTAATAAACTTTTTAATGTTTAAAACTGTTAAATTGTCCCAAACTTACAAATATATTGAATGTGACTTTTTTTTTTTGCTCTAGTATGACCCCTGAAGATTCTGCAGGTTTTGTGCTTTTTTCCTCCCTGCTCCTCCCTTCCCTCCCCCACACCCCCAAATTAATGACAAATAGAAATCCTTGATCTGTATGTTTTCTCTTTTAGCTCTTATATTGGTGATGCTAAAAAGTCCCATGCTTAATTTCTCTGTAATAATGAGAGGCCTACCTACCATTAACTTGCTTTCAGTTTGTCTACCCTGCTATACATAAAAACAACACAGTTTCTCATTAGAAAGATGCAGATATGAAAATGAAGGCTTGTTGGCAGTAATGCAGGTGGGCTTCTAGAATCCCTTCACAAACCAGAATTGTTTTCTGGGTCTGTTTGAACTGAAAAATTTGGAGGAAATTAATCTCTTTGCTAATGAAGGATTTGTTCTGTAAAGCTTTGTCACAAAAGCATCCAGCTTCAAGAGGTTAGAGGCTTCGTGTGCACACTGATGGTGATTTATTGATGCCAATTAATTTCAAAGATCTGTTGTCATGTCAGACTTAAACTGAAGAAATTGCAAATCAGAATTTATATATAAAGTTAACTACAGCTATTCTGTATAGTTCCTGCTAATTTTTTATGGAATTAATAGACCGACTTATCTCAGTCTGAACAGATTCTTGTCACTTCCTGTCTTGTGATCATTTTAGCCAGAGGAGAAATTGTAATGTTTGTTCTTGTGAATATATTTATTTTCAATCAGGTCTGCCTCGAAAAACTGAATGACATTCAGTTGGCTCTTGTAATATCAAGACTTTATGAATCAGAGTTTGAAGTATCTAGTACTTACAAATCTGTACTACAGAAGAGAATTCTGGGAAGTGTGTGTCCTGGAAAAGAGAGCTTAGGAAACACGCACTGTGACCCTTTTCTACGAAGTATGGCTTACTGGATTTTGGAAGATTATAGCAAGGCTCTTGACACTTTAATTAAACATTCTGTTGAAGATGGAGGTAAGAATATGTTAGGTTGGCTTTAACTATTTGTTCATTTAAGTAATCGTTTCTTAAAGCATAGTCTGAACAAGGCCAAGTACTGCACAGTTGCTCACTGTTACTACTAAACAGTTTGCTACAGCAGTGTGTGTGGCTTTTGTAGTAAATGTGGTGACTTGTGTTGTAGTCCTGTATCCCATGAATATATGCTGAATTTATCCTTTAAGGAATATTATCCTTGAATATCAGGATATTTAAGTATCAGGATAATGAGAATGGCTCTGAAGTGATGCAGCTGTTTGTCCAGCAGCAACTGAAAGATGAAGAGACAAAGTAACTTCAGTAGCTAATTTGACTCCATCATAACTTAGGAAGAAAATTCTGTTTGCGCAGTTACATAGCAAAGTATAGAAGAAATGTTATTTTGTAGCTTTTAGTCATTGAATGGAATTGTTGACCAAAATGATAAACTGCCATTGAATAGATTTTTTATGTTTGCTGTCATAAAGAGAAGTCCATGTGGTGCCTGAAATAGCATGTAAATCTTCTACAGTAGTTCTTTTCCCTGTTCACTTTATAGGCCTTCTAAGAATCAGTTGTGATATTACTTAATGTTCTCAAGGAAGTTAAGTGTTTCGAGTCCCTAGTAGTTAGCATGCTGGCTCTGGCTAGCTAGTTTCAGTCCTGGCTACTGAGAGAAAATTTATGGGCATAAATGAAGACCCAAATCCCCAGAGCTGTGTAATTAATTTTAAACTCCGATTTCAGTAGAAGCTGTACGACTCAGTATAACTTTGAGCAAACAAGGGACATAATGCTCAGTTGTTTCCATCTTGGTCACATCCTCCCGTGTAAAATAATTTTTAAATGTTACTTATTCTTCTTTAATCAGTTCAGTGGTTTTTTTTGTGGTGTTTTGCTTTATTTTCTTACTTTAAAGATTCTCTTTCATATAACTTTTCCTATTATTTGTAGTTAGTTGTGCCATAACTCCCAAAAGAGGAGACAGTAAGGCTATCTGTCTTGGGTAATCTCAGAGGCTTGACTTGGCTAAGACTCAGGAGGCTGTGTGAATGATCCTATGCTGATGCTTGTATATTTTTAGGGTTTTTAGTCTTGCGTTTCTGGACATGAAAATAATGGTGATGAACTGCTGTGTAATTTATTTGTATGTAATACTGATAACAATATGTATAAATGTTATGGATTGCCTAGTTTTATTATAAATTGCATTTTTGTTAAGAGGTAGACAAAATAAATACTAATCCAAAATTCGTAAAGGCTTTTTAAAGTAAAAGTCCTTAGTAAGATGTAATATTGTATCGTCATTTAGTGATGGGGACTTGAGAAATCTAAGCTGAACAAGAGTGTGGTCTTGTTTGACTGCAGTAGATCTGACTGGCCTGACTGCAAGGAAAGTAAACACAGCTGTTCTAATGGTCTTATCTGCTCTCCCACTCAAGTTTATTTTTTCAGTAGTGATTAGGTTTGACAGTGTCCTCCCTCCCAAGATACTTCAATGATAAAGGTACAAAGGAAGGTGAAAAGGGGGATGCAATGAAGTAAATGGTAGAATGAACATTAAGACCTTATAGCCTTCTGAACCTGGAACTTTGCAGCTGGGTTACTTCATACAGAATTATAACTTTTCCTCATGATTCAATATCTTTTCAGGTGAAGGAGATGGCTCATTAAGTTGTAACCCTGCAGTGTTTAACTTCTATAACTACTTAAGAACACATCCTCTCTTGTTGAGACGTCATTTTGGCTCTTCTCATACATCCTCCACACACATTTGCCTAACAGTAGAAAATGGATTAGCTGACAAAATCAACGTGGGTGAAAGACGGCTGTTTTTTACCACTGCATATGCTCATCTTAAAGCTGGTTGTCCTATGCTGGCGTTAGAAGTGTTATCAAAGATGCCCAAAGTTGTCATGAGGTCAAAGTCATTCTGTAGATCCCCTAGTTTAATGGATACTAGTAAAGACTTCTCACCATCTTCTCCAGTTAAAGAGTTAGAAACAAAAGACCAGTCTTCCAGTATTGATTGGTCACAGCCAGTGCTGAATGGTCTAGGTTCTTCTTCAGATTGTTCATCAGGAAGACATTCAAGTTCAACTCTTTCCTTTGATTGGAGCCAGCCAAGTGTGGTATTCCAAGATGAGCCCTTAAAGCTACAGTCAGACAGTGATGGAAGTGAGAGTGAAGATTCCTCCCTGGTAATGAAAGAGCTAAAACCTCTGAAGAAAACTGAAAGATTATATGAAGCAAGTTCTAGCTACACAGAGTCTTTCAGTGTAGTTGATGACAAAGATATTCTAAGTCAATCAGAAGATATAATTTCAGCACAACTGAAGTTTAGAGCATGCCTTAAAATTCTTACTGTAGAGCTTCGTACGCTGTCCACTGGTTATGAAATAGATGGTGGGAAGTTGAGGTATCAGCTTTATCAGTGGCTTGAAAGAGAAGTGGTAGCTCTCCAAAAGACATGTGATTATAGTGTTGAAGTAGAAGATACACACTCAGAAATTAGTGTGATGCCAGAGGAAGCTACATTACATGAAAACACTGAAGACTTCGCTGACCAGCAGAAACGTATACTACAGAAAGAAGACTTTCAGAAGAGACGACAATGGCTCCTGAAATACCAGTCTCTCCTAAGAATGTTCCTTAGTTACTGTATACTTCATGGTTCTCATGGTGGAGGTTTGGCATCAGTCAGAATGGAATTAATTCTGCTACTGCAAGAATCTCAGCAGGTATGTGGGGGAGCTTAGTTTGTGTTTTCTGTGCTTTAAGCTTTTTACAGATTTTTTGGAATGTGCTTAATATTATTTTGAAGTCTTCCTACAGTAGTATGCACCTGTTCTGTATAAATAACACTGCTTTTTACATATTATGTTTTCTCTAGGTTATGGGGGTTTTGTTGTTTGAAATCCCCTTCTTGTTTTTCAAATGTTCTGCTCCCTTCAGGAATCTGTACTATGACTTTATATGTGGTTTTTGCTTGTTTTTAGGAGCAGTCAGTACAGATACCTTCCAGCCCTCTGCCAGAGCAAAGTTCCGTACCTCTCCTATTTGCTTGTACAGCGAGTGCCAAAACAGTGGTGGCTAATCCACTGTTACATCTTGGTAACTTAACTCATGATATATTGCATGCCATAGTAAACCTTGATTCACCACCTCATCCAGATACTCAGAATAACAAGGTATGTATTTCTTTCACTTTTTTGGGCTTGTTGCTGTTGTCAAATTTGCTAAAATAACAAATCTTTTCTGAAAGCATGAAAACTTTCTGGTGTGCATACCTGTGGCAAGTAATAAAACTGTGGAATGTAAATATTTTCTGTAGTAGTTACCTTGAGCTAAAATAATGTCCACTTATTTTTACTTAATTTTGGGGTGCTGAGCATCTGCTTCAACAAGCTGAATTAAATTGTACTCTCTTGCGACTGGATATTTGTCCAAGACGACATTTGTCATGGGAAACATGCTGTACTACTACACTATCGTTGTCACATTTGTCTTTACGACAGTATGATCATTACTTCTTTTACATTAATGGTAAACTGTGTTTCAGTCCTAATCTAAATAAAACTAAGTTTTAAAGTATAACAACTAATTGTCAGCAAAGTGCAGTAAACTAAAGACTTTTTTGGGGAACAGTATATATGTTCATACAGTCAGATATAATCTGGGTTTTTAAAGTTATATCTCTGTAAGACTTCTTTTATATTCAGCCTTGGACTGGAAACCAAACTTAAGGTGTTAGGTTAATTTTTTCCTGAATTTTATTATGTGTTGGGTTCCAAATCACATTTGCTTTTACTAGGGATTCCTTAGGGAACACTCAAGAGATTGCTCAGTTCCTAGTTGGTGCTTCTTTTCAAAGTAAACAGAAAAATAAGTATAATAAACTCATTTCTAAAAATAAGCCATGTTGTAATTTTTTGTTCTGAAGCTAAACCTTTGTATTCTGAACTAGAACATTGTTGCTGTCTTAGTGTATAGTTACTTATGACTGTAGTGTAGACGTTTAACATGTTGCTGTTTCTTAATTTATCACATTGCTTTTAGATCTGATCTGTCATTATGGGTTGGTGGGCTAAATGAGTGCTTCCTCATCCTTATCATTGCAAAGTGAATTAATATATCTGAAATGAATTCTGAAGAAAAGGTTCTGGAGTTTTGCCATAAATACTTAACACTTTCCATATTCAGTGCTTGTTCCGCTGTTACAAATCTTTATGCATGAAAGGCTGTGATTACTAGCCACTGTTCGAGTGTAATATGTTCTATAAAAACTTTCTTACAGATCTACGTAATGCATACCTTAGCAGCATCACTCTCTGCCTGCATCTACCAATGTCTTTGTGATGGTCACAGCTACAGGTAAAGGTCTATCAAAGGTACTTTTTAGAGAATGGTCAACACATTGTCTTACTGTAGTGATGGTATAATATATAGTGCATCAGAAGGCAGTGCTCACACTTGCCTACATCTAGAAGAAAGGGCGATCACTTAAATAGTTTTAAACACCACTTTTTTTTTTTTTAATATGACAATCCGCTTTTCTGTTTCACAGCTCATTTCAAGCAAATCAATTCACTGGAACAGTGTATCAGACAGTGCTATTAACTCAGCGCCATTCTCTAAGAACAGCAAGCTCAGAAGAAACAGTGACTCCCAATACATCACCTGCTGAGTGGCCAGGTATCTAGCATTGATTTGTTTCTTTACTCTTAAGGAAAAATTGTCTGATCTGCTATAAGAGCATGTAGCTGTGCTCTGGACTTTCTAGTAGTATTCATAAAAGCTGCATGGTAAAAGTTAGTTCTTATAATAAAACTTTATTTTCATTTTTTGGAAGCTGCAAGCTTGTAGTTCTGGTTACTCACAAAGTCAAAGTTACTTAGATTGCTTTCTCTTGCTAAAAAATGCTAGTGGGGCTGTCACAAAGGGCAGGTAAACAGAGAAAGCAGGGTGGAGTCCTGTGCCGTACTTGCTCCCTCTGGCGGCACCAGATGAGTCTTGGTGTTACTCCATTTCACTTGGAAAGGACTTGAAAGACTTAGTTTGTGCTCCATCTCAGAATGATTGTTGCTTATGTACAATTTTTGAACTAACTATTGAAAATGAGGAGTTTATAATGAGTTATGCTCTTCTGTAGCTGTAAAAGTTCAAGTTTGCAGCTAATTACAAAGAATTACTTCAAGTAATTCTCAATGTGTGCTGGAGTTAATGAAGCTACACTGGTCACATTAGAGGGAGTGTAAACTACGTAATACATGTCTATATGAGCTTCAGTTTACACTGCTAACTCTAAGTGTTTCCAAGAAACATGCTTTCAAATTATGGGATTTCTTTTTTTCAGTAAGAATATTTCACATGAAGAAAATCTTTTAGAGAACCTTAAGCATTCTTTGTTGTTGATGCTCCACTGTTGATTTTTTTTTTTTCTGCGTAATATTCTGTTACTGAATCTACAGATTTTAGAAAGCAATCAGATTGTCATCTGTTTTCTCCTTATTTCATTAATCACAGAGTTAAATTTCTAATGAGTGAGACAAGGGATTGTTAGCAATTGTGCTTACAGGTGACATCACCTTGAACTGTTTTTTTCTTTTTATAGCCTCCCACGATTTATGTGCAAATGGCAGAATGACACAAAACAGTTCTTTGGCCACTGCTATTTGTGTTTTCACTTAGGTCTACAAAGCAGCACAGTCAGAGCCAGATGTGAAAATCTACAGAAATTGTTGGGAGCATAAAAACACTACAAGATATTTAGTGCTTGGGTGAAAGGACACTTGTCAGAAAATGTATAGTTCAAGCTCATGCCCATGATTTTTGGTTGATTTTTATCACTGTAAAGTGAAAATCTTAACATTTCAACTTCCAGTGTTACTCTGGAGTTACAAACCGAACTGGTGAAACAAGCACCACAAGCAAATCAATGAGAAATCAGTATTTTAAATATAAGATTTGGATGTTATGTACTGAATATACTGTAAGGCAAAGTAGAGAATAGTAAAGAGCTAACCCCCTACTCAGAGAATTAAAGAGATAGAGAGCTTGAGACATGGAGGGAAGAAAAGATTCATCTAAGTAATGTAACCAAATGTATCAGAGTTTCAGTACCAGTAGTTGAACTAAAGTTGCCAGGTTTTTATTGAAGATGTATCCCCAAATTTTAATGGTTTTGTGTGATTTCCCTCCCCCCCTCCCCTTGTCCTTGGAAAGTTGCTATGTATTTCCGTAGCTGTTAGTCCAAAACATGAAGCTGAAAAGCTATAATAAACTGTTGGAAATAAACAGCATGTCACTTTGTGGAGTTTTCAGTTTCCTCTAAACAGTAGAATTTTTCTGCAGTAGAAGGTACTAAATAATCTAAATTTGCCAGTCAAGATACCATGATAAACTGGAATATGTTCACACACATATATGCTTTTTTTCCTTTTTCTCCTAATTTCTTTTTTTATAAACAGGAATAACAGCTCTAATTCGTCTCTTGAATTCTGCTGGTGAGGAAGCTCAGCCAGGTCTCACAGTTTTACTTTGTGAAATTCTAACTGCAGTATACTTGAGTCTGTTCATTCATGGCCTAGCCACACATTCTAGCAATGAGTTGTATAGAATTATGGCTCATCCACTTAACAATAAGATGTGGTCTGCTGTCTTTGGAGGAGGAGCTCATACACCCAGCAGAGGACAACTTCAGTTAAAGACAAAACCTGGTTAGTTGTATTTATTTATATTTGTTTTCTGGATCTCTTAAGAAAAAATGATGTGACCGCTGAAAGCTTAGGAGTAATTGCTTTAAATATTTCATGTTCAGTAAAAATTCAGTAAAACTGGTGTAGATACTGTGTAGAATAGAGTAGGAAACAGAATTGAATCCTTTTGGAATAACATTTCCAAGTAGCACAACTGCTGTAATGTGATGAGATTAACTTAATCTTAAAGAGAAAATTTTCAATACTGTTACAGCCTCATTTTTAATGCTAATTTTTAAGTTTTCCAGTAATCTCATAACAGGAATATATTCCCATTTTACAAATACAGTATGTTTTCTCTTTTTGGCAGGTAGGCACTTCCCAATGCCTAGCCCACATCAGGTAGTAGTGTTCTCCATGGAATGTGTGGGGTTTTCCAAATCCCTTACCACCTTCAGTACTCATAGTCCAACTAAATTTTCAGGCAAGACACTAGATTTAGTACTAGGCCTTTCTTTATATGCAGTTTGCTATGTGTGATTTTTTTTTTTTTTTTCATATATAGAAAGACGGAAAAACTTCTGTTTGCAAGCCATGACATCAAATTCAATGTAAATTTTTTTAATTAAAGCAGCAGTTGAATTTGGCCTTTTTCAAAAAAAATCTGCAATGATGTTGTACTTTTAACTACACTTAATTTGAAATCAATATTCAATATAAAATTACTTTGACCATGGTTTGAAAGGATCAGAAGTGTTTCATATCTTTGCTGGAAAGCTGCTTGGTTTGCTTTGTCAATATAAGCGTTATTATGCATGTGGATTTCTAAGTGTTTGTTCTAGACCTTACGAAGAAAAGGTGTCTTGTTGCTACTCAGTTTGGTATTCTAAGAAGATGTGAGGAAAGCAAACAATCCTCAAGTTTATATTCAGATGATTGCAAATTATCCTGAGGCCCAGAATTAATTCTGTAATGCTTTTCTTTTTGGCATAGATTTCTGCTTTATAATTTAGTTGGACTTCTATAAAACCAGGAGCAATGTTACTACAGATTGTTTTAAAGAGGAAGATTTAGTAAGGATAAATTTCCTTAAAGCTATGGTGACTTGGTACATCACATCTGAACATATATATAAAATGTAATTTAAACTATATTTTTTATTATATCATTACTGTTGCTACTAGATGTATGCTATATATAAAAGTGTCTTACCTTGCTTTTAAGGCAAACTGAAAATATAGTCTGTTTAAATACAGACTTTGCTAGACATTACTCTGAAAATACTTTTCTAAGAGGTCTTTAATCAAAATTGGGTTCTTATGCTAGATCTGATGAGTTTTCACTGTGGGATTTAATAAATATTTCTCATTATTACTTTAAGGTAAATATATTTGCCATATTGGAATTGTTGGAAGCTATAACTGGCTGTTGGCAATTCTAAGTTTCCTAGGTGTTGGTAACTGTATACTGAGTTGTATCAATGCTGCTGCTGCTGCTACTGTTCCAAAGTCATAAAATAATTGTCTTTACATAGAACAGTATTTTGAAATGTATACTGAATTCCTCTGTAATGCATATTTTTCTTGAAAATGAATGCTAGGTTTTTGATCGCAGAGTTAGTAAAACTGTTGCTGGAAAAATCAAGAAGCTGAAACTGAAAATTTAGGGGAAGAAAGGACCTTTTTAAATTCTAATTTATAGCAATAATTAAACACTGGAAGAGGATTTTAGAGGGGTTTTGGAGTTTCCATCTTTGGGTTTATTCAAAACACGAACAAACTAAGTTATCACCTAAATCAGCCCTGTTCTGAGGAAGGGGTTGGATCAGGCCCCTTCCAACCTATGTAGTCTTTCTTTTAGACAAAAACTGAATAACAGGAATGTAAAACTAGTTCCTGGTAGTCTTGGCAAATCCTGACCTTTGTTAGGAATTATTCTGAGTAAAAAAAAATTGGTTTATTGCCTTTTTCACAGTAAAGGTCAAATAAAGCACAGCAGCTTGAATGCTTTTTAGAGCTCCCTAACATGTTATACTTTCCAGCTGTGTCTCTTGGTTTTGTGGATGCATTCTGACAAACTGAATTAGCATTTGAAAATTTACATTATTTCTTAATACTATGGATATGTTTTGTTTTTAAAGGAGCAATTAGCACCTGAAAAATAACCCCATTGTTGAGCATAGTAGTTCTTTTCAGAATCGTATTTACCATAGACTTTCTCTTCAAAACTGCCTCAAATCTTTTTCATAACTGAGCTCTATATAGAGATGGTAAGTTTTCTATAATCCAGAATTTTTTTAAGGAAAAGTTTGAATTTGGCTTTACCAGTTAGAAATCCATAATCTCATTTCATACGTTCAATTATTCCATGCTACAAGAGTAAATTAAATGCAGAACTACTTCCTAAACTTGAGTATTTTACAAGAACACTTTATGGACTTAAAGTTGTCATTTTGGGTTTCAGATGTAGAAAATCAGAAATCTACTAATACTTGACTATTACAAGTTATTTTTCTCCACTGATTGTCCTAATTTCCCAAGCAGTTAAAGTTTTAACAGAAATTATTATTTCTGAGTACTTTGGTAGAGAGAAATAAAAAACATTCTCAGCTGTTCCTTTAACTCGTTTTGCCTAACATGCCACAGGTTTTGAGAAATAGATGCCTTGATAATGAGGACGTGCATGTAAAATTTATCCATACGTGGATAAATTTTAGAAAGATGTGCAGTTCTGCTGTCATCTTATGCACATTTCTCATTAGATCTTCTGAATTAATTTGTAGCTTTTGCTTGCTGATGACCACCTAGAAAACATACTGTCTTTACAGATTATTAATCGTAACATTGTTTAAAGTAACAGAGCATCCAAGTGGAACATGAATTTAGCATTTGGCCAAGTTTGCTTAGGCAATTGTAAAGAAAATCCAAACCCTTGGCACTCTTGCATTTATCTGCTTGCTGTACCTACCAGTTGGGTAGGTTTGATCCAGAGTATAAACCAAAATAACAACAAAATCTGAACTTGCATTAGTAATGCTGTGGACTAGAAGCTTTCTGATTTGGGCTTCCAGCATACTATATATCTGCTACTCAGGTTCACTGTCAAATCAGAAACGACAGTAAAAATCTTCATATTTAGACTTTGTCTCCAGGAATGGCTTAATCTCAGAAGATGGATTTAAAAAATTTAAAAATTTTAATATAAATTTTAATATTTTTTTTATTATTTTTTAAAGCCTTCCAGCTTGTGTAGGACCTACAACAGCCATTCTGAACTGCTCCTTTTTAATGCAGAATTCCCTGTGATATCATTAGTAATGGAAACTTTGACATCAATGTTAAAATAACTGCCTTAAATTCTAACTCAGAATTAAAGACTGCAACAGTGGGCTTATTTTCTAATGGTACTTTGGAGTACTGCATACTTCATTAACTTGTGTGGCCTTTCTATTCTACATTGAAGTCTTTGTCTTCTCACCATTACTGTCATATTCTTAGTTAAATCAGCCATTAACCCAGAAGTTTGACTTGAAGTATTTGCACTGTGAAAGACAGAGGGGTTTTTTTTGGCTCAGTAGAAGAAACCTTAGATGATCAGAGCAGGAAATGTTGACAAAGTTTGTGTATGCCACCAAGTATTTTCATTATGCTTAATCTAATTTTGAAGAAGTGTCCATCCACAACTTACTGAAATGCCTCAAATCAGAGTCTTAAAATGGTTTGCGTTGGAAGGGACTTTAAAGATCATCTAGTTCCAAGCCCCCTGCCATGGTCAGGGGCACCTGATATATAATGTCTTCAGAAAAATCTGAAAGCTTAATATATACTCTCTTTGAGCTTTTCAGTGGATTGCACTAGTCATTAAATGTGCATAAGTAGAACAAAGATTTTACAGTCTTGTGCACATACAGTATTCAAACTCCAGCATAACTGCAGTTGCTGATGTTGAGTCCTAATTCATTAAATTCATCACCTTTGCCACACAAGCTATTGCCCATGAGTAAGCAGAACATAGTGTTAAAAATTTCAGGATTAGTAACCTTACAAAATGCAAATTCTTTTTAGATTTGAAGTCAAGATGTCCAGTAGTGTACATTTTCACCACGCTGTTGTTTCCGTTGGCTTTCGTAGCTTCCCTAAGAATTAGATATCTTTTCAGGGCTTTACATTTGCTAAAATGATTTGAGATGTGATAAAAATCAGTATTTCTTTGCCATGTCTCTATCATTCCACTCTGTTCTGGGCTTCAGCAGTGCTGATCGTTGTTGATGCCTGCAGTCAAGGGCGATGCTTTCTGTAAATTTACATCGCTTAATGAAGAACTGCATTTTTCAGTGGGTGTTGCGGTGTTGAAGCTTAATTCTTGTATAGAGCCTTCAGTAAAACAGAGTAACTGACTTGATTTTTAAGTTATGGGGAAATTGTAAGAGATCTGCCTTTTAGGTCTTCTTGGGAAGGTGGAAGGGAGGTGAGATGGGCAACAGGCTTTTTGAATGTCACTGCATGTGTTAGATCTTGGTAGAAACAGAAGCATTTTCCATGTCTGAAAAATTCCAATATTCACAGAAAATAAGGTAAATTTTCCATTTGTACCAAAGATAAATGTTTTGAATGCAAAAAGCATGTAAAAGTTTTAACTAGAAATATGAGAAATTTGAAAGTGAATATAATAGGTAATCTGAAATCCCAAATGACAAAGTCAGATTTTTTAATTATTTTTTTATTTATTCAAAGATCTTTAGAATGAAAAAAATAGCATTAGTAGTACTGAATTTCAAACCATTTAGAAGGTTGTACTTTCATTTGCCCTAAATATTGATTTTATTTTTTTTCCCCAATAACTAGCCTCCAGTGTTCTTAAAAATGCCAAGAATAATCCAACAGAATGGAAAAAAGTACTGTTCTAAAATAATTTGCTTTTTCAATTTTGTTTAGAACAACCTGCAAGCATATACTTGCTTATTTCTCCACCATGCAACACTTGCTCCTTCTTTCATGCTAAGTGAATTTCTCCCTTTTTTTCTTTTTTTTTTTTTTAAGCAATTGCTAAAATTTCATAGTGATGCATGTGCATGCTCTTTCTTAGCTGATGAGCTTTAGATAATGAAATGAAAATGCATTTTACTGCAGCTATTATATTTGCAACTTTTAGTGCAGGTAAGTGGATTTCAATAATATCCTTAACAGTGTGTGTGGGAAAATCAGAATAGTAGTGCAAAAAAGACTTTTAAAATACCCAAATTTCAAGATGAAAGATATGATGCTGCTGTCTTCAGGTTTTATTAGCTTCTATATATAAATGATTTTATAGCTTACCTCTCCTATGAAGGAAGGCTGAGACAGTTGGGTTTGCTTAGCCTGCAGAAGAAAAGGCTCAGTGCAACCTTCCAGTACCTAAAGGGGCCAACAAGAAATCTGGAGAGGCACTTTTTACAAGAGTAGGTAGTGACAGGACAAGGGGGAATGGCTTTAAACTGAAATAAGCAAGGTTTAGATTAGACTTTGGGAAGAAATTCTTTACTGTAAGGGTGGTGAGGCACTGGAACAGGTTGCCCAGAAAAGCTATCCCTGGCATGTTCCATGGTCAGGTTGGACAGGCCTTTGAGCAATCTGGACTAGTGGAACATGTTCCTGCCTGTGGCATTGGGGTGGGAAATCACTGGAAAAACATGGGTTTTTTTCTGGTTTAAAAATAACCAGAAATTATGAAAAATTCCATCAGCCACTGTGAATAAAGAGTTTTCCCGTTTTTAAAAAAGATCATGTCTGTGAGGTAAAAAAAGCCAAACCAACAAAGTATTTTTTAAAAATCAACTTAAAATTTATCTCCCTCAGGGTTCACAGTCAGTTCAGTTAGTGTTACGAGCATGCAAGTCTTACGTGTGGAATATAACTACTCTAAATGAGCAATTTTTCTCTTGTCCAGAGTGTTAGGCCTTCTGTTTTCAAGTGATTGAAATACCCAAAAGAGTTTTGATGGGAGTAGTCTTTCAAATGTGTATCAAGAGTCAAAAGTCTCCTGTAGATAAGACACATAAACAAACCAACAGAAAAAGAGTATAGGAAATATTTCTTTGTTAGTAGTTCACTTGTGGCACATAGGCCCAACATAGATGTTGACTCTTTTTGTGCCATCCCCAGCAGTGTTAACTGGACAAAGTCATTTCACAAGTTTCAGTAGAAGTTGTTGCTGTGGGTCCTTAGAAGTAGAATGGAATAAGGAAAGCTAAAATAATAAAGAATCAATTTGCATTTGTGATGTTCCTATTAGTTCATCCTTGCAACCAGTCTGACCCAACATGTTAATGCTCAGTGATAGTCAGGTCTTCTAGCCTGCACATTTGCTTTCTTGAAGCTTGTCTACTACTGCTGTTACATCAGCCAAAGACTCAAATCGTAATGCAACCTATATTCCGCTTTACTTCAGAGCTTTTTAGATGAGGTCTTTTCTGACTAGCTTCCTAGTCTCATTATTGCTCTATGCAAAACAAAAGCCTGTTTAATTAAACAAGAAACAGCCAATTTTTTTTTCCTATACTCTTCTTCCCCACACCTAATTTAAAAAAAAAAAAAAAAATTTTGCCACACCTAATTAAAAAGTGGGGTGGAACTTATGTGTGCTCAGTGATTCCTTTGGGTGATGTCATTGGTTTTCAAACCTTACCTGGAAAAGGGAGATTTTGAGATGCTTAAGAAAAAAATAAATGTTCAGTAATTGGTTACATAATTGTGGAAAGTTATGAGAACTTCAAAAGGCAGTTCAAAAAATTGGCTCCCTTTTTATCTTAATGTTTTAGCTTTCTTTGATTTACCTAAGTCTTGGACCCATTCAGTTGTTTCACAATAGCAACTTATCTCCGTGCATTGCATGTACATACTTGAAAATAAAAAACAGATTTCACAAGTAGGAAGTGGATTCAAGTCCATTTTGTCTGTGATGGAAGATGAATAAAGTCCATCATATTGGATCAAATCTCCAAATACGATTCTCTTTCTCCTTCATCACTTTAGAAGTGTTCTGGAGAGCCAGAACTGCTCAGGGACAGTGACTATCAATATCATTCCTCCTCTACCTAACAGGCTGTATTGGAATACAATTCCCCTACCAAGAGCCAGAATAATTTCGGATTGTCAGATAGCTATGTGAGCCTGTTTTTAAGTAGGCCATTACTTTTCCTTATTTGTGAAGTTGATACTTCTCAATTAACAAGAACATAAGGGATTTGAAATAGAGCTTGCTTGTTCATTCATGTGTGAAATAACTGCATTAAGATACTTCTGATAGATTGGATAAGCTGTTTCCTTGATTACTGTAACCATCAAGAATGTAATTCATCTGAATCTCTTAGACACTTCTGACTAAAGTCAATGTTGGAGGAACTGAGGGGACCTCTCCTAGGAGGGGAACTCTAGGACTCCTAGGAGCTAGAGTATCATTAGAAATAATCAGTCCTTCCCTGTTAAGGTGTGCATTGGATTTTATTAGTTAAAATAGAATCATACAATGCCAGGTTGTAAAAGACCTCAAGGATCATCTGGTCCAACCTTTCTAGGCAAAGCGTGACCTAGGCTACGTGGCCTATCCCCCTGCCTTGCTGAATCTTAAAAGTGTCCAATGTTGGTAAATCCACCACCTCCAAGAGGAGATTATTACGGTGGCTGATTGTTCGCAGTGTGAAAAATTTTCCTCTTGTGTCCACTTGGAATCTCTCTAAAATTACTTGTACCCATTGCCCCATATCTTTTTCATGTGACTCCTTTTAAAAGGGCAATCTCCATCTTCTCTATAGCTATCCTTTAAATACTGGAACATGGTGATAAGGTGTCTCCTGAGCTGCCTTTTCTCCAGGCTGAACAAACCCAGGTCTCTCAGGCTTTCCTTGTGCAGCTTCCCAGCCCTTGGATCATCTTCCTGGTCCTTCTCTAGACACATCTTTTTTGTATAGCAGGGACCAAAACTGGACACAGCATTTCAGATGTGGCCTGACAAGTGCTGAGTGGAGTGGGGCAATTACGTCTTTATCTCTGCTGGTGATGCCCTTGTGGATGTAACCCAGCATCCTGTTGGCCTTCATTATTGATGTTGATGCAACCCAGCATCCTGTTGGCCTTAACTGTTGATATTGATGTAACCCAGCATCCTGTTGGCTTTCTTTGCTGCACACTGTTCACCCATAATGAGCTGGTTGTCAAGTAGGACCCCCAGGTCCCTTTCCACAGAGCTGCTCCCCAGCCAGGCAGATCCCAGTCTGCTGCAATCCTAGACTGTGTTTTCCCAGGACTTAAACTTACCCTTGTCCTTGTTGAACTTCATAAGGTTCTTGTTAGCCTACTCTTCCAGCCTATCCAGGTCATCCTTCAGAGTAGCTCTCCTCTCTGAAGTGTCCAGTTCCCCATGCAGTTAAGTATCATCACCAAACTTCATCAGGGTACATTCAATCCCATCTTCCAGATCATCTGTGAAGACACTGAACAACATTAGGCCCAGCATTGATCCCTGGGGGACCCCATCAGTAACAAGTCACCACCTGGAAAGGAAGCTGTTCACCACTACCCTCTGGGTGTAGCCAGTCAGCCACTTCACCCCCCACTGCCCAGTCCATTCATTGAGACCATAATGCATGAGCTTCTCTAGGAGGAAGGTGTGAGAAACTGAAAGACCTGGAGAAATCCAGGTAGACATGTCCACTGCCCACCCAGCATTAGCTGAGCAAATTTACTTTGTTGCAGAAGGTGATCAGGTTTATCAAGAACGGTTTACCCCTAGTGAATTGGTGCTGGCTTTTCCCGATCACATGCTTGATTTGACTTGTGATAGCCCCATATGGAGGGTTTATGAAGGATTCGCTCCATAATCTTCCTAGGAATCTTCTGTATTTGCTGGAGAAATATATTCTCAGACATACAGATTTATCAAAATTGTATTATTTAGAAAAAAGTACACATTTTTGTGGAAGGACACGTGGAGTTAAAACTTGGATTAGGACTGACAGTCTTAGATATCTGCAGTATAAATTATGCAAGACAAAATTCATACCTGGTCTTAAAAATTGAGCATAATTGGTATTCAATAGTGCTTATTAAAGTAATTTAGTTTTGCAGTACTGTTGCTCAAACAACAATATTTGTCATCCTTGTTACGAAGAAAGCTTCTCCATACAGTTATGGGTGTATTCTACTGTACTATTTGTGGGGGGGGGATTTTCCCCTTCTAGAGTTCTAGTTATGCATTAGTTTTGCAAATTTGGGGATTAACATTATCTATGCTTATTTACTACACAAATGTTAAGATAAAATTCTGAAAAATGTAATAAGGAATATTTTTATTTTCCATTATAAACCACTTTATTAAAAACAGTAGGGAGGTGGAACAGACAGTTTAAAGCAACATACTGTCTTTTCTTCCTCTGTAGATGATGGAGAGAAACAGCAAAAACGTTACAGACTGTCATCAAAAACATCTCCAAAAGAGAGTTCTCAGTTGCCTGCATTGCCATTGGTAGACCAAGAATCTTCATTTTACAAAGAAAGATATATTCCTCCTGAGCTTAGCATCTGGGATTATTTCATCGCGAAGGTAATTTTTTTTTGCTTTTATGATAGTTAATTTCCTTCTATCGCTTGTGGAATGATGATTTTGTCTCTTCTTAGTCTTTATTCTAGGTATCAATTTACATGTGTGATAAGGGGCCTGTTTTTATTACTCATCTTTAGATTTTTCTAACTCACTATAGGTATTTTTGAAACAGCTGTTTTAAAAACTGCTGTTACAAAATTAATTTGTTTTCAGATAATTGAACAAAATGCTGCTTTTTACAGTTGCAGAATATAAATGTATAGTTAATTATGGATCAGATATTTAAATGAACAGGGAAATGTGAGTAGCTTTTTATAGTCTATTTCAAATAGGTGAAATGAATATGTGTACTTACTAGAAATCAAATTATGTTGCCATTTGTCAAGTCTGCTGTGGCAGATTTTCCTTTGTAGAAAGCTACATAATTGCGTGGAGTTGTATGGTACATTTCTGTATTAAATATTAACCCTATGGAGCTGTTGGAGCAAGTCCAGAGGAGGTCCACAAGGATGATCAGGGGGCTGGAGTACCACCCGTATGAAGACAGGCTGAGAAAGCTGGGGCAGTTTGGCCTGGAGGAGGCTATGTGGAGACCTCATAGCAGCCTTCCAGTATCTGAAGGGGGGACTTACAAGGATGCTGGGGAGGGACTCTTCATTAGGAACTGTAGTGATAGGACAAGGGGTAATGAGTTCAAACTTAAACAGAGGAAGTTCAGGTTAGGTATAAGGAAGAAGTTCTTTACTATGAGGGTGGTGAGGCACTGGAACAGGCCAAAGAAGTAGTAAATGCTCCATTCCTGACGGTGTTCTAGGCCAGGTTTGACAGAGCCTTGGATGACATGGTCTGGTGTGAGGCATCGCTGCCCATGGCAGGGGGGTTGAAACTAGATGATCTTAAGGTCCTTTCCAATGTTAACTGTTCTATGATTCTGTATCAGCAAAATAAATACCTAACCAGTAATTTAGGAGCAAGGAAATTACGGATACTTAACTCAATGAGGTCCTGCTGTGGGCTTGTAAATGTTGAACACTATAGGCAGGGAATAGGATTTTCTTGTTGTTTAGTCCTCTGATTATTAGAAGAACTACAGCATATACACTGGGGGTTTTGGCTTCTCTGACAAATAACAAGCTTGTGTGTTCTGTTTGTTATTTGATATATCTGATGTGAATCTAAAGCAAAATGTAAATTGGAAAGCTGCTAATAATTTCATTGCCAGCGTTCAAGTTTTGAGTGATGTAAAAGAGCTGTTAAAGTAGGCAGTGCTCATGGACAGTTAGCCTCTCATGAGTTACAAACTCCAAACTGTAAGATATTATGTCTGCTTTTTTTTTTAAAAGGCATTAGATATTATAATGGTGTATTTTTAAAAAGATTAGGTATTATAAGGGTGTATTTTTTAAAAGATAATTTAAAACTAAATATTGGTAAAAGATACTCAAGGGATATTGCTTAAATTTTTAGCCTTTTCTTCCATCACAAAGTAGAGTGGAATATGATTCAGAAGAAAGTCAGGAAAGTGGTGAAGATGATGAAGATATTGATGATGTGTTTGCATCAAATTCACATAATCAAGAGCATTCTAATTCAAATTCATACAGGTAAGTAACTGTTTAGAATGCAAGATGTTCTGTAATGGCTAGACTGGCATTTCTGGCCTTTTACTTTTGAGATAATAAACCAGTTACTTTGTTTTTCATGGCAGTGCATTATCCAGACTCAGTAGTTAATATTTCACAATAATGATAATTTTATTAATACTTGGTATAGTGCCTTCTGAATTCAGAGTAATTACAGTATTCTGAAACATGGTTTGTAGTTTTTAGCAGTTTATAATGAGGGTTTAAAGCTCTAAATTTAAATCCTAACTGTGAATAAATGAGAAATTTATTTTCCTATTAGTAAATGACTTACTAGTGCTTTCTTGTTAGTTGGTCACTGATGAGATTGGCAATGGTTCAGCTGGTACTTCACAATTTGAAGACTTTCTACCCTTTGGCTGGACATGATCTTTCAGGTAATAAGCAGCAGAGTTGTCTTTTTATACTTAACCACACTTAAAATCAATAATGTGTTGAATAATATG
The DNA here is from genome assembly GCF_037157495.1 of Lathamus discolor. Lineage (NCBI taxonomy): Eukaryota > Metazoa > Chordata > Aves > Psittaciformes > Psittacidae > Lathamus > Lathamus discolor. The sequence goes on along the minus strand of NC_088909.1, from coordinate 48,739,907 downwards.
TATGTCATAGCTTTATTTTTAGCTCAAAAGTTCTTAATCTTTTTATGATCTTGAAATAATATGTATCACATAAGTATGTCTGTGAAATAAAATGATGGGTGGACAAGATGGCTGTGTGAGAAGAAATACTCAGTAGTTAGTAGAAGTCTGCATATGTAGGGTTTTTTTTGTGTGTTAGTTGTACAAGAATGTTTGCAGTGTTTATTTCTTGGTGAAAAACTTGTATTTTTTTGTGATTCAAGTTACATTATTCCTTTTTTCATAGAATTGTGGAATAATTTGTGTTGACCTTTAAAGAGAGGTCCAACCCATCTCTTATGGGTAGGGGACATCTTTCACTAAATCATGTTGCTCAAAACACCATCTAACCTGGCCTTAAACACTTTCAGGTATGGGGCATTTGCAAGTTCTCTGGCAACTTGCTCCGGTTTCTCACCATCCTCATCGCAAAAAAAGTCTTCCTTCTGTCTAATCTAAATCTACTTTCTTCTAGTTTGAAACCATTATTCTTTCTGCTATCAGTACAGGCCTTGGTAAAGTCTTTCTCCATTGTTCTTGTAAGTCCCCTTTAGGTATTGAAATAAGGTCTCCCTGGAGACCTTCTTCTCAAAGCTGAACAACTCGACTGCTGTCAGCCTTTCTTCATATAATGGGTGTTCTAACCTTCTGACCTGCTCTGATAGGTCAACAACTATCTTGTACTGGGGACCCCAGAGCTAGATGCAATACTTCAGGAAAGCTCTCATGAGAATGAGTTAGAGGGGGTGAATCACCTCCCTCACCCTGCTGGGTGCCTATCTTTTTATGCAGCCCAGGATGCAATTTGCTTTGTAGTCTGCAAACGCAAGCTTGCTTTCTCAGGTACAATTTTTCATCCACTGGTATCCCTAAGTCTTTCTCAACAGGGCTGCTCTCAATACCTTCACCCCTACCTGCAGCCTGTATTGATACTAGGGATTGTCCTGATCCAGGTGCACTTGTTCTTGTGAATGAGTTTCAGGAGGTTCCCAAGGTTCCCACTCCTCAAGCCTGTCAAGGTCCCTCTGAGTGGCATCCCTTCACTCTAGTAAGTCAACTGCATCACTCATCCTGATGTTATCTGCAAACTTGCTGCACTCACTACCATTGCCTATATGATTACCAAAGATATTGAAGAGTATGGATCCTGATATGCACGCATGAGGGATGCCACTTGTTGCTGATCTACATTTGACATAGAAACATTAATTCAAACTCTTTGATGCGGTCATTCAGCCAGTTCCCTTACCCATCAAATAGTCCACCCATCAAATCCATATTGCTCCAATTTAGAGGTAAGGATGTTGTGTGGGACCATGTCGAAGGCCTTACAGAAGTCAGAAGTGAAGGACATCAGTTGCTCTTCCCTTGACCACCAGTGCAGGCAGTCCATCATAGAATGTTACCAAGTTAGTCAGACACAGTTTGCCCTTTGTGAAGCCATACTGGTTTTCTTCTGTCAGCTGCCTGTCATCTGCATGCATTGACATAGCGTCCAGGAGGATCTGTTCCATGATATTTAATATGTCAGCACTGGAGAAGTCTGCTCCCCTCTTTAGCACAGAGCAGTTCATTATTTTCTTTTAACTTGCAAATACCAAGTTGAGCTTTAAATAAAGCTTATTTTTGGAGATATTTGAAGTACACTTCAGCCTTCAACTCTGGAATTATCTTTGTCAAGGTTATAATGAAGAAGGAAGGTTTTTATTATTCTTGTTTTTCTAGAGCTTCCAGTTAGCTCCCCGATATGCCATGCAGTGTTGAAAACACTACAGCGCTGGGAACAAGTTCTTCTCCGACGTCTTGAGCTATATGGGGGTCCACCTCAACATTATATTTCGGGTCATGCTTCTGAAGATATCCTAGCTGCTGGTCCTGCATTGCTTCGCCACAAAACTTTACTTGAGCCTACAAACACTCCATTCAGGTGTGCCTAATTTCTATAAACAGTGACTACAGTATCTTTTATATACTGCTAATGCATGTGATAAACCGTAACTTTGATAACAATATAATTCCAGTTTTTGGAATTGTGGGTACACATCAGAACTCATTTATCACTGGTCCAAAGCAAGATCAGGAAAAGAAAATTACAGGTTACAAATTTTTTAAAGTTCTTTTATTGAAGCTGAATGTACTGGATTTGATATCTCTGTGGAAGAACTATGGTTCATAATAAAATAATAGCAAATTTGCAAATTTGCCCTGAGAGATAATTAAGGATGAGTGAAAATGAATTAAATAATTGGCCTGTCTCTGGAAGGAATAGAAGTACATACTTAACAGTATCTTTTCATAAAATCAGAAAAGAGATATTTACTCTTTATAACATTTGCATAGCTGTGACTTCACCTGGTTGCATGTTCAGCCAGAAAAGTGTGCTCAGTTTCTTAAATTGTCAATTTTAAATAGATATATCTTTATTTTTTTCTAATAATGCCATCACCTGTGGTTGCAGAATCAACAGAAAATTTGTCTTTCTGTTGTAAAATACTACACAGTTGTCACCATTTTAGTAACTTGAGTTGATTAAAAAGGAACAGTTTAACACGTATCTGCTGGCTGGCATTGCTTTTAAATTGTGATTTAAAGTGATTCAGGGTTTGATATTTTTTGGCCTACCATAAGCAGTTATATTTGTATTTACAATTATGCTTGAATATACAGTTTCTACAGATAAGCGTAAATATTTGAAGTATGATCTGATTCTACAATCCTTCCAATTTTGTTCTGAAGAATCATAATTGTTTCAGAGATGCTATGTGTTGATGTGTTCCTAGCAGGAAGAGTTAGTCATTCATTTTCCATGTGACTGAAGTACTCATTAGCAATAAACAAAAATGATCCATATTGTAAAGAATTAGGTGGGCTAACAAATTATCTTTAGGCTGACCTTATTCTGTAATCTCTTGAAGAGATTTTTCTCACTTGTCTCAAGATAGGAGGTAAAAATGCTACCTGTTCTTTTCTATCTTTCTTTTGCATTTCATCTCACACATAGGTTTGCCAGGAAGATGGTACCAGAATGCTTCTGAATAGGTCCTGTACAGAGTTTAGAGACCTGTAGTTTTGCTTCAGCATTTCTTCTGACCATAGCTTGATTAGACTAGAAGATATTGCAGTCTTGTGATGGTGATGTAAATATTTATTTTAACTTGGCTCTTTAGATCTAACAGTCATGTTGCACTATCAGTGAAGAGGCTCTGGCAGTATCTGGTTAAACAGGAAGAAATCCAGGAAACCTTTATCAGAAATATTTTTACAAAGAAGCGATGCCTTAATGAGGTTAGTATCTTATATAAGATGCATAAAATATTGCAGGTCAATCTATAAGGTTTTACTTAAGTTATTTGTCTGATCTGTTTACTTTCTAGAGCACAATTAGATATCCACTTGGCTGTGACTCTAAATTGGCAGTATTCCATATTGAAAATCTTTGTCCATTGTTTCACTGAAAACAAAAATAATCTGTCTTCAACAGTAGACTGATAGCTAGCACCACTTAGCTACAGTCATAATCTTCATTAAAATCAGTATAAAAGCTGCCTCAAAAGAGTGACAAACTTTAAAATACCACTGATTAAAACCACTAATCTAATCAAAGTTCTAGAAATAGAACATCCTGGCTTTATTCATTGGTTTCTGTCACATTATGATTCAATTTTAGTAAGAAAAATGGTCATAGAAAAGTTAATATTTCTGTCCCTGATAACTTGTTCCACTGTCTAGCTGGATTCTGGGTTCCAGATTCAGTTAAATCTTTTAGAGCTGTGGTTCTGTAATGGAGTTTTGTGGTGTTTTGTTTTTCCCCCTTTCTTTAGTTGCTCCGTTTCTCTTTTCTCCTAATAATTTGAATGAATCAGTTGTATTACAGAAAAATATGGAGTAGTAAAAATATAGGAGAAACAAGATCTCAGCAAATTAAAAATGCAGGAGAAAAAAAAGCTGTGGCAGCATGTGTGAGCTAACAGTGTGAGCTAATCTTTGTCCTGTCACAACCAGAATATTAGCTTTATTTATGGCTAATTGTGTTCATTGCACACTGCAGTTAAAAGGAAAATTTTTCTTTTTTTTCTTGTCCTTTAAAAATGCACCATTTCTGGTCATGTCCTGTGTTAATGCAGCCATGTTGCTAGGCTGTATGGAAAGATATTTTGGAGTATTTTAGATGTGCTTCATATGTTTTCAAATAGGATCATTGGCAGTCTTACATAGCATAGTTGTGTTGGCTATATTTTGTATCCTCTTGTCACTGATAAAATGTCAGTGGAGATCACTTATTTTTCAGTAAATTATACTTTTGAGATGGATAAGGTGCCGTTCCAATACAGAATAGGTAAATCAGTGTCTTCTGTACTGAATATAGCATTTAGAATCTAATTACTGCTACTATATAAGGGTGTATGGGAATGCAGACATACTGTTGTGTTTCAGTTGTTCTGTGTTGGTGTAAACAAACAGGAATTAAAGCCTTCCTTGATACTTTGCATGTTATGTCTTATCTATATTTTCTGTTATGTGGTTGTTCTTTCCTTGGGGAAGTCATTAGAGGAGCACAATGAAACCATGAAAAATTCTGTGGTGGAGGAGCCCATCGTCAATAAGGTACACAGTAGTAATGCTCAAGTTAGTTAGACCTTACATCATGAAATATTTCCTTTTTGAAATGGTGCTGATCTGATCTCCCTTAAAATATCTTTGCTGACATAGAAAAAGACAAAAATACAGTTTTGCAAGAGATTCCATTAAACTATTGTTGTTTTAGAGCCTATCTGAAGCTAAATGTATCTTCGAAGGCTAGATTAACCAACCAGGGAAGAACAATATCTATTATCAAGCTCCACAGCTATACCAGTTGAAGAGCTGAGACTGAGATTTGCCTATGTGACAAAAATTTAGTAGTACTGTGGGAATGTAGTACATACGGGACCTTTCACCAGTATGAGCTGGCTAGCATAGTTGCCTGTAAATAGAGGTAGTTAACTGAAGTCAGAGCAGTTTGTTAGTATGATAGTAGTTTGCTACTGAAAACTTTTGCTGAGCCTTAGTTTTAAGATAGTTGAAAGTGAACTGTATAACAACTTTATAGTGACTTTCTTGAAAGATTGGTATGAAAGATGAAAAAGGTACAATATTATGCCTAGAACTGCAGACACTTTATTCTTCAGTATTCTTTTACAAAACTGGTAAGAAGATACAAATGAAAACACTGTGGTGTTTGTGGGCTACCTTGTTGTTATTAACTATGCAATAAAACAGTACTAGCAAGAAATTGGAATCAATCTTTTTTATTATCAGCACCCCAGGTGTGCATGGAGTCCCACTGGTTTTTAGCATTCTTAAGTTGAAAAGCTTGAGAATGGAGACAGTACTGTGAGTTCTGTGGCAAATGACATTTCTGTGTTGCTGTGGCAAGCCCAGCATGGCAGTAGGAAGCTACATTATTACGCATGAAAGAGGTGTTTGCAGGTTATATTTGTCATATTTTCTTAGAATTAAAGTTGAGAAAAAAATAGATGAAATTTCATCTGATCTGGTGTTTGGTCTCTGTTCTTCCAGTTAAAAGCACTGCTGCTTAGACGTTTGCATTTAAACATGCTTTGCTTTTAAATACAGGTAGAAATAGATATGGGATACCCAGAAAGCAAGGCAAGAATAATCCATAAAGAGTCTGACATCATTACTGCTTTTGCAGTCAATAAGGTGAGTGTGAAGGAGGTAGGATAATCTAATTGTGTTGTACTTCCACCTGATAAAAAGATAGTAGTCCTACTGTGCATGAGTGAGAGGTCCTTTACCAGCCATGCTGCTACAGCTTTGACTCTTAGCACTTCCTTCTCTAAAGCACTTTGTAATTATCTTTTCATAGTTAAACAGTTCTACTACAGATTGTCTTTTTTCTTTTGTACAGTGGATTGAGAGAAGGGAGAGGTGGCCTCTACTTTTTTTTTTTTTTAAGCTTGTGTGTAGGAGTATTTTTCTTTTTCTATTGAAGACAACCAGGAATTCATCTTTTTTTTTTTTTCTCCTGCTTAACCATTTAAGCCTTAAGAAGTGGGGAAGAGGAGCTTGGTTGCAAGCATTGTAGTATAGTGACCTCTTGTAAGCAAGAAGAAATTAGAACTGTTTGAGATAGGTGTAAAATACAGATAGTATGTGATGCTATCCCAGATGTAAATAGACTTTTAGAAAGGAAGTGTCAAGATTAGACAGCTTAAATAGATTTGTAGACATAAATATTTGGGTTTTGTAAATTGATTGTGTATGTTTTTGCAAACAACTGTACCATAACAAGAGAAAATCTTTCAAAAAGCACCCTTTTGAGTATTCCTTTTGTAACTGCCTTTGTGTGTGCTACATTTTTTCCAGGCTAATCGGAACTGCATTGCAATAGCATCGAGTCATGACATACAAGAATTAGATGTTTCTGCAATTTTAGCTACACAAATCTATACCTGGGTTGATGATGATGTGGAAATAGAAAATAAAGGGTATACTTCTTCTGTTTCTAAAATCACAGCTTGACTGTGTTTAAATTGGTGTAACAAAGCATGGTATTTAACGTTTCTGTTTGGAATCTAACTTATGTTGTTTCATTTATAGGGCTGATGATTTCTTAGTTATACATGCTCGTGATGATCTGGTAAATGTTCAGGGAACCACTCCCTATACTCATAGTAATCCCGGCACACCTATCAATATGCCCTGGCTTGGTAGTACACAAACTGGCAGGGGTGCATCTGTGGTAAGTTGCTTGTCAAAGATTAGCCTTATGTACTCTGTCTACTTCTCTCCTTTTGTTTGCTCAGTGTTGCTGGTTTTATTTTACAGTTAGCATGTAAGTAGATGTTTCTTCTGTGTGTCACCAAGGTGAGATGGAATTTTTATCTGATTATTAAATTAAAACACTGCACAGAATTCAAGATACACCAACTAAGCAAGCCAGACTTTTTAGTGAAGCCATATTTGCTTTCTTTACTTAAGATACATAGTTGAAAAATAAAGAATCAGGGTTCAGGTAAGAATTTGTAGCATGGATTGTTTTCTAATGACTTGAAGCCTATGTTGTATCTAAAAAGCATACATTCATATTTCAGGATGTAAATTTGTAAAGATTAGGTAGAAATGAAAATCTAGCTCAATATTTTACACAAACATTTTAAGCATAATCTCAAGTTGCATTCTGAGTTCCAGACTATTCCAGTTTTTATTTAAAAGTAAATACCAACTTCTTATCTAATACTAAGTACCACTGTAATGCACTGTTTACTAGTAGGAGCCTGTATTGTGGAAAGGACAGTGAATGAAATCCTAAAGCAGATTTCACTGGCAGGGCAGAGGCTTTGAAAGAAATGAGTTTAACTCTGGAAACTGAGCAGCTTGAACTTGAGGAAAATGGGGTCATTGGATTTCATTAAAATAGGGATGGCAGGACTGCAAAAACAGGATCAGCTGCAAACATCATGTGTAGTTTGAACTGCACATCATGCTGATGTATGACTGTTTATCTCCAAAGCTGTTGTCAGCTCTGTCTTTGAAGTGCTGTGTAGTTTTGCCATAACCCTGCTTAGTAGCAGTATTAAATATCTCACTTCTGAAGATCATGGTTTAGATGAGACAATCAGTTTCACTGCTCAGCGTTTCTGAAATACACTAGAGTGAGGGACACCCAGTGAAGTGTGACTATGTCCGCATGAGTAAATTGATCCTTCTTTTCATAGAGATATCTCTGTGAGCGCAAGGGGAGCTCTTACTTTTAGAAATAAATTCTGTCTCTAGAGTGAAGCTTCCCCTGAGCAAAAAGCTCTTAGCTCAAATTTAATTCAGATAAAATAATTCTAGTCAGGCCATTGACATACTTGGTTACTATGCACCATAGATGCTCTCTAATAATGCAGATCTGTTGATTAGTTAGCTGGGAGATGCTTATTTTGAGCCGCTTAACTGAAATGGTTAGACAAGACACCTATACCTTACGGCATGTCTGCACATAGATATGGAGTTTTCCTGGATAACCAAATACATTAAGTCTTGTGACTAGACTGTGCTTTGTGGCATTTTAGCAGCTCACAGGAAGTCCGTACGTGGTAGAAGAATGAAATGTGAATTCATATTGTAGTTGATTTTTGAAATGATTTGGTGATCAGGAGTAGTAAATAAGGAATGAGCATTATATGAGCAATGATGGAAGTGGGTATTGTGCCAGTACCTACACCTCTCCCTTCTGTTTAGGAACTACTGATCCTTGTTGCCAGTTTTGCACCTCTGGTTTTACAGCTGGGTCTCTTCTGCAAGTATTCTTTGAATGCTTTTGCCAGTTTCTCCTCTCACTTCTATTTTTATATATTCATATATGTGTATGTATGTATGTATACATGCAGAGACATGTACAGAATTTTTGTGTGTGTTCCTTAACAAAGTAGTTACATAATCTATTAATGTAAACTATTCTTACATGACCTTTTATACGTAGCAAAACTTTACCTAAGGAAATATGGCTGTGCTTGTGTTGAATGTGCTTGTCATCAAACATCAGACCTAAATTCTGTGTGGCATGCTGCTTGACTTCGGCAGAGTAGAGAACTAGCCATAGCATGTGATGACACCTGCCCACTAGGGACAGCAGCAAAGGTACTGGATGAAGGACAAAGTAAATGAAGGAAGGTACAGGGATTCTTGGGAGGAAATACATTTACTCTTGAAGGACTCAAATCTGGAGGAAAACCAGGTTCTCCAAAATCTTTCTTATGCTACTATTTGTTACTTTGTTCCTTCAGATAACTGCTTTTGATCCTTGTTCTGATCTTTGCTTTTCCATAATTGGGAGACCATTTAATAAATACAGTCCACTGTTCTTTACCATTACTGGCTTTTCAGTCTTGCTTCACTTCCATCAGCAAGGGAAACTATTGGACTTACAATGCTCGGGCAGTAAATATTTCATTAGCTCTAAGGTTTTTCTGTTACTGTCCTTCACTTGTTTCCTCTTGCACACTTCATACAAGGTAAGTAAGGAGGCTCAGCACAAGATCATTTTGTGTGATTACACAGTTCTTACATGAGATGTTTCTAAGAGGGTACTGAAGTAAATAGTGCCTTCTGTCAGCTTTGAAACTCTGGTAATATCCAACAGTTTGTCTTCCAAGCCAATATGACTGATACCAATAATCACTAGCTTAATAATAGGTGTGTTGAATTTTAAGCTTTTTTTATTCTCCAGTTTTACTGTACATTAGGCCCGAAGCACCCAACTGTCTAACAAAGTGTTCTAGGCATCAACTATTGTTAAGGAGAGACTGAAGGCTAGCAGTATCAAATGCCAGTTATATTGGTAATTGGAAGTATTTGCATTTGATAATGATTTGATTCTAAATCAGAGACACTGCACCAGAGAGTTACGTTAGTGTAGTCTTTCAAAGGCACATTTCTATACGCTTGCATTTTTCCAAAGCATTGTTATCATGATGCATGCTTGTTTGTTGAATGAAGGAAAATTACTTCCATTGACTTCTGGGTAAAAGTTAGTAGGTAGAAAACTCAACACAGCCCTTCATTTTGGGGAAGAAATAGAATGAGCACTAATAATTGTTCTTTCACTTACGCGGAGATAAACTGTTAAGTTTAGAGAGCCAAGTAGTGCAGTTTTTTACTGATTTGTGTATAGACTAATGTTTGAAGAATATAATCCTCTGTTGTCATAAGTCTTATAATCCATATATTGTCTAAATCTTCTTCCAAAATTATAGAGTCCTAGAATGGGTTGAGTCAGAAGGGACTTTTAAAGGTCATCTAGTCCAACCCCCCTGCAATGAGCAAGGATATCTTCAAGTAGATCAGGTTACCCAGAACCATACTCAGCCAAAATATGATTGAGAGGATTGCAATTACTCCACTAATCCAAATACCAGGAAATTTTAACAAGAAAATAAATTATTTCCCTGAAAGTGTTTCTTTCTTCCTTTTTGTTTGCAAAGTTTGGAAAACATTGCTTTTCAGTTCTTTGGAACATATTTAGTAATATGAAGAAAGTAAAAATTATTTATTCATACCAGTCTTACAGTTCACACCCTGATATAATTGGAGGCCAGGGGAGAATGGCATACATAAAATACTTGATCTGTTATCTACTGCTTCAGTGACAAAATAGTGGCAAAACGCCGTATAAAATTCGAACAGTTGAAAATCAGGGTTAGACTTGATGATCTTAAAAGGTCTTTTCCAACCTAAATGATTCTGTGAAAGTTCACTGCCAGCAAGTTACTGATGCATAGAAGGTGGTATGCTGCTGTACTGAAACTGAGTGCTCTGGGAACAAGCTTTTATTTGTGCTATCATTTAAAGCTGAAACCTAGCACAAATATGAATTTATGCCCTCTTCTCTTCCAAATGTTGTGTAAATAGTACATGCATGAGCAAACTGAATCAAAAAAATTTCTAAAGAGAGGCCTCATGGTAGTCAGATGAGAAGAAATAACAGGAAACAAAAGAATGAAAACTTGACTTGATGTACATTTAATAGAAAGAATGGAAGAGACATGCAAGGAAAATACGGATAAATTTCCCTGATGAAAAACCTCTGCCAGTTCTTTCCTGTTGTGGGTTGGACTTGCTTAATTAGATGAGGTTTTTATCTTAACTCTCTCCACACCATTTATTTAACTCTTCCCAGTTATGGATTAATCAGCTAAGAATCAGCATTCTTGGTACAGTACCTTGCTCTAAGCAAAGTTTGGAATTTAGGAACAGACGTGCTACTGAAAATCCATTGGATCTGTACTAGCAAAATTAAAAATGCTTTTGAAGAATCTTTGATTTACCAGTTGGCAGGTATATTGCTTATTCTGGATGGCTATAAATAATCACTTTTCAGTCAATGACAAAGAATTAACTAGACTTGAAAACAAATATATTCCTTCCTATTTTTTACTTCTTTTAAAGTTTGTTTACCTCTTTCTTTACATGCTTCTGCCTCTCTCTTGCTTATCTTACAATATTCAGGAATATTCCAATAAATTTAATGGAATCAGAAAGGAATTGGCAAGAAAAGAGGTAAGACTGCAGTCTAAGGAGTGTTTATATTTGGATCCATAAATCTCTGAAGGAAAAAGTTAATATTTACCTAGATGTATAAAGCCTCAAAGAAATTGACTTCTATCTGCATTTCTAAACCCAATACTTGCTTTCAGTAAGAATTTTGATAGGAAACAATTCTGTGTGATCAGTAATTATTCTAGTTCAGTAAGTTCTTTTTCAGTAGTATTGTTTAATTTTCTCCTATTCCTTATATTGAACAGATGCTCAAGAAGGCTATTAATAATGTCAGAAGAATGGCTTCTCATCCAACATTACCATATTGTAAGTTCAGTTTTGCCAAGAAAAAGAGAGGTTAGCTAAAGATGATAAACTTACTGGGCCTGTTTCTTAGTATGCTATTTTGTACTAGCACAGCAATCTATTATATGTTTTAAAAGTTGATTATAAGCCTTATTTTACTGAAACGGCTTTTGCTTTCCCCCAGAGAAAGTATGAGGGATATAGAATAACCTTTAGAAAAAGTGATATTTTTATTTTTTTTTTATTTTTTAATGAACAAAGTACTTATTTCTGTTTTATTTGTTAGTTGGGTAAAAGATAGCATGAAAATAGGTAAAAAATAGTATGAAAAAGATACATTACTATGTCCCAAGTAAATAGCTTTTTATTTCAGTACCATCTAAATACTGTTCTTAAACAATGAGTAAGTACAGTTCAATAATGTTTGAATACATTAAACAACAACTTAAAACAGTTTTAAGTTTCAGTGGTACACGTTACTACATTTTGCCATATACTATGGCACATAGTATGGAACTAGTTATTTTGAGGATGTTATGGGCTGGTGTGAGATTTCTTAATATTTTGGAAGCAACCTTCCTGCTCAACTGCTACAACATCTGTGAAAAGTCATGTAAATATTTTCTGTTGCAGACCTGACAGGTGCTCAAGATGGAAGTGTAAGAATGTTTGAATGGGGTCATGCACAGCAAATCACATGTTTTCGGTCCGGTGGCAACTCAAGGGTAACTCGAATGAGATTCAATTACCAAGGAAATAAGGTAACTTATAGAAAGTGCTGTACTTGTCCTCTTTCCCTGCCTCTTCTAATATAATTGTAAACTAGCCGAAACAATACTTGCTTCAAATCTAAGGTGTTTCTCTGAATTGTGGGTAATTTGTCTGTAATATATACATATGTATTTACAATTAATACCTCTTTTTCAGTTTGGAATTGTTGATGCTGATGGATACATAAGTTTATACCAAACAAACTGGAAATGTTGTCCACTTACTGGAACTTCACCTAAACCGTATTTGGTAAGCTGAAAACTAAATTTGTTTCTATAAACTTGTGTTGTGCTCTCTTATTTCCTTCCTCCTTTAGAACAGTTAGAAGAGGGCAGAGACTGTGTTGATAACCAGTATTAATCAAGATTTAGCAATATAATGTTGACATCTTGTGATCCATATTACGGCCGAGTTCATAAATCCTAGTCATACTTACTAAGTTGGGAAGAAGAAAATGCAATTTTAGATCTAAAATAACTTTGTTTTTTGAGACTTGTTAATAGTTGTCAGTTGTTAATTATCAAAAATGCAGGACTAGAAAGTATATTTATATGAAAAATTAAGAGTATCAGAAGGCATTCACATCCCTTTATAATTCTGCATTCCTTAAATTGTTTTCTAAACAGCTTACATTCTTGAGGAAGCTCTAGGTTTTATACTTGCATAAAATCAATTACTTTTGCAATTAATTTCTAAACTGCAATTTTTCAGACTTGGCAGTGTCATAATAAGACAGCCAATGACTTTGTTTTCATCAGTTCATCATCGCTGATAGCTACAGCGGGATTGTCTTCTGACAACAGGTAAGAACTGTTGTGATAATGCATAAAAATTAAGTGGTACTATGTTTTCTCTCCTTCCCTCTTTTTTTCTTTTGATGACTCTCCTCAAGCAGTTTAAAAGAAATATGAATACTCCTGCTCTTTTTACTTCTTTGTGGGAGAGGAGAGAAGCAATATTTGCAGCTAAATTCCATGTGCCTATTAAAGGAGGTTCCACAGGGAAGCACAAATCCTCCATACATGTTCCATCGAGTAGGGAAAGTGGAGAAGGAGGTGCTGATCTCTTCTGCTGGTATCCAGCAACAGCACGTGTGGGACTGGTTCAAAGCTATGCCAGGAAGGTTTAGACTGGACTTTAGGAAGAATTTCTTTACTGAGAGGGTGGTCAAGGACTATGCTCCAAGCCTGTCAGTGCCTAAGAGGCATTTGGACAATGCCCTTAATAACAGGCTTTAACTTTTGGTAAGCCCTGAGAGGGTTAGGCAGTTGGGTAATTACAGGTCCCTTCCAACTGAACTATTCTGTTCTATTCATACAAGCCTGTCTTAAATTACTTCTGTAGATGTAGAGAGTTGGCATAGGTTTACATTTCACACTTACTTAGTAAGTTTTGATCAAGAAATGGCAAAGCCTGCTAACATTCAGGTGAATTCAGCTACAAAAAAAATTGTAATCTCAGTATGAATCCTTTATGAGAAAAATTAGTCATGGAATGATTGTGTACAGTGCATATTCTTGCAGTATTTGTACAACCACGAAAGTAACTTGGAGTCTGCTCAAAAGTTATTATTGAAAGTCTGCTTACAGTGCTTTTATGCCTGAAACAATCTTTAAGGCTCAGATGACTTTTAAAGTGTTAAAATACTTCAGAGCATTTGTTCCTGAATTAAAATGTTTTGGGTTTTTTCTTGTTGACTTTTTTTTTTTTCCCTCCCCTACAGAAATATTTGTCTTTGGGATACTTTGGTTTCGCCTACAAATAGCTTGGTGCATGGTAAGTAAAATTAACTTAAAACCATCAAAATACTTAATCACACTGTGATTGTGTCTGTATTTATGGAAAAGTTATTGTAGAAAATAATTTTAATGTTGGCAGTGAAGCATCTGTCACAGTCCTGAGTGTACCAGCAGGAATGTAAAAACAGATTCTTGAGAAATTTAGTGCTTTATACAAATGGTTAGTTTCATGGACATGTGCACCTTCCTTTGCATAGCTTGTACCTTTGCACCACAAGTGCAGCCCTTGACAGCCAGACATCTGTGACTTCTGTTCCTTTTTAAAAGATTGTGAGCAACTCATGCTTGTAGTGACTAGCATGTTGAGAAGACAATAGCTGTAACATTGTAGAAGCTATAGTTTTTAGCATAGTTATGAGATACATACTTTCAGGATATTAATTCACACCCTTCAATTTAAGTTTCCTATGGCTGTGTCTGTACTCATAAATCAGAGAGGCCCCACTCAAAATTTATTAGTTAAGTGTTAGTCCAAATACTGGTACTATAAAGATAGCATTGAGCACTTGCAGTTACATTATGTGTTTGGAAAATATGCGAGGACTTGTTTTTTATAAACCTAAAATAGCCGTTTGAAACTTGCAAGATACTTGGGCAAGTGATTTAAGAGGACATATTTTACAGGAAACATATGCCTTAAATTATCAAGCATTAGAGAGTTTGAAAAGAATCTGTTTCTGGTCAAGGCTTAATAATTTATGATTACACAGGAATAGAGAAAAGGATATATCTTTTTTTTTATACAGTTTGCAACTACTTGAGAATACTGAAACTTCAAGATGTCTGATGTGAACCTGGGCTTTAATATATATGGTACTGCAATAAATGGACTGGTTATGGTTGGTTGGATTACCAAAGTAACTGTTGCTACTGTCTCGAAACATTACAGCTTGACAGAAAATTAAAGTTAGTACTGTGTGTTTGATTTAAATTACTTTGCTTTGGTTTTCAGCTTTTATCTGTCATGATAGTGGAGCAACTGTGCTAGCATATGCTCCAAAACATCAGCTGTTAATCTCTGGAGGCAGAAAAGGCTTTACATGTATAATTGATCTTCGACAAAAACAGCAGCAACAGTTACTCCAGAGTCATGATTCTCCAGTCAAAGCGATTGCTGTTGATCCCACAGAAGAGTATTTTGTCACAGGATCTGCTGAAGGCAACATAAAGGTATTAATGAAGGGAAGGGAACAGATGGTGGAGTGTAAATTCGAAAAGAATCTTGCATAGGTGCAGAATAATCAGATATGTCATGTTTTCTCAACCCTGACTTTTCACTATTACTAATGTTACTATGAAATTTTAGTCTCACAGTCCTCCTTGTTAGTCTTACTTTAGTTCTCATATATACTCATTAAAGAAAATGAGTATTAATATTCTATAACTGTATCATTACAGATTGCTACCTATCTTTTCACTTACAGTTAATGTCAGAAAAATTAATGCAAAATGTAGACCAATTTCTCTATGATTCATTACTGGTGAATTTTAAGATCACAGTAATTATCCTTATAAGAAGTTGATGTTTTGATGCTTTTTCAGGTGTGGAGTCTGTCTACATTTAATCTTCTTCACACTTTCGTCAATGAGCATGCTCGACAGTCTCTCTTCAGAAACATTGGGACGGGAGTCATGCAAATTGAGACAGGGCCAGCAAATCACATATTCTCCTGTGGTGCTGATGGAACAGTAAAGATGAGGATCTTGCCTGATAGATTAAGCCCTTTAAATGATGTGTTAAAAAATGATGTGAAATTTATGATGTAATATTTTTCTCAGAACAGTGTATAACATTCCCCTTCTACCATCCCTGAAAATACTTTTCCTGGAACTAGCCAACAAAGCAGATGATAGCCTGTGCCACAAAGATGCACTTTTTGGTTTTTTTTTTTTGCCCCCATATTTATTACGCAAAACTTTAAGTCCCTGATGCACTGATGCCTTAAGGATTAACAAGGTTCTTCAGATTTTGATTGTTGCCTAAAATAAAAGCTATATATGGCTCCAAATTATATAGTTATAATACTATTAAGATGTTGCTGAAGTGTTTTACTCTTTCTTTTGAGGTAGTTACACTCCCACCTTGGGCATGGCCTCTGTCCAGAGGGAAACCAGATAATGTTACTCTTTCAGTGTGGTGACTATTACAACTGTCTCTCTTCTCAACTCTATAGTCAGCTGACATTAAAAAAATTTACCTATGTATAGAAGAGAAGGCCTGTATGAATAGATAGTCCTGGCCATGCAAGCATTCATATACTAAGACACTATCTGTCTCCATTCCTGGAATCCGGGCTGTTTACCTCTCTAACTTGCCTGATCTCCTTCCTCTGACCTACGGTATAAGAAACTGAAGGATCTTTTGTGACTTGTCTTCTGTTCTATAGCTTGAATCACTGCCATCAGGATGGCAGGCTTACCTTTTAAAAAGAAATATATTTTTTACCCTGAACACTCCCTTTACAAATATCTGTAAATATTAACATATCTTCCTAGTAAAATAGTCAAGATTGTGTGAAGATTCAGTCTTGAGCAAAAAGATGCAGGAAGATACTGCTTTAGGATATGGTGGCACTAGAATTTCTTCAAAGACTATTTATTTACATGTCTGTAGAGGGGAATAAAATAATAATTTATTTTTACATTTTTTTCCAGTAAGACATTTATTTAGCCCAAAGATACTCAGTTCATACTTAGCACTTACGTTCTTGTTTGTCTGCTTTTCCTAAGTACTTTACAAAAAAGGAAAAAGTAAAAACCTTCAACAGCAAAGTACTTTAATACTGTCTTTGTACTGTATGTTTACATCTGGTGTAAAATGAAAGACAAAATATTTTGGAAAGTATAGATGGGTTGTTTTTTGGTTGTTTTTTTTTTTGCCAAAATATTAAACTGCATAACTTAAATGTTTGACCAAATTATTAATACACAAAGCCTTTTATTTTTTGTTTTGTTAGCTTAAAACTGTTTCTGTAAGTATTTCGGTTTACTTTTCCTGACTTGAGAGCCTGACAAAGGTTTAATTTGTAAATTAGATGTGAGGCTGGATTACTTGAATGCCGATAGTGTACTTTTTGCTAAAAGATATTTTGTGAAATATAGCACCAAGATATTAACTGTAAAATAAACTTGTCAAATTAGGAACTATGGGGATAAATAAAGCATAGCAGAAATGAAGGGCTTGCAAAACGAACTTTGTAACATTCTCAGGATGCTTTTCTCTTAATATGAAACTGTTTAAAAAGATTTTGTAAAATGTATTAAGGTCATTTTAAATGTATGTTTCGCAGGTTGCAGTGCAAACACTATGAAGGTTTTTCTGCACATAACCTAAATTTTCAAATTGTGCAATAAAAAGAATGTGAATATTTTGCCGTGAAGAAACATGTGACAGCCTTTCAAACTGGTACAGCTGTTCAGTGTAATTGTAATTGTTCTACCACACTTACACATTGAAATAAATATTGATCTCAAAGCAGTTTAAGTACAGTGGTGGACCAGAAAAGTGACTGACTAAAAGTGATACCACCTTACCAGACTTGCCCAATGTGTATGTCATATCTGCTCAGTGGCTGAGTTTCTAATATTCCTTATTCTTATCAAAGAAGGAAAACAATGGAGTTAACAGTAGCACACTCCTTTAGAATCAGCTGAAACCCTGACTATATTGCTGCTTATTTACATGCATTAGTTTTATGCACCCACTGAACTAATAAAAGTTACATTCAAAAAAGAAAAATGTGCAAAAATCATGGCAATATTATATAATTATGATGTCCTTGATATTTTGTCCTTAAATATTTATATCTCATTAGCTTTTGTATTTCAAGCTCAGATTATTGTACTGGCAATCACAAAAAGCTGTCCTGTCATCTGCAAACTGAGCAGATTTTATATGTAATTTGCCAAGACATACAATGTTGCACTGTGAATAATCCTGGCAAATTTAGGCTTATACCAGAAAAGTACTGACTGTGAGCAGGCATTTTTCAATAATGTTTATAGTTGCCATAAGCTACTCTCAAAATGAAATTATGTAAAATCAAGATGTATTTGCCACACCTTCATAATCTACCCAATAAATCCTGCAGAAACTCAACCTTCTAGAATTCCATGTTGCTGCTACTTCATTTAAAAATGAGTTGTTTGCTTGTATAATGTTTATTGGTGTTTAAAAATTATTGTAAATCAAATTACTGGTAACTTTCTTGTAATGATGGAATCAGTTAACTTATGTTGTATATGAAACTTTTAAAGGGACACTGTCAACTTTAAATCTAGTCATTGGGGAGAAACTAAACTCAGCAGTCTTTCAGCTGCAGCCCTTAAACTTTTCCAGTGACTTCTGTCCTCCGGCAGTTAATGCATTCTCCCTGTTGCTATGCAGGTTACTCAAACAGAAGGGTAGCAGTGGCTACACAGAGGGATTGTGTGCTTGAAGTAGCCATGTGCATAAATTGAGCTTAAACTTTTTGTTTGCCAGTGCTTAGTCAACAAGAATTCCATGTCCAGGCAAAATAGCTTGTAGTTGATAATGTCCCTTTCAAAATATCATAGATTAGCAGCTGTGATGTGTTTGTCTATGTAGCAATACATAATACAATCAGAGCGTGTCATTCTTGTGTTGCCAATTCAGTTACCTCAAACAGGTATACTATCCCAGTTCTTTACCATTACTTCGTAACCTGTGAGAGTTAAAACTGGCCATCTGGGTACTTAAACTGGCTTGCTGTGTGACTTTCAACCAGAAAATTCTCAGCTGACAGCTGATGTTGCGGGATGTTTATGGTCAAAGACGGATAGTGGAATAGATGCAGATTTTGTACCATGCTGCTGTGGCGCAAGGTGAGCTTATACATGTTCAACTGCATTTTAGAAACCTCACTACCAGTTACAGGAAATAAACTGTTGAGATATGCTACATTAGGTACCACTCTCTCCCTCTTAAGAGCACTGAGTGTTAGATTAGTTGCAATAGGTATAAAAAAAGTAAGTGATTAAAAGGAAATAAGCTCGGAGATGATGTGTTCTCCAAGGTAATTTTTTTCAAATGTTTATTTTTACTAAAAATAGCAAAACCACCTCTAATGGCAGGTTCAGCACAATGATCAAACTACTTTCTATAAAATAAAAAGATTGATTTACTAAGTTCCTTGGTGTTTCTTATTCCTCCCCATTTCTAGCTATAAAATCTGCATGGGTTTGGCCTTTCTCCTTTTCTGTCTTTTCTTATTTTTAAATAAATTAGCTTTAACATTTTTTTTTGGGGGGGGGGGGGTGTTTGAGGTTTTTTATACTGTTTTTTTTCGGGGGGGGGGGGTTGTATTGTGGTTGTGAGTTTGGGGTATTTTTATTGTTCTGTTTGTTCAATGCGTAACTATCACTTGTAATCAGTTCTAAAGTCATTTTCCATGGGAATGAGGCTGATGTTTCTGTTATTTTCTTCCACAACTAACTTTAAACCCGTTTTCTGCTTCCTCTAAACTTGAAAGCCTGTGATAGCTGTTGGGAACCTCACCTCTTAATTGTCCCAGCTCTAGAAGAGGCTCACACAGTAGGCAGCAGCCTGCTGCCAAAATTAACACCACAAAGTGTGACCAGCAGGTGGAAGGAGGTGATCCTGCCCCTCTACTCTGCTCTTGTGAGACCTCACCTGGAGTATTGTGTGCAGTTCTGGTGTCCTCAACACCATGAGGATGATCAGGGGCCTATAGGGATGCCGGGGAGGGACTCTTCAATGGGGGCTATCAGAATAGGACACGACGGAAAGGTTTTATGCTGAAAGAGGGTAGATTTAGGTTACATATATGGAAATTCTTCACTGTGAGGGTGGTGAGGCACTGGACCAGGTTGCCCAAAGAAATGGTAAATGCTCCAGCCCTGCTGGTGGTCAAGGCCAGGGTGGACAGAGCCTTGGGTAACATGGTCTAGTGTGAGGCATCCCTGCCGATGGCAGGGGGGTTAGGGCTATTTGATGTTAAGGTCCTTTCCAGCCCTAACCCCGCCATGATTCTGTCTCATTCAGCTCACTGGAACGAAAGAGCAGTTTTATTCGGGGCTTGCTCTGGCGGCAGTTAGAACCCCTCAAGTTCCAGCGCAGGGGAAGAAGCGAAGGGAAGTTGGCCCGGCAGCCCAGCACCGCGACCGCGCTCTCCTTCGCAGTCCTGCTCACCTCTCACCTCTCTCCTCCCCCCGGTGCTCTGCCCGGTGTGCGCCCCGGGGGCATGCGGCCGGGCCGGGCGGGCGCGGGCACAGCCTGCTCGCCCGGGCCGCGCCCCGCCCCGCCTCCCGGCGCGGCGAGCCGGGGCTGCCTCAGCCGCGCCAGCGCCGCCGCAGCACCGCCGCGCCGCAGCCCCCGCCGCCAGCCCCGAGGAGGCGCCTCCGCCGCCCCGCGCGCAGACAGTAAGTGCCGCCGGTAACTCCGCGCCGGGCCGCCCTGGTCCCGAGCGGGACAGCGCGCCGGGGCCTGGCGGTGTCCCCGCAGCCGAGGGAACAGCCGTGGGGGCCCGGCGCTGCACTGGGAAGCGGAGCTGCGCTGCCCCCGGGTTACTCAGGGCTCGACACGGGGGCCGAAGTGCGGTGGCTGGGGCGGAGGGAGCTCAAGGGGTTCTCTCCGGGCCGCGGCTGGAGCCGGAGCCGGAGCCGGAGCGAGGGCGCTGCCGCCTCCTGCCACGGCGAGTCTAGTCGTTGTGGAGTCCTGGCCAGCTTCGGAGACCCTCCCCGTGGGGTCTTGAGAGCTCCGACACGCAGGACAGTGGGGTGCAAGCTCCGCCTGTCTGCCCTCGGCCGCTTCCCCCGGCGGCGGGCCCGATTTCGGCTTTTCTCAGAAACGTCGGTGCTTTTGGCCCGGGCGAGCCGTCGTCGGGGCGTGCTTGAGCCCGCACAGAGCGCATCTGTAGCTCTTGAGGCAGAGGCGACAAGTGTGGCGGCGCAGCCCAGTGCTGCGCGGCGCTGGTAAAGGACAAACTGAGAGTTTGAGCTACGACTAGCAAAGGTTCTGCCACAAAATTAGCTTGTTTCTGGCTTACATACGGCTAATTGAGCAACAGAGATCACGGTTCAGAGTGGGCTCCTCTGCTTCAGGGGGGAGGATGGTCAGGCTTTTCACGGTGGAGGTCTGTGCGTCTCTGGAGAGGCGCATTCACAACCGTCCTGAGCGCACATACGCAAAACGCAGCCCAAGTGATGTTCCGCTCTGCACGTGTCTGGTTTCGGTTGTGCGCCTTTGCAAAACACTTGGTGTAACTGCCTTGTGAAACTGCCCACGTTGCCAACCGCCCGGCCAGAGCTCACCCGGCAGCCGGATGCGGCGGATGAGCAGCTGTGGGTTGCACTCGCCGGCTCCGGCCACCGCTGTTTATCTCCTGTCAGCTCTAAATAGGGTATTTGCTTTGAAAGAGCACTGGTAGCGGAGCCCTTGCGACGGCAGATTAGCCCGTCAGTTGCCACAGACCCCGGGTCTGGTCTGAAAAGCGCCTTTGGGCTGCACCTCGTCACTTGCGTGGTCCAGGAACTGTTGTCTTTTGGCAGACCGAAGGCGGGTGTTGCCGGGCAGGCATAGGTCAGGCTGGACCAGATGCATAAAGGCACCCTGCTTGGACAGAGTCCTGGTCTGCACGCTGTTCCTGTTCCCGTGGTGGGGGTGCACATTACATTACATGAAGGCTGTTTAAAAGCGTAGGAAAAGCCCTTGACACTGTGTACGGCTTATAACTCTTCCAGTTAGTGGGTTTTGGAGGGAATCTTTTTTCCTTTGTGGTGGAAGTTTCTAGTTATTATTTCGACCTTGTAGTGATTTATGAGCATTTCAGTAAACTTTTGAGGCTCAGTGCAAGTTATTATAACTTCAAGTAAACTTTTAAAGTAGTAACTGGAGTAAGCTTTGAAGGCAGCACAAGTTACTGTAACTTGAATTTAGGCTAAGTTCCTTTTCTCATCATGCTGCCTGTATTGTTGTTACCATGTGTTAGTAGTGCAGAAAATGTAACATCATGTGTTTTGCAGACCTCAGTTTTAACTTAAACATGCATGGGCTGCGTATTACAAGAACAGTATACATTTTTACTTTTGCCTCATTTAAAGCAAGATAATGGGGAGGAGAGAAAAACATCCGTAAGGGAACTGGCTACTTGAGCTGAAAACACTGAAGAAGGTGTTTTGATGTTCCTCACTGCTTCATCCCAGCGATCTATTTTCTAAGAGGTGGGAATCATCTGCTGTCTGTCAAATAAACTACGTAAAAGTTTGATGAGGCTCTAAACGTGAATTGTTTGGGGTTTTGCTTTTTTTTCGTCGGGGGAGGGGGTAGGCAGAGAAACCAAAGAGGAAGAGTTTTGCAGGGGAAGGAAGTCCAGGACCACTGTTTGGTAGGCAAAACTCAGTGAATTTGGAATATGCTCAGAAGCAGGAAGAAGGAACTGAAATGTTCTAGTACATTTGCATACTTATTTTTATATCACCTGGAAGCAAATTCCACGTGGAATATTATCAAAAGTAAAAGTGTGGCACAGATCTTTGCAGGAGCACAAAATACTGAGGCTTGAAATGGAAATTGCTCACTGTTTCCCCTGACAACAGGAAGCTGCTCGTTTCCGTTAAACAGTAACTAGCATAACCTGACTAAACCGAGATTTCAGTATACTTTGTGGCTTAATTTGCCTATTTTGAGATTTCTTTAAATATTGGTGCTAGGTAAAGAATAACAATTGCTGCTTCAAATGGCTGAGGAAATAATCAAATGGTTGAGAAATTTCAACTTTGGTCAAACTCTTTGTTTCAGTACATCAGGACTCTCAGTGCATCAAGTCCTCCCAGTGATAGATCATAAAATACCTAATGATCTTTAAAGCAGATAATGTGTCCTTGCAGATTACTGTTATACAGATAACAAAAGGACTGAAGAACAAAGTATGGTATGTAAGCAGCAGATGCTTCAAGGAAAGTTACATCTTCAGATTAATTTTTCTTCCAGTTTGCAGATGTTCACCCTTGAGTTTATCTCTTAATAGAGGTTTTGGTCTAGAATTTCCCTTAATTTTTCTGTTAATTCTCATACGTGAACAGTGGGGGGAAAAAAGGTACCAAATGATAGTTGAGATCTTAACATTGGATATGTCCACTTGAATTACTGTTTTAATCTGAATGGCTGGTAGTATATTTTCCATAGTTTTTACTATACTGATTACCTTCTAGCAGCTTCAACTACTATCTGTATAAATTTGGTTTAAGCTTATTACAGCACTGATATATAATACAAGGTGATTGGACTGTGCTTTGATTCCTTTCTTTTTGTCTCTTCTTGAGCCTCTGTAGGGTACGTTTCTTGACATTTCATTTATTTTGCGAGTTATTCAGATCACTCAAACTACTTTTATCTTCTCCCATTGACAAATTTCTTCTGCTTCAAGTTAGGTTTTGTGGGTCATATTAATCTGATGAACAAAACAAAATTTAACTGAAAATTAAGTACATAGGAATAACTTTCTCATAGAGAAAGTATGCAATATATCATGAACAAGTGTCAAGACATTTTCCAGTGATGTGTATCTCAACAAGCTCTAGTGGTCTTGACTTCTGTTTGGAGTATTGTTACACCGAACGTGGTGCTCCAGGAGCTGATGATTTAATGGCAAAGTAACTTAGGGACTTTTCAGAGTTGGTTCAGGGTTTTGGAGGGGTTTTCATGTCTATATGTTCACAGCCATGAGCAGTCACATTGTTTATTTGATCTGTAATAGAAACAATTGCTGCATTTTTCAGCTGTGATGTAGTGGAAAATCTGGTCCTCTTTATTGAAGAGTCTTTATTCAGAGAAAGTGAGTATGGTTTGAAATTAGTTACGGGTTGTTTTGTTTTTTTTTTTTTCCCGTATGCCTCCAGCATCTTCAGATCATAAGACCCAGAATGAATGTTATATGGGGTCAAGTAGAACTTAATATGACATTTGTGAGTTAGGCAAGCGATCAAGAAGTTTCACTCAACATTTTTACACTCTCTTTCTCAAGTAGTACTTTTCTCAAACCAGAATTTCCTTTTATAACTTGAAGATAGAGTGGCCGCACCCCCACTGAGAAGTGTGAGCTCTGTACCCTGAGACTGAAGTATGTAATTTGCAGAGCAGTAGCACATGCACATTTCATTAGCAATTCTTAACACATATGAAAGAAGGGTAAGAGTACAGAATACCCAATTTAAATTAGGAGCTGATACTCTTGTGCTTCAGGTGCCATTTTCTGAACTGATTATAGACACTATTGCTAGGAGCCAAAACATCACTCCTTTATTTTTCTGTATTTCACTGTGGTGGCTCCTGGGATCTCTGCAGCAGCCTTGCATTTAGTAAGGCATGTGTTCCATTTAAATGGTGCAAGTTAAAGCTGTTATTTAAATTCTGTTTTTGTTTAGAAACCCAGATGGTGAAAAGTAAATGTCTCAGCTTCTTGAGCAAACTTCATAGGGTCATCAGAGGTGTAACATGCCTTTTAGATGATAAAACCATTACTTGGCATTGTTAAGTTAATAAGATGTATGTTGAGGAGTAAGCCCATAAGATACCAGTACCAAATATGCATTTCTTTCAAATGCTTTCTCGTTAATTAAAAGCATACCTCCTAATATGCTAATCAGATATTTTTATAAAGACATTATGGTTTTTCTTGTTTGGTGCTTGTAAAAGTTAATGAGGCTCAAATATATTCAGGATTGGTTATCCTAAATAGCTGAAATGAATGAAGACCTGTAACTATAGTCCATGTTATTAATTTATGTGGCAAATGTGTGTAAGAGGATCATGGAATCATAGAGTGGTTTGGGATGGAAGGGACCTTAAAGATCATGTAGTTCCAACACCCCTGCCATGGGCAAGGACGCCTTCTACTACACCAGGTTACTCGAAGCCCCATCCAACTGGGCCTTGAACACTGCCAAAGATGGGGCAGGCATAACTAGAGAGAGTGTATTAACCTGTAAGGTACCAGGAAGTGGGAAAATAAGCTTTAAACTGAGAAAGCATACCTGCATGTTGTTATCTTCAGATATGTTTGTCTCTTGAGCTTTGAAGCTGAATACGTAATTTGTGAAGGAAATAAAAATCTCTTATTACCAGTAACTGATTTTCAAGCCCTCTATCTTCTCCAGCATACATACAACACACAGATAATGCCACAAAACTGGGTGTTTTGAAGACATTTTAACTAATAAAGTAATAAATGATCCAAGAAGGCAAAGAAAGTCTTTAATCTGTTAGGGAAAAATAAATGGTTTAGAAGAAAATAATTATTTTATTTAAAGGCATACAAAAGTGGAGTTTATCAAACAAAATGCTATCACGTTTCAGTGACTGGGAAATATGATGTCTCTGACTACTCTGATTCTCCATGAAGATGAATTTCCTTGAGTTTCTAGCTGAAGTAAGTTGCTTTGGACCCAGTTCCCGTAGAGCAGTGTCAGCCACTTCCAAGCTGAGAAGTAGTACAGAGCTATCACAAGTATGTTGGCATTACTGCAGAATATTATACTTGCCTGTAGAACTTTTACTTACAAGTAGAGCTGAAGTGCTGAAAGTTACTCTGGAAATCCCGAAAATTAGATAGTAAAAATTAGGTTTCAGGTGATGAGAAGCATTCTCTGTCAGAAGTCTGTTGGGTAGGTGGGCTATCTGGCATTTTACACGTGTGTAAATATATTGCTGCTGTCCTAAAGAAACAAAACTTCCTGCTTTTGCCAGTTCTTCAGTAATCTAAGGCATAACCAAGTTACAGTATCTCTGTAATACTGGGGGGGGGGGGGGGGCGTGTGTGGATAAAGTTGTGCTTTACTTGTTTTATTGTTTACTTGTTTTATTATGGACATGGGTGTTGAATATGTCAGCCTTTATTTATATTGGAAGGTGGCCAGTAACAAAAGATCTGTCTGGGCTCATAAATCTTCCACTGTGCAGTTCTGATTTCAGAATGTGGGTTATGCAGCAGCACCTTTTTATCCATAAATGGGCCTTATCACCAGTGGTCATAAATAGTGAAATGCTGCTAAAGTCTGACTCAATTTTTTTTGTTAAATCATGCCTCTTGACTTACTGAAAGCACTCTAGTGTTATGTTTTATGTTTATACAAATAGTTATGAAGGGGGTTTTGCTGCTGCTTTGCTCTGAGGAATGAAGAGGAATTTGCTGCTATGTTAATTACTATTAGTAAAGCATCATGGTTTTATATGAAGCAGTCATTTTAGAGCTCTGTGGTATATTGGTTAACTAATATGAAATATGTTATAAACCCATTCTCCATCTTTTGCAAAACGTTTTGTAGCTTTTGGGATTATTTAGATGCCATGTTTTTGGAATGTTGTAAAACAATGTTAGTTGGTACTTGAAGGCACCTGTGACTTTCTGACTCATCTACTGCAGAAAGTACTGTCCAAGTGGTAAGTATGTGTAGGCATAAAAAATCTTAGATAAGGTAGGAGTACTTGAATAGCCTGTAATTAAGCCCTGATTTTTGAGCCAGTTCAGACTTAGATACGTTTTTATCCTTCCACTTTTTGGTAGAAGACTGTTTGGTTTGTATATGCTTAGTCTATTTTCTTTAGTGTAGTAACTTTCAAGTCTTGTGGAGGAACGTTTCTCTACCTTCAGCTTACCCTACATCCTCCCTCCTCAACTGGGAACACAAACTGCATTTTATCAGTTGTACTTCAGCTGAATTTTGCATTTCATGCTTTGTTCCAAGATGAAAGAATAATCAACAAATATTGTTTAGCAAATATATATATATCTAAAAATCCAGCTCATATTCGTGTTTTATGATCAACAAATGTTGACATTAAGATTTTATCTAATCTTCCTGTATATAGTACTGTCTTTATGACTGTGAGCTGCCGAATTGTTATAATTTTTAAAAGAAATTCTCCTTCTCAGGTTACCTTGCCAACTCACTTAGAGCTTTATCTCCTTGATATATTTTTTTTATGACTGAGTTTATATTCAGAAAAAATTGCTACTCTGGGCCTCCAACTTGCAGTGTTTGGGATTCCAGACATAAAACCTGTCTCTCAGGTAGTCTAGACTTGGTCTTATTTGTAGTATTGGTAGCACTTCTAGCTGTTATCTTTTTGGTATGATTGGAATGATTTTGTAAACAGCTTGGGGGGGGGGGTGTTAGTGGCATGTGGAGCTTAATTATGTTCTTTATGAGATCAAAAATTAAAAGCCTTTTGCGTAAGATACAGGGAGGAGAAGAATGTAAATAGAGGGTTGCACAAGAGAGACAAAGCCAAGCTTATTTTAGGAGTCTTGAAGTTTGCTTAGTTGTCCATAACATTGAAAGTCAAGTTCAAAGAAAGCAGTTGATAACCTATATTTTTAGCAGTTTAGTTATGGATATCATTACAGTGAAAAGTGGAATAATACAGCTCAAAGACTTTTTATATCTGTTCTGTTCTTGAAATTATTGCGTAACAAAAACCATCGCCATGTTTTTCTGGAACAGAATTGAGAAGCTGTGTTGCTTTGTTAACCCTGTGATACAAACTGACTCTTACATTTTAGCTAATGGACAAATCTGCACTGGTGTGATAACAGTTTTAATATTTCATATTTGCCCCCAAACTTCTTGCAAGTTGATAGAGGCAATTATATAAAATAAGTGAGGTTTGTTTGTAGGAATATCTCGTACTGAAGTCTCAAGTGGATTAAGAATGAGTGTAGAAAAGTTTTTCTGAATATCTTCCTGTGGTTTCCAGCAGTTTCAGAGTAATATACACACACTGAGGGGGAGCTAATGTTTTTTCTGTTTGTCTGCAGTTTTCTTTTTTTGTATCTTTGAGTAGTATTTAATGTTAGTAATAATGTGGATAAATGACAGAATGCTTCAGCCTCCTGATTCATGGAATATTGACATAAGATAATACACATCTGTTACTATAAACTGTGAAATTGGAACCTTGAGAATTTTGTTTTAGCTGCCTGCCTTTTTTTCACCCACTAGTTGACAGCATACTGATGTAAGGTGTAATGGTTTCTCATTTGAAGATGTCATTCTAGAAACAGTTTATGTGATACATCTGTGTTTCCATGAATTTCGTATCAAGGTCTTAATCTCCTACTTTATCTGAATTCAACTCATTATTTCCAGGTACATCCACTGACTTTGTTATCCACTGAAATATTTTAGTACTTTGGTGTATTAGATTTGCCTCATCCTAAAGACAAATCTGCAAATACATTTTTGCTTGGAGCTTTTGGAAACATTTAAAGTTGCATGTAGCACTGTATAATAGTGGAAATGTGATTAACCTTTGAATTCTAGAGAAATCTGTGTAATCCAACCTATGAATTTGTGTAGTACTGGTCTGTGGAACACCACACTTGTCAGTGATGCAGAAAGTATGCAGATTATGACCAAATGCTTTTTTGCTAGCAGTGTTTGCTGTATGACTGGTTTTGAGTATGCAGGTGGATAATTTAAAATTGCTTGAAATGTGAACTTTGTTGTTAATATCAAGAGGATAACTGGGGAATGGGTGAGGAGGAATACTGAGCGTGAAGTCAATGACGGGTGATAAAATGCAGTGTACGTTTTAATTTATTTATTCCTGCATGGTGTTCAAATGTCATCTCAGATGATTAGCATCCTATACATTTCTTCTGCTTCAGATATTAGGGTGAGAAGGAGAGAGTAGTAGAAGTGTCGATTATTACAAAAAGATCCATGTGTTGAAAGCATGTTCTAGGTGATATCAGAATGTGAAAAGCACAGAACAAGACCTTTGCTATTAATTGCAGTTTGTACCATGCTGTCCATCCTGTCTGGCATTCCTACACACCAGTTGTTTGCCTGTGTTTTCAAATAAGCTTTGTGTAAGGGGTTTTTAATTACCTGTAGCTTTTTGGAAGTCTCTCAGTATTTCAGCATACTCATTTTCTAATCACTTGCGTTAAAATGCAAGACCTTTAAAAAATTAAACCCCATAGTTGTGTAAAGATTCTGCTTTACCATAAGTACTCAGTTCTACATATCAAGCCAGTTATTTACTTTCAGCAATCATAGAACATACATTGAAAACATTTTCAGTGTTTGTGTCCAACTGATGGGGAGTTAGCATCTGAGACCTACAAAACCTGCAAGGGTCTGAAACCAGAGTAGGTGCTACTGTTACATACGCAGGAAACCATGTCACAAAACCAACCCTTGTTTTTTCTCAATCATATATAGATGGCAGAGACGATAGATGAAGGAGAGTGTATTGTTACAGTGGACTTTGAAATTTAGTTTTAAAATGATAGGAAAGCAGACCTGTGTACTGGCCAAGCTTAAATTCAGCATGCATCATTTAACAATCTGTTAGTTTTACAGCTGTATATGAGAAAAGTTAAAAATGCAGTTACGACCAGTTTTGCCTTTATTTGCTTTACAACCACACTGTTTAAGAAGTGAAAAGTTACAACACAAATCTGAAAATAGGTGTTCTGTGTCTTGATGGCAGTAAATACATTCATTGATGGAGAAAAATGGCAGTTAACAGATGGGCAAAACAATAATTAAATAATTAGCTAGGAGGAGTAGATTTAGAACTTGATCAAATACTGGGATAGGAGCTTAAATGAAGCTCCTGTCAGCTTAAGACTAAACCCCAAAAGACTGAAAGTAAAGAACTGATGTATGCTGAAGTGTTTGGGGTGTTTGTTTGTTTTTTTATTAATATGAAAGCTGAATAACATCATGATAAAGCAAGCTAACGCTTATCAAAGACATGTGACAGCAGTGCCAGGCAGAAGAGAGGTCTTTTTCAAAGCTTCTTTATGCTACAAAAAAAGTGGTTTAGATACCTAAGATGACAGTCTGTTAACTGCCTGACAATGCAGTTTTTTCCTGTGCTCAGTGAACTAAGGGCTTGCAATGTGAAAGTGGTAGGATCAGTGAACTAAAGCTTTTATAGATATTATTTCTGTTTTGTGTGGATATGAGCTGAAAACACTTCAGGGAATTTCACCACAGTAAAAACATGTTGAAGGCTTGTTGGGTTTAGAGCATACGCTTGCATCAGGAAAAGCTGGCAGATCCCGTCTATACCATTAACTGAAGGTCACAACTGGGGCACAGGGATGAGTGGAGCAGGAGTACTCCATGTACCGTGTCTGTTGTGAGCAGCCAACATCTGGGCATGGCCAGCAGCGGGGCAGGCACATCACATAAAGTGCCTTGCAAAGTCCTTACATGTGTCACAAGATTATGGTTACCTCCCTGGAGTAACCATCTGCCTTCAGTAACGCTTCGGTGGTAGACATGGGTATTTGTGTCTCCCCTGTTCAAGCGGATGACCAAAGATAAGTCTTCTCAGGTTATGCTGCCCAACTGAGGGAAATAAAGATTTCGTCAATTTACGTTACACAGATGACATGAAGAGCAGTGACCATTGCCTAATTTTCTCTGCTCAGGTAAATTCAGCTGAAGTTCCCTCAAGGGCAACGCTACTGTGCCTGACTAATTTGGAGGCAATTTGTTCAGGTACTTAGCATTGCTGCAGTGTAACCATGAAAATAACATGCCTTAAGCTTGTTTATATCTTAAACAAAACTGTATTGTAATTATGATTGTCAAGCTAAGGAGCAAGTGCTGCTTACTAAAATTTATGCATCCTGCTAGCAGAAGCCCTTCACACTCAGAGCTGGGGAGATCCTGTTCCCTGGACAACTCCAATCCCACTCTCAACCTTTTATTGATACAAAATACTAGGAAAATAATAACTTCCTCCAAAATTAAACATACAAAGACATGTCAGGCCCTGATAGAATTTTCAGTTAAAAAGAACATTGTGACATTATCTGCTCTATTCTCCATATGTGGCTAGAGAGCCATTTGACTGCTTGTTCAAGTCACCGGTACTGGGCACCTTAGTTTGGCAATGCAGTCCTTTGTGAGACCAAATCGCTTAAAGGGAACTGCCCGAGGAACAAATAACTCACAAACAACAATTTGATGGTATTTCCCTGGCTGCTGCATCCCTTTCTGTGTCTGTCCAGATAGCATGGTGGTGGAGTAATTAGCTCTCTGAACTTGCTATACAAAAGTTTTATCTATGTGTAGTTGAGAGCTGGAGCATCCATTTTGTCTGATGACAGTTTTAGGACATGTGCTGTTGAACACGGACAGAGATGTATGGTGGGTGACGAGAGCAGACGACAGGGTATGTCTAAGGGTGGCAGGCTCCTACAACTCCTGTTACTTCTGACTTCTGAGACTCTTGGAAGATCCCAGGCCTGGAGTAGAGCAGTCGTGTTCTGAAAGTTACGCATCTGTATCTGAAAACTTTGGCTGAATACAGTAAGGGTTGAAATAAGAAACAGCTGTCTGTATGAACACAGTTATTGTGCAGGAGTTACTCTGTAATACTTAGTGTGGCAGCTTGTAGCAAAACTAACTCCTGTTTTGGATTTGAATCTGGAAATGAAACTTTCAATGCAAGATTGAGGGGTTTTGTTTAAAAATATTTCTAGGTATGGTATTTATGCGTAACTTAATTTTTAGCTGCAAAAAGGCAATGATTTGTGGTACTTAAAACAGCAATTCTGAGGCTGTTCAGAAATCTGTGTAGTTTAGGAAAAAAGAGCATTGTCATTTTGCCAGCCCAGCTTAACAACTCAGCTTAACAACTGAGAGAAAACGGGAAGATAAACTAATGAAGTTATTCTGACATGAGGTAGCAAAATAAGAAGATGAAATTAAAAAACTGTGGAAAGACTTTAGGCAACAACTTGCCTGCTCCCTTAGCACCCTGGGTTTTTTTTTCCCATGCTCCGAAGGAAGTAGACTAATTAGTTCTACACCCCCTGTTCTTTTAGTACCTCTGTCAGTACCCGTCTACATATATACATACAGATGTTTACTCCGATCAGCAAGTTTTGCAGTTCCTCTTGTTTGTGTGATCCTTCCATATAGGACTTGTAGCGAATTCTTCTTTCCCATGCTGCTCTTCTCCAGAAAACCTCTGGGGATATTTGAATAGTGCGAGATGAAAGCAGCCCAAGATGACCTAGTAAGAAATAATCGCCACAGAAGGAAAATGGGTTCCTCTTTGAGTACGCAAAAACTCTTACTGACAGTAGAGGTGCGAGTTATTGCTGGTGGCTACAGAGCTAGCTGTGTGATCCAGGCTAAATCTGTTTATGGATGCTGAAGTGTTGTTTTGAAAAAATCTTATCCAAGTTGAAGAACGTCTGGTGGAGGAAAGCATTCTCTGTGAAATTACAAGCTCCTTTTGCTCAATGTGAGTGGAAGTGTTCAGGCTTTCCTATCTGGATAAAAAACTTAATTTCCTATTACCAAATAGAAGGACTTGTCTTTTACTGCATTCTGCAGTAACTTAAATGAATAGTTTTCAGTAACTCTTAATAGTTGATCAAGAGTATAATTTGGATGGTTTTCTTGCATAATGCACATCCATTTTTGGTCACAGAGTAAGAGGTAATTCATAAAAGCTAAACCCTGTTATGCACAGGAATGTTTATCAGACATCTAGGTTTAATGCTTGTTTGCTGAATTGATTCATTTAATGCAAAGTATTTCAAAAGCTGTTTTTCTCCCTGCAATTCATATTTTTTTGCTTTATTTTATTTGCAGAGTGCCAAATCCAGACAGGTTTCTCTGTCTCTTAACAGCTGCATGTAGTTACACGTACACTGAGTAAGGGTAGTATGTCTGAACAGTGTTGTAGTCTGCATTAATAATACACAGAAATTACTGTGATTACAGCTTTTCAGTGCTTAGGACCACAAATTAAATTACTTCTATAAACCTATTTTTTCCTTCTTGTTCTTTCAATGTTGCACTATAGGACTGAAGAAAGTGGCTGGAGATACCCAGACCTCCATTTTTATTCTTAACTCTTTAATTTCTTTATGTATATATAAAAAATAATATAAAAAATATAAAAAAAAAATATATATATATTTTCTTTTTTTTAACAAAATTTTAACTCTGATTTTTCTTGGAAAATGCTTAAGTTTAGAGATAATTGCAATACCCTAGCATTCTATTTATTTTTTTTTAACTAGATCATGTGCTTCCATTTTTATCAAAATTATTGAATGGTTAGGGTTAGAAGGGACCTTCAGAGATCATCTAGATCCGATCCCCATGCCACTAGGGGAGGGAAACCTTCCACTTGACCAGGTTGCTCTTGAAGCCCCATCCAACCTGGCCTTGAACACTTTTCTGGGCAACCAGTCCCAGTGTCATAAAAAATTTCTTCCTTATATCTACTTTAAATCTACCTTTTTTAAGTTTAAAACTGTTACCCCTTGTCCTGTCACTACAGGCTCTGGTAAGAAGTCTCTCTGTGTCTTTCTTTTAAGCCCCTTTTAAGCATTGAAAGGCTGCAAATTTTGTCTCTGAAGCTTTCTCTCTGCAGGCTGAACAAGCCCAACTCTCTCAGCCTGTCTCCATACCAGAGGTGCTCCAGCCATCTCATCATCTTTATGGCCCTCCTCTGGACTCACTTGAGCAGGTCGCGTCCCTCTTGTATTGGGAGCTCCAGGGCTGAACACAGTGCTGCAGATGGGGTCTCATCAAAGCAGAGCAGAGGGGGAGAATCACCTCATCGCCCTTTTTGATGCAGCCCAGCTATATTTGTATGTGTGGGCTGCGAGTGCACATTGCCAGCTCATGTCCAATTTTTGAACCCCTAAGTCTTTATCTTTTATCCTACTCTAGCTTAGGTAGGAATCCCCTTAATAGTATTTAGTACTTTTAGGTATCCTTATTCAGTATTTAAAAATCCAAATATCATTTTGTTATATTTCTAGTATTTGTAAGTAGATAATGTTACCTTTAAATTCTTCATCCTTATTTCTGGTCTCAGTACTAAGTGGTACTTACAGATGGTTTATTCTGGAGTTGAAAATACACATTAGCTGTCTGTTAAGCTGCTTTCGTAACTGCTTTATCATAGTGAAGAAAGTGCAAACCAGCTTGCATTTCCCCATTTTCCTGTTTGGTGTTTTTTAGATTCCCTTGCATGCACATCAACGTATTTACAGTTACCACCTCTGTCCTTAATCTGTGCAGCTAAAATGTTACAGATGAGCCATAGTTTCCAAAAAGAAAGAAAGAAAGAAGGGTCCTGTAATGAAAGTCACAAGTTACTCTACTTTAAAACCTGCCATTCTGCATTATTTTCAGGGAAAGCATGCTTAATTTCATGAAAAGCAATGCATGGCCTTAATCCTCTAGGAAAGACAAGGTAAGAACAGTGAAAGCGGTCATTTAACTCTGCCAGGTGACAGCCCCAATGGCTTTGACTACATCCCAGTGCTGTAAGAATTTTAAAGGAAAATTTTATCGCATTTATGATTTTTCCCTGTTTAGAGTGACATACCTGCATGTGGAATAGAGTCCCATTCCCAAAAAGAGATATTCCTAGCTAATGCGAAGAAGATGGAGGTTTCATGAGGGTTAATTAATTTAACATTCAGCTAAAAAGTTTCCAGATCCTTCTGCTATCATGTCAGTGCTTAAGAGTTTTGTATTTTTTTTTTTTTTTTTGGGGGGGGGGGGGTGTCAAATCTACATCAGACTTCCAGAAACTTTGATTGTCACCTACTGAGATAATTTAGAAGAAACAATTCAGTGTAGAATACAGCTTTCAAAGGAACTGTTTTTTTTTTTTTAATTTCTATTCAGAAAATGTATTTTTGGATCAGTTATGTGTATTTTTATAAGTATTACTTATCTTTGTGTGTTTTTTTCGTGCAATTCCTGTTTACATATAAAGCACAGCTTGACTGCAGAAACACAGGCAGTGACTCCTGAAGTATAACATTCACAGGTTCCCCTTCATAGGCTTGATAGGGAGGTACTGGTTCAGGGAATGCACCTCTCTTGCCTTGCGAGGACGCCTTTTTTGTTTGTCAGCCATGGGAAGCGAGCACTTTCCAGCCCTTACACGCTTGTTTGGGTAGCATATGTAGATTGGGAACCTGTTTTTCAGAGGTAAAATTATGGAAATCTATAACCCTTCTGACAAGTTGTTTGCGTAGCCTAGAATGCAATTCTGACATTAACTCAGAGTAGCAGTCAAAGCACCTCCTGTGTTGACCACAACATCTGGCACAAGATAGCTGTAAGGGAGCACACTTAGTCAATAGCCATATAATAAGGAGATTTTACAGTATGTCCTTCGGATAACATCATTTTTTGTTTCGAATGTATTGAGCTTTGCTAATGTTACCTGGCATTAAAGATGACTAGTTACAGCACATTCCAGGAAGTGGAGCTGTTTGCCCTCTTGCAAAATAATGAATACATTTGTTGTAGAGACTGTGCAAGGACATGAATCCCCTGGTGACTGATACTGCTTTACTTGCTGGAGAGCTTGGAGACAGGAATCTGAACTGTTAAGAAACTGCTTCAGCCGATGCATGTTAAAACCAGCATAAGCTTTTCCAGTCACAGACAGAAACCAGCTCTCATGCTGCAGTCCTCTCCCACTTCCACTCAGGTTCTTCTCTTCCATCCTTTTTCAAATAGGAACTGTAAAAAATGTCCCTTCCTTTCTTCTTTCCCCCAAAAAAAGAAACAAAATTTGTAATATTTGAAGTCTATTAAAATATTTTTTGACATGGCAGAAACAGAAGAATGTCTATGACTTTACTAAGTGTTGATTTTTTTTTTAATTCTTATTTTTATTTTTTTTTTATTAGGAAGATAAATTTAAGTTAAAAAGGTGATATTCATAATATTAAGTTAATCAGGAACAAACTAATAATGGGCTCCCAGTCCCCCTAGCTAGCAACTGCATCTCCTATTGCTGTCAAATCTCATTTTAATTGTACACAGGTGCTTGCACCCTCTACAGAGGTATGGGGAGGATTGCAGCAGCACTGGAGGCTTCTGATGTTTAGAGTTTTACACAGGGTTTTGTGGCTGGTCTGTTCTCACTTGCTTTCATATCAGTCTGTGAGCTGAAATAATCCTTTCTGTTACCTGCTGTCTAGCCCCTGGATGTTTTTACAGACTGAGGTCTTCTGTAATGAGCTTCCTTGCTGAAAGAGTAAATATGCTAAACTCTTCTGCCTGCTGCTGCAGGATGGGCACTCCCTCCCCTCGACTGCTACACTCTTCCTTTGCATTTCCTCTGGTTTGAATTCCGCTCTCCTGAACACTGTAGGGACATACTTTTGTTTACGTACATACGTACGTATCTGTCATAAATAGCATCTCTAGGTAGAGTTCTGACTGCTGGAATTACCTCTCATGACTTAATTTTCTCGGTCGAATTTGAGATCCTCAGGACAGTGAGAAGAGCATACAGCAAGCTCACTGCCCTGGACTTCAAAAGAGCAGACTTTGGCCTCTTCAGGAGCCTGCTTAGTAAGGTTCGATGGGATATAGCCCTGGAGGGCAGGGGGGCCCAAGACTGTTGGTTGATATTCAAGCATCACCTGCTACAAGCTCAGGAGTGCTGCATCCCAACTAGAAGGAAGTGCAGCAGGAGGGCCAGGAGACCTCCTTGGATGGATAAGGAGCTGCTGAGGAAAATTCAAATGAAAAAAGAGGCTTATAAAAAATGGAAGCAAGGACAGGCGGCCTGGGTAGAGTACAGGGATGTCGTCTGGGAAGCTAGGGACAAGGTTAGGAAGGCTAAGGCCCAGTTAGAATTAAACCTAGCCAGGGATGTTAAGGAAGGGATTCTACAGGTACGTAGCAAACAAAAAACAGACTAGGGACAACACAGACTCCTTGAGGGAGAACTGGCTAGACAGGATTTGGAGAAGGCCAAGGTTTTGAATGACTTCTTTGCCTCAGTCTTCACTGGCAAAGGCTCTGACCACACCACCCAGTTCTTAGAAGGTAGACGCAGGGACTGTGAGAATGAAGACCTTGGGCCCACTGTGGGAGAGGGTCTGGTTCAAGACCATCTTAAGAACCTGAATGTGCACAAGTCTGTGGGACCTGATGGAATCCATCTGCGGGTCCTGAAGGAGCTGGCGAATGAAGTTGCTGAGCCACTGGCCATCGTATTTGAAAAATCATGGCAGTCAGGTGAAGTTCCCAATGACGGGAAAAAGGGAAATATAACCCCCATTTTCAAGAAGGGGAAAATGGAAGACCCGGGGAATTACAGACCAGTCAGTCTCACCTCTGTGCCTGGCAAAATCTTGGAGCACATTCTCCTGGAAGGCATGCTAAGGCATATGAAAAACAAGGTGGTTGGTGACAGCCAGCATGGCTTCACTAAGGGGAAATCCTGCCTGACCAATTTGGTGGCCTTCTATGACGGGGCTACAGAATTGATGGATAAGGGTAAAGCAGTTGATGTCATCTACCTGGACCTGTGCAAAGCATTTGACACTGTCCCACACGACATCCTTGTCTCTAAATTGGAGAGATATCAATTTGATGGATGGACCACTCGGTGGATAAAGAACTGGCTGGATGGCGGCACACAAAGAGTTGTGGTCAATGGCTCGATGTCCGGCTGGAGACTGGTAACGAGTGGTGTCCCTCAGGGATCGGTGTTGGGACCGGTCTTGTTTAACATCTTTGTCGCTGACATGGACAGTGGGATTGAGTGCGCCCTCAGCAAGTTTGCCGATGACACCAAGCTGTGTGGCCCGGTTGATACGCTGGAGGGAAGGGATGCCATCCAGAGGGACCTTGACATGCTTGTGAGGTGGGCTGATGCCAACCTTATGAAGTTCAACCATGACAAGTGCAAGGTCCTACACCTGGGTCGGAGCAATCCCAGGCACAGCTACAGACTGGGCAAAGAAGAGATTCAGAGCAGCCTTGCAGAGAAGGACTTGGGGGTGCTGGTCGATGAGAAAATGAACATGAGCTGGCTTCAGTGTGTGCTTGCAGCCCAGAAAGCCAACCGTATCCTGGGCTGCATCAAAAGGAGCGTGACCAGCAGGTCGAAGGAGGTGATCCTGCCCCTCTGCTCTGCTCTTGTGAGACCTCACCTGGAGTATTGTGTGCAGTTCTGGTGTCCTCAACATAAAAAGGACATGGAACTGCTGGAACAAGTCCAGAGGAGGGCCACGAGGATGATCAGGGGACTGGAGCACCTCCCGTATGAAGACAGGCTGAGGAAGTTGGTGCTGTTGAGCATGGAGAAGAGAAGGCTGCGTGGGGACCTAATAGCAGCCTTCCAGTACCTGAAGGGGGCCTTTAGGGATGCTGGGGAGGGACTCTTCATCAGGGACTGTAGTGACAGGACAAGGAGTAACAGGTTCACACTTAAACAGGGGAAGTTTAGATTGGATATAAGGAGGAAATTCTTTCCTGTTAGGGTGGTGAGGCACTGGAATCGGTTGCCCAGGGAGGTTGTGAGTGCTCCATCCCTGTCAGTGTTCAAGGCCAGGCTGGATGAAGACTTGTGTGGGATGGTTTAGTGTGAGGTGTCCCTGCCCATGGCAGGGGGGTTGGAACTAGATGATCTTGAGGTCCTTTCCAACTCTAACTATTCTATGATTCTATGATTCTTACCGGGGAGAGACTGGTGGGCTCCTCTGCTA
This sequence comes from Lathamus discolor, assembly GCF_037157495.1. Classification (NCBI taxonomy): domain Eukaryota; kingdom Metazoa; phylum Chordata; class Aves; order Psittaciformes; family Psittacidae; genus Lathamus; species Lathamus discolor. Next base: position 48,701,476 of record NC_088909.1, on the reverse strand, counting down.
ATGGTTTCATGGTGCCACAGATGTAGATACACCTTAGTGTGAACTATCATTGTATTGCGGCAGCATTTCTAGTACAGCTTGGAAGACAGTTGGATTCGATGTTCTCAATGGTCTTTTCCAAACTAAACAATTCTATGATTCTAAGACTAATCATCAACATATGAAGCTCATCTGGCTGTGTTACCATTGGATTGTTGTGCACTTTATTAGCAAACATATGGCAAGGCATGGTTTTCTTTGTGCTTAGTTGTGAAAGCGGCCTGTGCAGTGCATGTGGTAGCGTAGCTAATGCTGTTCAAGTTCAAGGGCATGTGGGGCTGTGAGGTCCTGGTGGATTTAGCCCTGGTGTGCGTCGCTCAAGGCTGTGAAGTCCTGACTGACATGAAAAGCGACCTTTCTCTTTCTGCATGTGAAAAGCAGTACAGACCACTTCGTTATCAGACACTGGCAGGATACATCTATTTGAGCTCATCACAAGAACGATGGAAAATGTGTGGGCAGGTGAAGTTATCCTTGTGTCAGGCAAAGAAGGTTAAACAGCATTTGGTCTCAGCACGTGCTGCTGAGGTAGCTGTTCATCTAGAGCTAGCTTGAGGGTGAAGATGTCCCAGTTCAGTAAGATAAATACACAGTCAACAGGAGAAAAGCTAGGTGATATTTTGTTATACTGAAAAATACAACATTTCAAGCATCAGTAGGTGTCACGGTTGTGGGTATGTGGGCCTCAAAGGAAGTCCGTGGGGTGAGCCTCACGATGGTGTGATTCCAGGCTGTTGTGAGGAGTGGTTCTGGTGTCATCTTGTTGCCTTTTTCCACAATGAGAACTGGGTGCTGTGCAATGAAGAGGTAGTTGCTGGAGTAAATGCGATCAGCCACCAATGCTGACAAGGCAGGTACGATGCAATGACAGCCATGCTAGGGGCATTGTCATGGCAGGCCTGAATTTGGGTTGTGAAGTGGTCAAAATGCTGGCAGGTTGGGTGCAGGGGGAGTAGATAGAAAGGAATGTGGTACTCCTAGGAAAAGCTGTTGAGGGTTGGTGATGACCCTTACTTAGCAAGCATCCTGAGGGAATGCAATGGAAATTTGGGCTGAGAAATAGACTATCCAAGAGTGTCATTTTTGGAAAAGTGTGGTGTGAGAGTTTTACTTCAAATACAGGAGACGCTGTGTAACCAAGCAGTGAAGGATTAGGCATGACAGATACCACTGAAGCACAAGACTGGTAGCTGTAGTCACGGTCTGAATAACTGAAGGAAATACTGCAATGTGAGCTAATAAATTTTAACCCTAGAACAGAAAGAGATGATTGCAAAACTTTAGTCCTTTGATGTATGTGTTCTTTATTTCGTTAAAAAGATTATGATACTCCCTTACCACTGGTATGGGATAAGAAACAAGGCATCCTCAAGCCCACAGCGTTCACGCCCTTTTGTAGAAGAGCTGAAGCTCTGCTTTATTGTTTAATTACATACCAAGTGTCTTATCTTCAAGTGTATGCAGATGAGAGTATGCATTCCACCATTGTTGTCTTATCTTTTCCCAAACAGTAACAGATTGGTTGATTTGTCATGATCTGGTGGCACAGGACCTTTTCCTTTTGTTTCCAATTGATGATACCCTCTCTTTGCTGAAGGATGCAAGTGAGTAAGCACAAATTTCACACACATTTTTGGCTGCCAGAAATGTCATTCAGTCCTGCTCCCATGCTCGTATTATTTTCCTCCTTGTGTCAGCAGAAACATTCATGTTCATCAGACTGAGGAACTCGATCATGAGATCAGTTAGCTTTTTTTTTGTTCCCCCCACCCAGCAGTTTTTTCCTGTGAATCAGTTCTGCAATCTGGTGTGCTGTACAGCTGAACAAATGCTTATGCTACCCCAGATTCCTCTCAGGCTGTGGGAGGAAGAGAAAACAGAGTTGGTGTAACATGTCTGAGGGTTGGGAATTGTACATTGTGTTTTATCAGTCTGACTTTGCACTTAGAAATACCGGTCTGTATGCCTTTTCACTGGCACTAGCCCTGCTCAGATTTGTTCACTGTTTCTGGGTTAAGGATGTCTCTCAGCTTTGTGGGAGGCAGCACATAAACTCTCACATTCTTTTGAGACAAGTTTTATCACTGAAGTTTTGGCTAAATGTGTTGCAATGGTTAGCCTTACCTGAACTGTAGAAGAAACCTTCTTTTAGCCTGATATTTACCCTTCCAGTACTCCCTGTTAATAATTTTTTACTTTATCAAGTCCATTGCCCAACTATGTCTAATAGTCATTCAGTCATTCACTAGTAGCTTTCTATATAATAAGTCTTGATCAGGAAAGATAGCAGGCTATTTTCACATTATCTACTTTTGAGATAACTGTTTCTCAATTACATTTCAGTTTCTTTAACGTCTCTTTCTTTAAAGAGCATTCCATAACCCAGAATGCTGCTGTAAACTGTGAGGCTTGTAGTCAGTCAGGTCACTTTTTCCTTTTTCTGTTCTGTTTTGTTATTTGCTATTTTGCAGTTTTCCTAAATTACAGGTGTAATTTATTCAGCCTTAAATGAATATAATCAACATCTTTGTGCAAGAATTTTGTAGGAAGTTTTTGTAGGGTGTTCAGATTCTGCAATATTCTTAGGAAATCAGGATCAGAAGAAATTAGGAAATGTTTGATTCTCTTTAAGACAGTTTTTAAAGTTATTGTTTTGTTGGAGTGTTGAGTATTTAAAAACAGCTTGGCTTTGTTTCTCAAATGTAAACTTGCATACCTGAAAAAGCTGCCTTTGAGTAATGCTTATTATCCGTAATGTGTGTGTTGTGCTAGTGTAGTGTTTGGCATTTGTTAGTGCAATCTGCCACACTAAAGTGAGAGGTTTTCCTTGGAACACAAGGAAATTTGACTCAGGAATGTCTAAGTACAGTAGAGAAAAGAAAAGATGGTGGACAGAGAGTTTTTCATTAATTTTAGCATTTCTTTAGCTACATTCAGTGATTTAATGTTGTGGTTAAGTTTTATGAACATCTGTCTTCTCAGTGTGTCAGCAGCAGCAGGGTTGCATTTCAGGGTGTATATAAGAAGGGCCGATGTAGCATCTGCAATCCACATGTGTGTGTATTGTGTTTTAGATAAATCCTTTGCTGTATAAACATCTCAGTAAATAAATGTGTAGCTGACATACATATGCACATCAAAATATTCTTATGTTTATACTAGTAACCATACAGAGTTTTAAAAATACACTTCTTTAGCAGTTGTATGTTTCTGTACAGCTTTTCAATGCAAATGGCAAGTCAGTGAAACACTGGGATTTTAAAAAATATTTGAAATATTAATTAAGGGGAGAAAACTGGTAGTATTTAATCCTAATCTGCAGTTCCTTTTTCAAAATACTTGAAAAAGTTGAAATTATATTATTCCTTAAACCTGTAGACTGAATCTTGAGTGATTTGTTGCATTCTCTGCTTCTCTAAAAGCCATAATACAGAAGAGCCCTTAAAAAAGCACTAGTTGTGGTACTGCAGAGGTACTTGAACAAATCATGACAATATACAGAAGCCAAGATGCTGTGACTTGCTTTCCCTATTACAGCTGTATTTTATTGTCTGCCGAAACAGCGTAGAGAAAATTTGGTAGTCATAGATGTCTGATTTTACTGTTTAGGATTTTTTCATCTTCTTCAAGAGAAAGCTGGAGAGTGTGTTGTTTAGGGATTTGTAACACGTTTTTATTGAGCAAGCTAAGGTATTTGCTGATGATAGTCTTAAAAAGGGGGGGGGGAGTGACTGCACACACAGTTATAACTGTGAATATCTAGGCCGTATCATCTGTAATCAACCTCAAGGATTAATGTTTTCTGACCTGATATTCTTGGGTAGAAAAGAAGGTAGAAAGTATGTAATGTACAGAACAAGAAGTGGGATTAATGTACGTACTTTTTCATGCTGCTGCATAGACTTGCATTGCTAGTTTCCTCATCTATCACTACTCAGGTAAAAAAAAAAAAAAAAAGACATAACAGGAATTGGTTTGGATGATTACAACAGTCTGGGGTTTTTTTTAGGTGTTTTCCTGTGGATTTTTTCTTCCTAATTCTTAAGAACAATTATCTGGTAGTACATAATGTGCTGAAAAAAATCTCCCCTTTTTTACATGAACTTAATTTACCTTAACAATCCTGATCTACCCTGACCTAAACTTATTTGTCAAAAATACTAAGGAGGACATACGCCCTGGAAGGAAAGCAGTGGAAATTTCCGCTGGATGAATTTTGGCTCAGAAAGCATAGCCTTGAGGATCTGATCGGTAGCAGCGGAAGTGGATGGACACAGCAGTAATAAAATTAGTTCCTACTAATGGAGCTTTCTGGGCTTTCCATCTTGATGTGGGGTGACCCTGGCCAGCAGGTAAGTCACCACCTAGTCACTTGCTCACTCCCCAGTGAGAGGGAAGAGGACCAGAAGGACAAAAGTGTGGAAAAAAACCTCTCATTGGTCAAGATAAAGATGGTTTAGTAGGTAAAAGGGAAGGGGGGAGCAGGGCAGGGAAGAGGAAAAAGAAACAAGTATTGCAAAACCAGTAATTTACCAGAAGCAAACCAGTGCTCAGCCAGTCCCAGAACAATGTCTACTTCAGAAAAACTTTCCCCTTACTCCAGTTTTAACGCTGATCACTGTGTTACGTAGTATGGAAAATACCTCTTGTCACCTGGAGTCAGCTGTTTAGGCTGTGACAACTCCTGACCTCTTGCTACTCCCAACTTACACATCAGTAGGGGGGCAGAGTGAGAGGCAGAAGAGGCCTTGATGCTGCTCATCAACAGCTGAAACATTGGTGTTATCAACACTGTCCTGGTCACAAATCCCAAAACACCATAAGGGGTACTATGAAGAAGGTTAACTTCACCTCAGCCAGATCCAGGACACTTACACTGACTCACTTGTGAAGCAGCAAGAACAGTACATCTTGATGGCTTTGCTAACTTTGCTCTGATAATCTAACTCTTCTACAGATTCATGGTAAAGGTAGAACTCTGTATGACAAACTTTTTAATTTTACTTTTCAAATTAAGGATTAAATTCTAATGCCCAAAGTAGATTTCTCTAGAGCTTATTGTCAATTAGCAGTCAGTTTCTCTGTAGGCTCGAGCCTCCCATCGGAGCCTCATGAAATTAAAACAATGAAAACTGCTATGAATTAAGTATCTGAATCCTCCCTCTAAAAATTAAACTTTCTATTTTCTTGCTCGTTAATGGTTCTTGAAGAAGCTTAACCCATTTCTCTAGTTCACATTCTTCCTTAAAATGTTGAGTATGTTCTGTCTCTCTAAATTTACTCATCTTTTTATGAGTAAATAACTAATGACTTTCCAATACAGTATTCTGCTGAGGGCTTGAACTACTAACCTTCCATTATATACCACTTTGTACTGTTCTGTAAACAGACCAACTGAAATTTGTTAAAGGAAAAATTATTCTTAGAGTGTGAACCCTCAACCTTCTCCTGCCTTACAAAACCCTTCATGTAGACTGTCTCATAATACAAAGAAAATGCAGAAATGCAAGTGAAACAATTAACAGCTTTGTGAATTGGATCCAAACTCTAGTTGTATCATTGGAAACTTGTATCTGATTGACAGTGCAAAACCTCCATAAAATAGCTCTTATCTCTGACTATTGTGAAGGATTTCCATAGAGAGGTTCAGTTGTAAGCAAACAAGCATGTGCCATCCTCCAAAGTGACAGGATGTAAGCCTGGTTTGATGCAAAAGCTGGAATTAACAAGCCCTATGAGAAGTGTCTTACAATAGTATGGTCCATATTGTTTTACAAGCTGTTGACAGATTTCTGTGATTAACAGTTGCTTCTTATGAAGAGACTATATACTCAGTCTGTGGGGACATGTGTTTTGGAGCCCTTAGTCCCAAGGGCTAGCTGCAGCACCAAGTCAATTTCAAAAGAAATCTGATGGTTTACTTGCTGTCCACCAAAATGCCTGGAAACTCATGGGAAACAGAAGTTCCCACTTATCCAATGAAAATGTTTTGCTTGTTATTTTTAGCAACTGAAGACGTATTTGGAATGTCTGTGGTGCTTTTTCACTGCACTTGCATGGTGGGGTGGTTGGGCATTTATGTATCTCTTCAGGGGTTCAGAGATCCCAGGAGATTTGTCAGTGAATTACCCCAAAGCTCATGGGACCCAGAATTATTTTTCAGTGTTGTTTCTGAAAAGTAGATCTGAGCAGGATAGATTCAGGTTTGTTTGTAACCCATCAAGGAAGGCTGATGGAAGGTTGCTGGAGCCTTTCAGAAGCATGTGCAAGATAAATACGGCGACGTTGTGGAGGTCCACAGTGTTTAATCAGTAGTTAGGTGAGATAGCTAGATATAACAATTGTAACAATTGCAGCACAGTCCTCTGACAAACTGAGTTAATATATAATAACATGATAGTGTCTGGACCAGTTTTCTTTTTAAAGCAAAAAAACAGTCAAGACCATAGTAGTTTTGATAGTTTTCTTTGTCTTTTGGCTTACGTAAATGAACAAAAGTACATCTTGTGTGAATGCTGTAGGAATTAATATAACTTTTGTTCTAATTTCAGGTTTACTTTTACAATATAAAGAGAGAACTATTTTTTAGGACCCTCAATTACTGGAAATTGAAGCAAATTATTAACTACTAGTCTGTAAAGGCTAAGAATAAATTTGGTCTAGTCCTCTAATAGGTAGTTCTGCTTAATTCCATAAAGGAGTAATATTTAAGGAATGTAGATAGGTTGACAGTGGGACTGGATCCAGCAAATAACAAATAATGCATTTATAACTTTAAAACACAACGAATTTGCAGTTGACAGATATTTGAGTATACAAGTAGTTCCCATCTAAATCCTTTAAGTAAACATTGTCATAATTTTTACTGATCGATATAATGTTATCCTGTTATTTACACGCTGGTTATACAAGCTAAAAGTTTTAACCTTATGAGTTATGAAATGTATTTCCCAAGGTACAGGTTTATGAACTCTTAAATGTGTTTGTGATCCTTCTTGTTTATATTTTACTCTATTTTTATTTATTGACTCCATTGTTTTATCAAATTCTTTTGTGTTGTATGTGATTATCTACCCAGCCATCTCTGCCTCCAGTGGGTCCTGACCTGCAGGTGGTTGGGAAGGTGGCTGGTGGCAGTACCGCGTCAGATGTCTTGTGGACCTCCTGATTTTGGATACTGTTGAAGGCAGAGTTCTGGGAAACTCTGGTCTGCTACAGCTACTGTTTATGTTTGCAGGTGATTACTTAAAGCAAGGAAAGCTTTTAGCTGCATTTTAAGTAAAGTTAAGTTCACAGTGGCAAAAGCTGCTATACATATGCATCACTAGTAGCCTTAACTTGTCAATCACCCAGACAGACCCTCCAGTTTGAGACAGAGCATGAAGTGGAAGGTTTCTAGTGCTGTAAGCAATGCCTGTTTTTTCTAATGAAAAGCCTTATGCATTCTGAGGTTTAAAGGTTGGGTAAGCAAACTGTGAAGGAAAGCCTGCCTCCTGGCAGTGTCATACAGATGCTGACTGACAGATACCACTGGATCTTTTACTATCATGAGGAGAGAAAATAAAAATTGTGCATGGAGAAGATTCTCCAGCTCCTTCAAGGACTTGCAAGATAAACTTGGACAGCAGAGTACCCTGACTTGTCCTACGTAGCAAACTGTATTAGAGCACCTCATTACAAATTCTGTCAGTCCTACAGATGATGGTGGTAGAAAAGAATCGCCTGAGAAATTGATAAGTGTGTGCAGCCAAAGGTTCCTGAAATCCTGACTAACCTCTGGGTATTTGGCATCCCCCCTTCATGGTCAGGGGCATCTTTGGCTGCAGTGACCATGAGATGGAGTAGGACCATAGTCCTGTATTTTGGGAGAGCAGACTTCAACCTCTTCAAGGATATGCTTGGAAGAATCCCACAGAGTGTGGCCATAAAGAGAAAAGCTGTCCAGGAAGGTTGGCTTATATTCAAGGATCATCTCCAAAATCAGGGAAGACCCATCCCAACAAGCAGGAAATCAGCAGAGAGGCCTGCATGGATGACCCCAGAGCTCTAGATTAAACTGACTTAAAAAAAGAAGTGTACAAGAGATGGAAATAGGGACAGGTGACCAAGGAGGTATACAGAGGTACTGTGCGAGCATACAGGGAAAGCATCAGGAAAGACAAGGCTGACCTGGAGTTTAATCTGGTAAGGGATGTGAAGGGCAATAACAAAGGCTTCTGCAAGTACATAAACAGCAAAAGGAAAGTCAGGGAATATGTGAGTCCACTGCTGAATGGGGCAGAGGAACTGGTGACAAAGAAAAGCCTGAGGTAATCTGCTCTCACTCCAGACTTAGGGTAGGGAGAACTTAAACAAACTGAATGTAAAGAAGTCCATGAGACCTGGAATTTGCACACACATGTGCTAAGAAAGCTGGCTAATGCCATTTTGAGGCCAGTCTCAACTAACTTCTTCCATGACAACACAAAGAGATTCCTGAAGACTGAAAGAAAGCAAGTATCACTGCTAGCTGCAGGGAGGAAGATCTGGGGAAACAGAGGCAGGTCAGCATCACCTCAGTTCCTGGGCAGATGATGGAGGATATCCTGTAAAGCATTTCCAAACACATGAAAGACAAGAAGGGAATGAGGAGCAGTCAGCACAGATTTGCAGAGCAGAAACCATGCTTACCCAAGCTGATGGTCTTTTACAGTGAGTTGACTTGGTAGGTGAGGGAAAAGCAGCGAATGTTGTTCACCTCAACTTTGGTAAGGCTTTTGACACTCAGTCTCCCATATTACCCTCCTGGACAAACTGACAAAGTACCACTTGAATGAGTGCATAGTGAGGAGGTTTGGAAACCAGCCAAACAGCCAGGCCCAGAGGTTGTTGATACTTACTGATCCATGTCAGCCTTGCTGTTTAAAAATTAATAAAAAAATAAATTGGTTCAATTTTGCTCATACAACCTCAAGATGCTTTCCCTTATACATGGACAAGAAAGGATGTAACCATGCTTTTGTTCTCCATCTGCTGCACTACAGTGGTATCTCAATTAATGTCCTCCCTGCTGCCTCAGTCAAGGGTGGCATACTCCTCCAGCATCTGCTGCTATCATGGAAGATCTTGGGGCCTTTCCTGAAGTTGTTGAAATGTATGGTGACAAGTCTGACAAACTTGATGAAGGCTCTGAGATTTTCTCCTGATCTATCTGATTGCTACAGAGGCTGGGGCCAGCTGCTGCCAGATGTCATAAGCAATGAATATCATCATAATTCCACCTATACAAAATTCTAGGAAAACATAAGTTTTAAATTATTTTTTTAAATGTATTTATTATTTTAACTCTGGTTTCTTCTTTATCCATCTTGAACTGATTTTCCTGCACTGTGTCTGAAGGCAGGTAGAACAGAATTTAACCTTCTCTAGAACTGCAAACTCTGCCTGTTGATTTAACATTGCGACTACTCATACTCATCCATATATTCAGAAAAGGAAGCAGTGCTGTTGCTTATAGAGACTGTCTTCCTGTCTTTGCCTACAACTGCATCTCACCAACACATCTTTCAGCTCCTGCCGGAAGTGGTATGTTTTTCTTTTTTTTCTTCTTCCTCTCTTCTGCATTTGGACACAGAATGTACACTTTCCACTTCACTTGCAGCAGTATCATCATGATATCCTGCCTAAATATAGTGGAATGTGTGATGCCATCAACTGACATAGTATCCCATGCCATACTCCACATAAACTGATGCAAGACATCAACAATCCCTGAAGACAGCTGTCATCACAGCCTTCTGAGAATTCTGAATTATGTCTGAACAATACAAAGCTAGACCAGTTTTTTGGAAACTATCTGTCCAGACTCAGATGTTGCTCTCTTCAGCATGGTAGCACACTTGGATGGCTAAGGCACAGCATTTCTGTGTACCTCTGCACAGGAGCTCCATGCTGTACAGAGGGATGTGTAGCATTTTCCCGCTGAATCAAGAGCTGTCACGCTTTAGTGTTGACAGTTAACAACCATAATGTATCATATAAACAGAAGTATGAGATCTTTCTCATAGAAGGAAGTCACTGACTTTGGGAGGTTGTCTTACAAGATAACTCAGTTTGGTTAAACATCTGGGCTGCTAGTTAGAGGCACAGGACAAAAGGTTCAAGATAACACATTTTGAATGCAGAATTCCTAAGGCTTACCTTTCTTTTCAGTTTAAGAAGTGATGGCTTTTCCATTCCTGAGTCCCAGCATCATAATTGGATGCCTTTCTCCCCTCTCAGTTTGAGGTGGGTGTTTCTACTGATCATTTCTTCCTCTTCAGAAAAGCTCAGGAATCCCTGGAGTGCTGGGACAGCTTCCCGTCCTGAATCCTTCCCCTTTTGTCATCTGGACAGTTTCAGCCGCATAAACATGTGAGCTCCTAAGCCCCTTGAGGTGCACCTGTCAGTTTTAAATGCAGTGTTAGTCTATGCAGATGATATCCTGGATCTTCCTATCAGGCCTCAGTTGGGTTCCTTAGTACTTTCCTTTGATCAGGACAGTGTTTCACAGGGCATCCTTATCAGGCATCAATGTCCTTTGAAAAGGAGCCTTTCAAGGCTGCAACCCTGAGTGGTCTGCTGTTTCTTCTGGAGTAAAAGGAGGGCAAACATGCATGAGCACTTGCCTAAAGGAGACATGAAGGCTGTTTATTATTCACTAGAGGTTATTCCAGATATATTCTGTATTCACATTCACAGTCCTCTGTGTTTCTTCCTCAAGTGCTGTCAACTGATTTTGAGATTCAAATATTGTAAAGCAACTGAAAATGCAGCAGTATGTTCCAGCTGTTTGTGTTCTCCTGGAGGGAGGACATGTGAGCACATCTGTCCCAGCAGCTCCAGTCATGCTTAGTCATGATGTGACAGTATCTCTTAAAGTTATTGGTTACTAGTAGCATACACATTCAGAAATATAGCAGAGCAGGATTTGGAAAGCACTGTGATTTGTGGATGAAGTGCGCATGTTTTAGGAATATTTTTGAACTGTATACCACGTAGGCAGTTCTGTCTCATTTTAAAATAAATCAAAGTTTATTCAGACCACAATTATAGCACTGGCTTGGGACTGGGTGCTGAATATACTCACTGAGTGTTACCATTCGAAAGAAGCATTTGGCCTAAATTTCCTTAATTTTTGCTATGAAACTGGTCCCCAAATCGTCTGTAATCACTAAAATGCATGCAAAAATAGAATCATAGAACAGAATCATGGGATGGTTTGGGTTGGAAGGGACCTGAAAGCTCATCTAGTTCTACCCCACCCTGCCAGAGGCAGGGATACCTTCCACTAGACCAGGTTGCTCAAAGCCCTGTCCAACCTGGCCTTGACAACTGTCAGCGATGGGACATCCACAGCTTCCCTGTGCAAACTGTGCCAGTGCCTGGCCACCTTCAAAATGAATAATTTCTTCCTTATATCTAGTCTAAATCTACCTTCTTTCAGCTTAAAGCTGTTCTCCCTTGTCCTGTCACTACAGGCCCTTATAAAAAGTCCCTCTACAGATTTCTTATAGGTCCCTTTTAGGCACTGGAAGACTGTTACAAGGTCTGTCTGGAAACTTCTCCAGGCGAAACAAGCCCAGCTCTCTCATCCTGTCTCTGTAAGAGAGGTGCTCCAGTGCTCTGAGCATCTTTCTGGTCCTCCTCTGGACTCACTTGAGCAGCATCATGTTCATCTTGTGTTGGGGGCCCCAGAGCTGAACACACTACTGCAGGTAGGCTGTCATGAGAGCAGAGGGGGAGAATCACCTCACCACAAATAGATATGCCTGTTTCATGTTGAGGGAGTATGAGGCATCAGAAGTGCAGCTAAACAAGTGCCTTGCAAGTGACTTCACATATGTGAACTGTTGATGATTTTTGTCACTACATGGACTTTATCTTTCACAATGTTACTAACCTTGTTTTTAATGGAGGCATATCAGACACTTTGATCAACAGCTCATCTCTGGTTCAGAGCAGAAACAGGTACTATTTATTTGTTGGGGGTTGGCAGTTCTGCTCAGATACAGAAGATACAGTTTCATTTGTCATATTTAGCCAAAATAAGATTTATATCTAGTTTGAGTTTTAGTATAAAACACCTGTGAATAATTAACTTTCCTGTACAGCCAACTGTAGTTGTTATTTGTGGTTACACCCTATGAAACCAGTACTAGGTGAAATCTGTTGCTTTATACCTGAGGGTTTTACCATAAGAGATTTGAGGAGGAAAAAGCTGCTGTCTCATTGACAGATTTCAGCACATAGCCCTGGGTCAGACGTCAGGACAGCTGAAGAGAGCTGGGTAACTTATGTTGCATTCACAACCACCAGTAGGTTAGGTAAGGGCTTGCTGGAGCGTCTGTAGGAGAAGCTGTCATGCATGAGGTACTAGTTCCTCTCTGGAGAGAGACACCCTACTTCAAATGGAAAGGCAGTACCTGTTTCACCCCAAAATTCCTATCCTGGAGCTTGCATCTCTGAAAAAAAGGCGTTTCAGTGCACAGGGGTTGCTAATACATGAATTCAGACTAAATATCTGTGGTGGGGTTTGTTGCTGCTTTTTTTTTTTTTTTGTGTGTGTGTATGGGTTTTTTTTTATTTTATTTTTTTTGGCGGTGGGTGTCATATCCTGAAGTTAGGTAAAGTTTCAAGATGGTAGAAAAATTCTTATTTCTCAGTCAAGGTTCAGCCTCTCAAACTCAGTTCAATTCTGATTTCATTTAGAAACTTATTTGGTGAAAAGCTTTAAGTAGATCTGAGCTGGAATCAGGTAAGATCAGCACAAGTCCTTGTGGTCATGTTGTACACATTACTTTCTTTCCGATCATTGTTGCACAAACATTATTAACTATGGTTTCTAGTTTTTGATGTGCACATTGGCCTGTGTACATCTATAGTTCTGCAAAGAATTTTTAAGCTGTATTTAAAGGAAGGAGGTGGCATTGATGTGTGATATTTTTTATAATTTAAATATTCAAAAATACCATATTTCAAAGGATCTGGAAAAACAGGTAGACAGTAGGTACCCCACAGGTGCTCTGTGTGTGCATGAATGTGTACACCATCAATGAAGACTCCAAGAATCCTGTGTTGCCCAGTCATGCAGGGGATACTGACATTTGCCATACCGTATCAGTTAAAGATGCAGCACTTCATGTTGAGTGTACTTGCATGCTTCTTAAAAACTAGAGAAATAAGAAAATTAATCTAGTTCACAACTAAGCCAAGGCAGCAGCACTTGTCACCAAAAATACCAGTTTTGATTAGCAACTGTTGTTTGGTTTGGTTTTTTTTTTTTTTAACTTATGACTGTTTCTCTCCAACCATTATATTAGTTTATAATTCTCTATTGGTGTTAGATACTTGTGTATTTTAGTGCAGTGGTTCTTTATTTCTTTTCATTATTTCCCTAATCACACACTAGTAAGTATTTGTATTTCACCTATTTCTGATTAGTATTGGAATAAATGCCAGAAACCAGTCAGCAACTATAGTAGTTACTACTGATGAGATAGCTATCCCTGTGGTTTTTTGTCATGCCTGTGCTTTTTGAAGTTTTCTTTACCCCTGATTTGCTTTGATAAACTGATACCTTTCTAGATTTCCAGGTATTTCCACATGGTGTGTGCTGTGTTTGAATTCCATAGGAATTTTGAAAAGAAATTAGATTATTTGTGCACTGCTGAAGAGCTATCTTGAATTGGTCACAAGCTTGAAGGTCAGTATGCACTTACAGTACAAACTGTGGAGTAAAAACCACAGAGGATTGTGAAACCAAACTCTCAGGAAATGGGGAAACATGATGGCTTTAGTATTGTGTTGCCCAAACATGTTCACTGTTTACTGTGAGGTAAGCTTCTGCTGGCTTTTACCTGATGTTAAAAATAAGTTGTGTTATGTAGATGCTGAAACAATCTGTTTTGGGAAGGCATTGCATTATCTTTGAGTCAAATATATTTGTAGTCTGACCTCATAATGCTACATTTCACCTCTGCTTTTCCGTTCATCGACCAGACTTGCTACTGTTTTCTACCCGCAGTCAACTGCACTGAGATCAAGTAAGCCTGTTTGGAAATAAAACTTTGATGGAGCAGCTTTATAGCCAAGTATACATATGAGCTTTCTTCTGAGTAGATATGTTTTACTGATTTCAGTTAATGTGTACTTTAGTACCATTCTTTTAGTTTCATAGTTAAGAGAAACATGTTATATCTGGTATTTGAGAAAGAATGGACATTTATTTATTCAATTTCACTTAGAGATGAAAAACTTGATAAATACGTTGGCTTAAAATACAGATCAAGAATGCTGGGGAAAATCTTAGCTGCTTAGGTAGCATTTATTAGAGTAATGAGAATGTTTTCAGTGGTGGCAATTCCTGCTTCATCTTTTTTCAGGAGGAATGTGAACACATTTGTACATACATTTAGGTTGAAATGTTTTAAGGCAACCAGGAAGTAGAAATGTAGATTCAGTAGTTGCTTTATTTAGACTTTTGAAAACATGATAGGCAGGTGTATCTACCCAGCACTGATTAAACTAGAATACCCTTATTAGCCTTATTGCATCTCTGTTACTACATATTAACTGCATTTTCTTTTAATGTCAGCTAAGGTTTTAATTGGCATTCAGAAAAATGGAAAGGTTAGTTCCCAGATAATTGTTTTAGCACACACAGAAATGTCTACTATTATCTAATCTTAGTTAAACTATCCTTTCCCCACCATTTGAGTTGGTTTTAATTTTCAACAGAAAAAAAAAAACAAAAAACTTTTGAATTTTGGAATTCTCACAGAATTACTGAGACTTTTTCTTTTCTTGGTACTGACACAGAGAAAATGGGGTACTTTTTGCAGGCTTGGGGATATTTTGCAGGCTTAGTGCGGATTCTATGTGCAGTCTTTATCCGTGGCATTCCTTGGTTATTTCAATTCTGTGTGGCAGTGCTATTTGTACTTCTTGGCATCAGACCTCGTATCATTGCTACACATCAAGTGAGAAGCTGTCAGAATTCCCAATGATTAGTTAAGGGCTGGGGTTCATCTCTTGCTTCCCACACTGGCCTCCCCACTGCTCTTTCACCCTGTCTGTACGTTGCTGGGGACTTAAGACCTGCTTTGGCATGACCTCTTCTTCACAGAGAGGACTACAGCATCAAGAGTCCCCCTTATTCTGTTTGAATTTCTGAAATTAGGGGGACTTACTCACATCCACATCCCTCTTTCACCCACTGTTTTCCTGAATTATCTGCTATCCCCTGATTTTCCACTGTCTCCACACACAAAACAATCCTGCATGTTACTGGTGAGCAGAAAGGCTGCCATGGACTTGAGAGCTGGGAAAGCGCATTATAGGTATCTCAAAATCTCCTCCCTGTGGGGGGAAGGAAAGGGAAGATTGCATTATCCCATTTCTGGCAAGGCAGTGGAAAGATAGGGAATGGAAAAACACGGGCATAACAGGGCTGAACCAAGTCATTGCAGGCAGGAACTGTGGGCAGGGACCAAGCGGCATGAGCAGAACGGCTGTATCCATACCTTGAAGTGATACCGAAAATTTTAGTATGGCTTGAATTCATGGAGCCAAGTTGTTGCCACTATACCATCCGTTATACTGCTATCTTAATACAGAATCACAGAAGAGTTTGGAAAGGATCTTCAAAGGTCATTAGTTCCAACCCTCCTGCAGTGAGCAGAAACACCTTCAATGAGATCAGGTTGCCCAGAACCACATGCAACACGGCCTTGAATGTCTCCAGGGGTGGAGCATCTTCCAGTATTTTGTAAATATTTGCCTTGTAAAAAACTTCTTCCTCAGGTCTAGCCTGAAGCTGGACTCGTTTTTTTTTTATTCCAGACTGTTGTAGCAGCCTCTTTACCTTTTTTGTATTTTTATTTTTTTACTGATCTGCATCTTTTCAACTCGAAATAATTCTTTTCAGTTTAACCCCTTACCACAGGCCTTCCTGGACTCCAGACAGACAAACTTAATTTGTCTAAAAAAAAGTAAGCATCTTCTAGGTAGATATAAGCCTTTTTTCAAGCACATCTTGGGTTTGGGTTGGGAAACACGATAAAACATTGCTGCTGCCTGTGTGCTGATGGCCGATTTCAGGCGACGGACACTGCGTCAGCAGCTTCTCGTTCTCCAGATTCTCCATTACAGCACGTACGGACAAAGCACACGTTCAGGCTTCGTGTGTGAGCTGCAGTATGAAATGCTAACACCGGCTACACGCGGAGCCGCGCGGGTTTTTTTCTGTGCCGTTCGCTCCTGGTCCTGCATCCCGCATCATCAGAGCATCCCGCAGCCCGGCTCTTTTTCGCTCAGGGCGCTGTTGCCACCTGGTGGCATTGGCCGAAACCAGCAACGAATGCGCCCTGACTTGCATCAGTCGCCGATAGATGTCATTGCTGAGACGGACGTGGGAGGCGCGGGGGGTGGGATGTCGTTCGAGGCCTTGGCGCTGTGCAAGGCTCGGAAGTTTGTTACGTGGGATTTCTGGTTAAAGTGCCTCATCCCTTCTGTCCCAGCCGTGGCAGAGTCACTGGCAGCCTTTTTTTTTGTCTTGCTCCATTTGTTTTCTAATGTGGGCAAAGATGGTGCTAGCTGTTGTCTGTACAGAGCCTCAGATTTTGGAACACTGCAGAGTTGTCAGCCTTTAGAACTGCAGTAGCCCCAGCAGACCAGAGCCTCAACAATAAATCATCTTAAGTACGTGCCATGATTCAGCTTTCAGCAAACGAGATGCTGAGCAAAAAGGGTGAGAAGTCTTGTTCAGATCTTATTAATCACATCTTCACCTCTCCTTCTCTCTTTCCCCTCCTTTTTTTTTTGTTTGAAAATGAATTCTTGAAATAGTTTTATGAAAGTCTTGCAACAACCCTGAACCCTGTGAAGTGGTATTCAGTTTGGCCTTACCCCAGAGTACAGACTCAGCTGTTCCTGTTGCTAAAGCATTCTAAGAGCTGAGAATTTCCTGTAGATAAAATACTTGAAAGGTCAGACGTGCCCCTACTAAATAAACTCATTTGGGCTCCAGCAGAAATTCTCTGTTTGTTTGTATTTTTAACTGGAACTCATAGCAAGAAAACCCCAACACTACACCTGGATTTTGCCTGCATTGCTCACTAGCATAAGCCTGCTTAATACAGGGGAGAATGAGAAGGTATGGATTTGAGTTGTCATAACTACATCATCCAAGCCCTTCTTTTCACAGGGAAATGCTTTTAGCTGCAATTAATTTATTAGATATTTATTATAAGAATAAAAAAAGAATCAGAGGTATTTTAGGTTAAAATTTTCCTAGCCAAAAAATAAATATTAAATGTTAGCTGTAACTGGGATCTTCCTTAAGCTGACTCCACATGCCTGTGCTAGCATTGTAGGTGGCAAACGAGATGCTGCTGCTCTTATTTCCACCAGCCTCAAGTGCTGATCTCTGAAGTGTGCTTTGATTATGAAAATGTTACTGTAGGTCAGGGAGAGCAAGTAGTAAAAATCTTTCATCTAAGACATTAACAGTGAGTTTTAAAATGTGTCTTGGTATTGGGAACCAACTTTTCAGCACTTGTTCAGCACCATGTTAGTATTTTCCCCCAAAGAAATCCAGTTCTTGCAAGTACTTTTCCAGATTCTTAATGCGGCTTAAGTCAGAGCTTTAGGCAAATAATAAACTGATTTAAAACCGATTTGGAACATGCAGAAATCAATATGGTTCTTTGAATGTACACCACATAATTACGTACATCTGGCTTGTGAATGTAAACTATAGCTAAACTGAATTTTTAAAGAGCAAGCTCTGCTTAGGTTTAATATCCATTTAAATTCCTCTTTTAATCTCTTTTAATTAAGTTTGAACCAAAAGGAGATTATTCTCATAGCTTGGTATTTTCTAGCTTTGTTTGATTTGAAATTTTATCTAGGTAAGGTTTGCATTTGATACGCAAGTGGTGTTTTGGCTGTTTGCATGATTAATGGCTTTGGAGCCTTAAAGAAAAAGAGCATCGTTATGTGTTATATCCAAACACTTGGATTGTTTGCTTGGGACTGGAACACAGCCCTTGCAAACTAAGACACATGTGTTTTCGCATATGTACACTACTTTTATACGAATAAAAATCTTCCTTTTTGAAGGCAACATTCGATTTTGTGTTATGCCAGCATCACTGCCATACATTCTTAAACAAACAAACAGACCAACCCCCCATACCTTATTAGCCATATATCTCCAGCAGCACTCTGTAAAACATACTGTATTTAACACTAGTTCATGCAGTTTGTTTTCAAGCTCTTTTTGGCAATGTGATATTAGATTTTCTGGTTTTAATTAAAATACCCCTTTTTAATTGATATTGCTCCAACACTGTGTTTTGATGCATAAGTATCTGGCAATACCTCTTATGTCTTGCTGAGAGTGGATCTGGGGTATCTCTTCCCATGGCCTGTGGTGATGCTGTCAGTCTCTGTGTAGCATATTAACTGCCCCCTCATCTGTGTGATGCTTTTGTGTGATTTCTGTTTCTGATGCCGGGTTTTTCTCATGTTTATATATTTGGCGGTCTGGCCCTCAGATTTTTTCTTAGACTTTTCTTTCATTTTTGGAAAGTCTGCCACGTCATACAATAACACAACCATTTTGCAATAATTTTATCATAAACTACCACTGGGAAACTTACTTTTCTGTGTGACAGAACTAGCTCAGATCTGCTGTACTCTTTCCCAAACTGGAGGGCTGCACCTTCCTAGGTCTGTTCACGCAGGTCTCTGTCACTGTCTCATTCTCCTCAGTGCTGCCTTTTGCTTGGCATAGCTGTGTTGGCAGTAGCAATCTGTGTGTTCTCCCTTAAAAAAAAAAAAAAGTGATATTTTTGGTATCTGGAGAAACAGTGCAATAAGCCTGTATCAGTATCTGTTGCTGTCCTTGGTGCAAGATAGCGCAAGCTAACCTTGACTATCTGTCTTTAACTTCCATCATGTCCTTGATGAATTCCTGAACATTCAGCAACCATCATTGATTATCATGTATTTGTGGATAGCAGCCACATTCTTGAATTTTATTTGTCACGTTTGTTCATAAGAAATTGTTTTATACTTGCACCTGCACTGAAAACCTTGTCTTCAGTAACTTGTAGCTGCTAGATAAGCAAGTGCCTCTGAGTGCATGGTATGATAAAACCATTGTTATTATTAGTGGATTTGCACAACATGATACCTACAGTAAAGGCAGCAGAGTTATATCATGGTTAACATCTCAGAAGTCATGGTATTGCTCTGTGTGTGAATTTGCAGAGCTATTCTGAAAGAAAAAAGGTAAGCCAGTGACACCCATTCTGAGCTGAGAGCCGTCCCATTCCCAGCATTGTGCTGTTCTGTGACAAAGGATGCTTATCTTGAGGCTGAAAAGAGGATCTGTTCCTTACATGCTGCTTGTTCTTATCCCTGACTTGGTTGGGTCACAGTGAATCTGTTTGTAACCTCATATTGCTGCTTATTATGCCAGTTCATTACTAGAAACGAAGTCTTTACACATACTTCTGCACAGCTTACTCTATGGTGAAGCCTAGGTTTTGCTTGCTTGGAAGGCTGCACTGGCAAGTGTGGTATGGGTTCCTACAATATTAAATTTCCCATACATTGCTCTTGCTATTTGGAAATTAAACAAATGAACATGCCTGAATAAACCACTGGCAGGGTGGAGAATGGATGCTGAACAGGAGGGTACTGAAACAGGCAAGAAGGACAGCACAAGGGAGGGGGGAGAATAAGATGAAGTGCTGGATGCCAAGCATGGCACAGCAGCTGTTGAGGGTCGCCCAGTCCCTTGGGCTGTACTTTTAATAATTCTTTAATCACAAGGTAGAAATGTATACCAGAGTATCTTTTGTGGGTCTGCCAATAGGTAGAAGCACAGTAAGTGCTTCAACAAGTGCCTCAAGCAAATGTCTGATTAGCCTGAAGCTTGTTTTGCAAAGGGGAAAACATGACTTTAGGATAAGGAATACCAAGTGGTGACAGTCAGGCCAAAACCTGTATTTTTTAGGTCCATCGCATAGCTCAACCTGCTAATGTTTTGGTTCATTTTGGCTGTCTGGCTTTCAGTGGACTGAATTTTCCTAAGTGGAAAACAGTGCCTGCATTTGCATAAATAAAAGCTTTGCATTTATAGATGACATGTTAGAGTGATGCTGTTACGTGAAAACCCTGAATGCTGTATGCTGAGAACAGTATTTCTGACATCAATCAAAACCTAAGCACTGTCTAGGTTATCTTGACTTTTGTGTGCTTTATGGCAGAAAATATTAAATAGTAATCAGGAGTGAAGTCTGGCTGCAGCAACAACAGATGGGCTTGTTATACCTAATCCTTTTAGTTACATAACTGCGTAAACAGTACTATTAAAATCACAGAGCTAATCAAAAGTTCTCTTTTACTGTAAAATAATAAGCAGCACCAAATTAACAAAGTTGCGTAACAGCTCGAGTTTGTTTTTGCTGCACTCTCTGCACAGACAGTGCCTATTGCACTCTCTTGTGCAATAACTGAAGTAGCACAACTACAGATGGTGTTGCTCTACCTCTGGGTTAGGAAATAACTTTAAAATAGCTTCTTGGTTTGCTAATTTGAATGTCTGTGTGTAACTGTTGAAGTGCATAACTGAAAGCAGAACAACTTAAACACAATGCAAGAAAACAGGTATTCTACTGTTTTCTGTGACTCTGTACCCCCCCTTCACCCCATTCCTCTCCCTGTGCGCCATTGCTTAGTGTGTCCCTGTGCATGTGCTGTGGCAGCAGCATGTGCATGTGGCAGCAGCAGAAGGCACTTTCAGCAGGTCAGGGCTGTGCTGTTTGGCACCTGGGAGGATGCCCGGCTGGTGGATTTCTGCATCCTACGACATAAGCAGAGCTGGAGGAGGCAGCGGCTCCTCACCTTGTGCTGCAAGGTCTCAGTGCTCTGTAGAGATAACAAAGAGCTCATCCACCTGTCTAAACTAATAGGGAAGGGCTAGAAAACAGAACTGTCTCCTGCTTTATAAACTTGTGCACCTTGAAACTCAGTTATGATCTGTCTGCCTAAAAGAAAAATAAAAGGTTGTAGTGGTAGTGGAATAGACGCAGAAAATGACCAGTGGAGCAAGTCGGGGGCACGCCTGTATGCTGTCTTTGCTTACTCAAACAGTCACTTTTGTAAAAAGGTATTTCTGGTAAAACCTACAAGTTAACAAGGCATCACTTGCAGAATAGGTAGCTGCAGTTAGTTTCCTAATTTTATTTCAAGGTGGCTTCCAGGCATTTGAATTTAACCATTTGTCCTCTTTCTTCCATGAACTATTATTTTATATCTTTTTTCAGAGGTACTATATAAATGTCTCATTGCCCTTCTGACAGGGCAGCATATTTGGGGATGCCATGAAAGTGTGCAGACCAGACACGCTGCACTTATTTCTGCTTGGGAAATTTTGGATTAAAATATAACCAGCTTACATCTTGTTCCCTTTCAGAACATTAGTTTAATAAAAACTCAAATATTTGTGAACTGGTGAAATGCATTTACAGTGATGGGTGTATCACATCATATCTCAGTATGTTTTGCAAATGATACATGCAAAGAAATAATATGTGTGAGTAGTGTTTCATAACTATGTATCCAATGTTCTCCTTGTCGTGGGTGAAAACCTGCATTGTGTGCCTGTAATCCACACCCACTGAAGAGTGTCACAAGTTGAATATTTGTCAACTCCAACCCCTTGCTTCAGAAATGGGGAGAACTTGATTGGGCTACAGAAGAGAGATGGCATAAGCTTTCCTTATATTACTGAATGATTGCTAAAAGTTAACATAATCCATAGATTATACGTGAAGTTATCACAGACCTTCTCTTTATTGTGTAAAGGTTTGCAATCCATCGAATGTGACATGCTGGAAAAGCAGAACTTACCACCAGACAACTTTAATTATGTTAACCAAACATGGGGAGATTTTTTTTCTTTTTCTGAAAAACTCCATTAATACGTAATGTCTGAAGTCCTACATTATCACTTTCTTCTATAGAACTGTTCTAAGGTTGTGCAGGTGTTGGTTTAGTGTTTTTTTCAGTAGGAGATGTATCTGTGATTCTTGATTCCATGACAGCTGCCTCCTCTTGAGAGTTTCTTCCTGGTACTTTTCATGTAGTAGTCCTGCTTCCTCTTTTTTGTAAACCAAAACATTAGTCCTTTTTGACGTTTTGGCATTGAGCTTCAGAATCTTGCTAGCAGTAATTTTAGCACCACTTTATTGACTACTATTATAGTGATTATTTATTTAAAATACTTATATATAATAGGATTTGTCACCTGTGTATCCAATAAGAAAATAGTTCTGTAAACAGAGCTGTCTCAGCACAGCACTGAGACACAAAACAGGAGCAAGGTTCTGAGCTGGGCCTGGGATGTGCTGACACAGCTGCCCATCCTTTCACAACGTCCTGTGTATTGCTGTAGTAAGCCAAGGCCTGACTACAGCCTGTTCTTTCTGTGGTAACCCTGCCTTACTGTTAGTAGAAATTAGGACAATTTATAAATTATGTGTTAAAACCCAAACCAAATGAAAACCAACTACATTTTTCATAAAGTAAAACCAGAAGTTTTTTGTTTCAGATTCTAAAGAGCTATACTTGACTCTACCCCTTGTCTTACCCAGCTTTGTGACTTTTAGACTTTTAGCCACTGAAACTTACTATGTAAAACCTTTTTTTCTTTTTTTTTTTTTTTATATGCCACACAAAAGATTTAATTTTCCTCTGGGAAGTCTGGCCTTCCCTCTGAGACAGCATCCATCCAAATGCAGGGTAGATTTTAAGCTCTTCATTTTAGAAAGTTACTTTCCTTTTCCCTAAGAGAATCTGCCCTATGAAATTTAGCTGTATCTACTGATTCTATTTTTAGAAGTTTTGTCACTGTTTTTCTGGCCTTCCTATTCCATATCGTATGCACAATTTATGATTGAAGAGGGTTTTTTTAAACTTTCAGGCTGTTTACATCACTGGGCACTGGTGTTGTCCATGAACTCTGTTTAATTTTCACCTGCCTTATTCCGTTACTTTTACTGGCCTTCTAAGTAGAATCATAGAATCATAGAATAGTTAGGGTTGGAAAGGACCTTAAGATCATCTAGTTCCAATGCCCCTGCCATGGGCAGGGACACCCCACACTAAACCATGTCACCCAAGGCTCTGTCCAACCTGGCCTTGAACACCACCAGGGATGGAGCATTCACAACTTCCCTGGGCAACCCATTCCAGTGCCTCACCACCCCTACAGTAAAGAACTTCCTTCTTATATCCAATCTAACTTCCCCTGTTTAAATTTTAGATTTGAAGTAAAATCATTGGAGTTCATTGGGTGCAGACTCTGAAGAAGGTGGTAATATCCTCATGATCAAATACCATTAAAAGTCGCTGCTTAATCTAAGATCAGAAAATTACCTACCTAAACACTCTTTGGTCTGTTTGGAGTCTTTTCAGCTGATGCATGGGTTTTCAAGAAGCACAACACTCAAACATAAACCAACATTTCTGGAGTCTGTATTGAGACCCTGTGTGCAGAAGGAACAGGGCTGAGTGAGGAGATGCAATCTTGAGTCTGTAGGGGAGAAACAATACAAAATCATCAAGTTTTTCTTATCCGTCCAGAGAAGTCTGAAGTTTCTGAGAGATTTGAGAAATCTTAATTTGCAGAACTTGCTGACATTTAACCACAAGGCTTTTAATCTCTTAGTGTCTGTGTGTCATCTAAATGAAAGGCATCCATCTGTTGTGTAAATCTGTTCTGCAGGTCTCTTGATACTGGCTTACGTATTCTTATATATATTCTTAAATATATTCTGGCTATTTTATCTCTCTACCAACATTCCCTTTGATTAAAGGACCCCAAAGGCTATCGCAGTTCATCTTGACTAGCATAATGTTTCTTCCTGTTCCTCTATTCTGTGTGGGATTTTTTGAGTGGTTTAAATCTACTAAAGAGTAATTACCCTAAAACAGTAATTTTATTTATTTTTTGTTTTTAACTTGAAACTGTGGCTTATTTAGCCCAGTGTTGTAATTAGGGTAATACTCGCTTTTATACTCTGTTCTTTGAAGGATGCAGCTGAGCTGCTGTGCTTTGCTACACTGCAGGAGATGATGAGGCCTGTAGAAGGCATCTAGCTTCTCGAGGAATGTTTTTAAGGGACTCATGGAGTTGCACGTATTGCAAAATAAAAAATTGCCAGTGTCACCAAGAGCCCTTAACTAAAATGAGATCTTTCTTAGGTTTGGGAGAAGTACATGGCAAAGGACAGTCCTTATCATGAATAAAATCGTTCAAAATAGGACAAAAGTTGCTCACATTCTGAGGTATTATTTACCCCAGTCTCAAAGCAACTTTTCCAGGGCTGAAAAATTCATACCGTCTTTCCTGACTCTGTACCTTTGACTTATAGGACCATCCTACCAAATTAAGCCTTCCCATGAGCATTAGTGAATACAGCTGAATGCTACTATCTAAAATGCTTTTCTGGGGGCTGTTGTTTTTTTCTTTTTCTTTCTTATGTGCCCCAGTTTTGTGCCGCTGACAAGCTTTGGCTCTTTTTGACTTCATCTTTGTCCTGGGTTCAGCAGTCGCAGTCATTCTGTCATTTTGTGGGTTTAAACCACGACAATCTTGAAATAGTTATTTCTACTTGACTCCAGTAACAGGCTTGCTGACTGTTAATAGCTGTTAATAGCGTTTCTTCCACAAAGCCCCTCACAACCCTTCAGGTGCACACATGTAACCCTGTGAGGGGGAGGTAGGTGCGAATTTGGTTGCCATGTCAGATCTGGCAGCGCCATCAGGACTTCTCTAGGGAAATCACGCCTCTCCCTTTTGTCTGAGCAGTCACGTTTCCACCGAGGTTTTGTCCTGTTCACTGTGCTAAAAATTTATTAAACAAGTAGGAAAAGGTGGTTCCTTTTGAGGGTGATTTTACTGAAAGCTGTGCCAATCGGAGAAGACGCTTCCAAGTAATCCCCCTGATTTTGCTCTGAGGGCATGCATGAAAGATGTAAGGCAAGTTGTGGGGTGCTGCAAAAGACCCCTGTTCTCTTGCTGTGCTGTAAAACAAGGGTGTGTAATAGTTATCTAAAAAAAAATGTAGGATGCAGGGTGGTCTGTAGCACAGAGAAACCAGATAGCTTTTCCGAGAAGGAAAGGTGAATTGCTCCTTTCAGGGAAGACGGCAGTATGCACTGAGCACCCGTGAAAGGAAAAAAAAAATTACTTAAACTACCTGAAAGAAAGCTGCTGCTTCTCATCCTCTAAGCATGCATTTAGTCATCCTGTATTACTCAGTATAATTACGCAGCCTACAGAACTAATTCCAGATAGTAACCAGTGTTGAAATGCACAATATAGGCTTAAAAAACAATTGATTTAAATTAGATTTTCGTGCAAGTTAAGAGAGCTCCAATCTGATTGTCGGCTACCGCAATCAGACACTGCTCCGCACTCAGGGCTTTTTCGGTCTCCCCTGCTTACTTTCTCATACCACGCTGGCAAGCTGCAGCAAGTGAAACTCCACCCTTCCTACGACTGGGGAGAATAAAATGCATAAAGGGTGACTGCTGGCGAGTATAATGAGGGTTTCTCTAAAGGTGCTGGTTTTCCAGACAGCCGCTGGTGTGCAGCTGAGAAAGGGGCGGGATCCTCTTCAAGTAGCTCAGTTGTGATTTGCTGAATTCGTAGACTTTTCCCCTTAAAATCCCAGCCCTCGTTCGCTCTTGCTCGCTCTTCGCCTTTACCCACCCCCGGGTTTCCTTACTTTTTTCTCTGGGAAGTTAACTTGCGGCTGCTTCTCGACAGCAGCAGCTACTCGGTGTGCACGTCAGCTGCAGTCTGGTTCCCCAGTGCCTTGCGCTGACACCATGAGTTTGGAGGCTGATGAACCCAAGGAAGGTAGGGGTTTTAACTGTTTTCACAGGAGAGGAAAACGAGCACGCTCGCATTGCCAGCGCTGCTTTTGTGAGCATGGAGGAGAGCTGCTTCTCGCTTTAGCTTCTGGGTATTCAAAGGGGAGGGGAAAATGCCTTGGCGAAATCAGCTGAAGTCCTCCGGATTTCTCTGGGTATGAAATGACCCAAGTGCTGGCACGCAGGGATGTGTGTCTGCCTCGCCAGTGGTAATTTACTCACACGTGGAATACCAATAAGTGTAAGGAGCTGTGTTTCAAAACACCGGCAGGAGAATATCGAAAGAGGAAGGTGTCTTGAATTTGAAAGCACTGTGTTTTTCAGCAAAAAAGGAAGTTGCATGGAGGAGAAGTGAAAGGCCATTATTTTGGGAATCAGCTTGATGGCACTTGCTTCCCTGCCCGAATGAGTGTGCCGTGCCTGAGTGTGGGTGCATGCGTGTGCTAAAGCTGCGAGAAGTGTGCCAGAGCTACAGGTTTTCATTTACTGCTGCTGCAGTGGAAGGTGTGGAGGAGCTGGCGGCTCTCCAAGAAAAATACAGTTATTCCCTAGTGTTGATCGGGAGGGGGTGCGAGCCGGGGCAGGACAGTAGGGAGCAAGCGGGGGAGGAGGAGGGCAATTTCCTGAAAGTGCCGATATACAAAAGGGCATTTATACTGAAGAGGGAACAGGGCAGCGGTGGGGTTATACACTGGATTTCTTAGAACGGAATTGGTGTTTCATGGTTACGAATAGTCCTTAGGGAGACTCGAATGTACAGAGGTCCCGTATGGCTCAGAAAAGTAGTTGAAAAACCCCAACGGATACACAAGCAGCGTAAGGCAACCAAAGCATTCTGTATTTGATGAAAAGAGCTCATAATTTTTCAGGTGGTTTTCCCCTCACGTTCTGCACAACTTCCCCCATTTGAAAAACATTATCAGGGATCTCTTTCTGCTTACTTGCATAAAAAAGTATTTTGCTTTGCAGAAAGGTCTGCTTGGACTGAATCAAACTTAATGCTAATAGTGCTGATAGAACCTCGTTAGGAATGAAGCATGGTAGCCTATGTTTTGATAAGCATTACAGCAATGATACCTGGTTTTTTATTTCTTCTTATCAAAAGAACGGATGAGCTAGAAGGCAGCTTTTCTGTTTTCCAAGAAGATTCTGGAGGACAGATTTATTGAAAAAACAACTGAAAAAAAAATCTATAGCAACTGTTTGAAAAGAGAGTATGTGAATAAGAATATGGCAATGTGAGTGTTCTCTCAGGTTTACAGCAGGAGAGATCAGGATGCTTGCCATAGCATGAAAGATCCTCTGGTTTTATCCAGGAAGCTCCAGACAGTTTTACCAAATTGGCTTTTTAAAGTTAAAATCTACCAAAATGTGGATTTTCTTGTTTGAAGAAACCTCTTACCTTCTTAGATGACTCAGATTCTTAAAATTCTCTGAAGATAATATCTTTCTGTTAATTTCTTTTGAAACAATTTGAGATGCCAGGATCTTCATGCTGGTCTAGTGAAAGGTGGCCTTGCGTTGGCAGTGCGGTTGGGACTGGATGATCTTCAAGGGTTCTTCCAGCTCAAACTGTTCTGTGATTCTAGGATTGTATTAAAAAGAAGAAAGGAAAAAAAAAAAGGCATTTGGAGCAGGTAGCTGAGACAGGAAAGAAAGGGTAGCTTTTTGATTAGTTACTTTAGCTGGGAAAATATTTGGGTTTTGCTGTCCTGTAATTTTAATAGGTTAGAATGGAAAATAAAGACAACAGCCATTATGGGAAAGTGAGGTACAGATGTCACTGAGAATGCTTTTCAGTCAGTCTGTAGATGTATTTCTGGTAATATACTCCAGTCAGCAGAAATATAATTTAGAATATGCATGAGAAAATGGAGTGTGTAGGTGAATAAAGACAGGTAAATATGTTAAAACTGCAGCTTTGCCTTGTCTGATTGAACATGGCATGAAAGATCAGTGATTAAAATACTGAAAAATACAGGAAAATACTTGTGGATTAGTAGTGGTCCACTGTATGTGGCATAAAACAGGCATCCAGAGTCTCTGTTTCGTCAAGAAAGTGCGTTTTTTGCATAAAGAAAATGAATGCTTCACAAATTCAAACTGAATTGGGCTCAGATTATTGACACTAGGGATATGTAAACTTTGAAGTGGTTTACCAGAGGGGAGGGTGGTTGATTTTTCCTCTAGGTGCAAGACTGAATGTCACTCTAAAAAAAAAATAAAAAATAAAATACCCACAATTTGAGATTTAGTCAGGGAATTAGTAGACAAAGGTCTGTGACTGATTACAGAAAGGGTAGAGGGTACACTTCAGCTACATATTTGTTTTTACTAGATTGTGTGATTCTGTACATTTCAAGGCCAGGGCTAGTGATGAAAGCATAGTGGTTCATCTGCTGCATATTAAAAAGTGAAAAGAAGAGAAAGCTACAGGGAAAAAATTTATTGTTGTTTGTAAGCAAAGGCAGAATTTTTCTATCTTCCTTAGGAGAAGGAGAGATGCTGGAGAAGCCAGGGAGGCATCACTGACTGGGTGATATTGAAGGGTTGTATAAGGAGCTCTGAAATCCAGTTGCAGCTGCTAGGCGTGTCTCTTGGACTGTGTATTGGAAGGTCAGCCTGAATGAAAAGGAAGGTTGAGGGCATAGTAACACAGAACATCATGTATGTTCTGGCAGTGTTCTGTTGCTCAAGTGAGCAATACTTCACTTCCAGCCGCTTTATTATACAAGTTAGTCGCAGTATCTGGAAAACACTGGGATGTCTGTAAGAGTAGATTTTATGGGTTAATATGGATGATGATTTAAAAATGTGCATAACAAGATCAAAACCATACCCATTTTTACAGTGAAACCAAACATCAGGGTCAATTATGAATGGCAACTCCTGAAGATTTTTTTTTTATATATATATATATATAATATAATATAATATAATATAATATAATATAGTTGGTGTCTTTGACCTAAAGTCTTAATTTTTTTAGCAGGGACTAAGAGTAAAAAGACGATGTTAGAAGATAATCATTACTTCACTGTATTTTGTACTAATTGCTGGATATGGGGGTCTGCAGCATTGTATCTGTATATGTATCATTGTATCTTTTCAGCTTCTGCTTTTGATCTCTGCATGGTCTGTATTAGAATGGTAACATGAAACAGTTTTTGTTTTTTTTTTTTTTTTTTCCTCCCATCATGCTGCTTAGTAACATTAGAACAATCTCTGTATTCATATGTATACCACAATGCTGTGGTAAATACGTGCGTGTGTGTGTATGGCATCAATCTGTATTGCATTTACAGATCCCAACAACTGTCATGATATAAATAACCCTGGAACATTTTCCTGCAGTTACTTTTGCCCTGGATGAAACAAAGAGCATGGTAAAGTCAAGAAGATAGTTACAGCATTTAACTGTATGGTGTATTTTCAGCTTGGTGTTGCAATTACCATGGTGGCATGTCACTTACCAAGGAAGGTACCAAATTGTTTCAGACTGTTACTTGATTTACTTGGTTTCTGAGATCTGAAGGAAATGCTGTCATGTTAAAAATGTGTCATAAATACACCTTTTTAAATACATGCCAATACAGGTTAAAATTATTGTGGTGGTAGTGGATTCCTTACATAGCATTCCTTCAGTAGAAGGAAATAGTAATTTATGTAAAGCTCTAGAAAACTTCAGCTTCATTCTACAGGCTTCATGTTGTATATTTAGAAAACAACAGGAGATAAATCTCATGTCTAAAAGGAAAAGTAAAATAGTAGCAGATACCGGAGTAAATGTAATAGCCTATGAAGCAATGGATATTATATTACAAACTCGGAAGCAGTGAGAGCCTGCATTGCACCTTTATCATACTTTGTTTTAAGTAACACATTTCATGGGAGAGATTTCTGCATTCCTACCAAGCGCTCAGAGTTTTTTTAGAAACAATTAGCATTTGTTAATCCAAATGAGATTACTGAGGAATGAGCTCACCTGTTTTGTTCCTTTTAGAGCTCAGAATAGAGACATAGAGGTTATAAAATCACAGAGCGCTCATAGATTTGAGAAGTCAGTACTCCCTCTTGTAAGTAGTCATGGATTTGCTTTGACATTTTTCAGTCACCTCTCATTGTGTGAAGGTTTTCCAGGGTGGACTCACGTTCGTTAGATAGAAAATTGGCTGCTGTCATGCTCCTACAGGCCACTTATTCTATCCAAAATGTCAGTGGAACTCCATCATGTCCGAAACTAGCATTTGTTAGAACCTTTTGTGCTTTTGTGACAGTGAACAGAGAGATCCAAACTATGCAAGTGGAGAGTTACCCATACAGTCAGTTAGTACTTACCCCCACCTTCTGCTCTAACCCCAAAGACTACAGAACATGGACTGTGGGCTTCCTTTGTTTCACCTGCTCTTCGTCTGCTCTCCCTTCTCAAAACAGCAATCTCTATAAAACATTAAAGCTGGTGAAACAGAAGCCTTTTGTTGAGAGTAGTCTGAAAAGTTCAGTTTAGGAGCAGGAAGCAGCATCTGGCCTCAGTGGATGTGTCAGAAATCTAGAGCAGTCAATTTGAGGTTTTTTTATTTCACAGTTAACTTGCTGCTGTACATACCATACATGCAGCTCTGTAAATCAGAGCAGTGCTTAACAATTTTGTATTTCATGTAATCCCTTCTATACATTATTAGAATTCAAGATGTAATAGGACCAGTTGAAGGCAAAATATTTCACTTTAGTACAGGAAGGAAGGAAAAAAAGGAAGTAAGCTTATGAGAAATCATAAAGGAAGAATTGTTACTAACCAGATACTGTAATACTGTGGAGCATATGCACAGAGAAAGCACTGCCAGTGGCCCAAATAGTAGGGGAGGAAGGAAAAGCAAGAAGCTAACACTTCAGTGAAGAAGGAGCAATGGAAAATTTGGAGGAAAGACAGACACAGTACACAGGCAAGGCAGACCAGTTAGATTTTTAATGTCATTCATAGGATTGTATATCTAGTGAAGCAAGATACAGGAAATTAATAAAGGGGTTTGAGAACAGGAATACAGTTACCTTTGTTTGTAGTACAGCTGCTGCAGCTCCAGCAAGATGCAGGCACTCGGGTGTCTTGGTAAGAGCATTGGCTTAAGGCTGTTCAACCGTAAGACTCTGGAAGCAGCTCTTTGTTTCTCCCCTTAAAAAGTCAAAGGAGTGGTTGGGTGTCTTTTTCCTGGCAAAATAAGGGTCACATTTGAGATAACCTCTCTGTGAAGGTGTTAGGTGTCTACTCTCCTTGCTTCTTCTGCAGGCTCAGAATTGAGTGGGAGAACCATTTGTTTTTGGGTTTTTTTGTTGTGTAGCACATTTGGAAGTCCATATGGAGTAATTACCGTCAGCAGAACACTTCGTATTTAGCAATCTCTTCCTCATGCGGTTGGAGCAGATCAGGAAGCTAGGTGGTAATTTGAGCAGAGGGTATGGAGTAAGCACTAGCTGTGGCTGGTAGGTTACTTCAGAGAATCACTGAAACTCCAAACAATTTAATCATTTAGCTGCAGTTGTTGGATTGAATGCTAGCTTGCTTGATCCATTTATTATACTCACGTAATCAAATCTTTTAATTCATAGTGAACTAGAAGACTCATTAATTTCATTTCAAATAAGATACAGTCCCTTGAGCTATCTAGTTGATAGAATCATAGAGCAGTTGAGGCTGCAGGAAACTTCTAGAGGTCATCGGGCACAGTCATCCACTTGAGGCAGCGCCAGCTTTGAAGTTGGATCCAAAGTTATGTGATGTTGCCTAGGCTTTCTACAGTTAAGTTGATAGTACCTTAAAGAGTGGTGGTCTCACAACTTCTTTAGCAACATATTGCAATATTTGACTACCTTCAAGTGGTCAATCCTAATAAGAATTTCCCTTGCTTGTGTCTGTGGCCCTTTGCTCTTCTGCTGTGTATCCTCAAAAAGAGCCCGGCTCTGTTTTCTCTGTGATTTCCCAGTAACAAGTTAGACGTATTGATTGGGTCCATTATTAGTCTTTAGGCTTAGCCACCCTAGTCCTCTCAGCCTCTGTCATGTGCTACAGCTCACTTGGTGGTTTTGTTCTCAAATTCTACCAGTCTTTTTTTTTAATCTCAGAATCAGTTGTTTTACTGGAGACCTAGTTTACCAGCCTTCCTCCCCTTTATTGATGACAGCATTTGCTGTATTAGAGTACTTCTTAGACCCTTGGGTTATTTTCTTTGAGGAATTTGCAAACTATGCACTGTTACAAATGAGACAGAGGTTAGAGATCAGGGAGCAAAGGTCCATGAATCTCTGGAGAATCAAAAGAACTGTTTGGGTAAGAGAAGGGCCTTGCATCTACATTTGGGAAGGCTGTATTCTTTATCAGCATTATTTCCAAGTATAGCAAAAGGCTAAATGAATGGCTTCTAAGAATAATGAGTCTTTTCTAATGCATGTTCCAAGGATAAGGAAAATATAACACTCAGATATTAATTGTAATTTGTAATTTTTATTCAAAGCCACACATCATTCTTTTAATCAGCAACAATTTATCTTTTGGTCAAATCTTCTGTAAAATGTGACAGTTTTAAAAGGGAAACTCTCACATTTTTGACTGTTTGAAAAGCAAATTGCTTCCCATCCCCCCTCTCTCCTCAGGTATTTAGAGTCTATAAACACATTTAAAAAAATAAGCAGATAAAAGCTGTACTGGAGGTCTTATTTCAACCTTCTGGACTGATATTTTATTACAATTAAATTACGAAATATGGTAAGAGGAGAGCCTTTTATAAAGAGGTGTGAAAGAGCTACTGATTTTTCTGCTGCTTTATAAAACCGCTTCTGGTTTTGTTTTTCCATGCATCATGCTCAATAGAAGAAGTAGCAGGCTGAAAATAGTTTCATCTACTTTGTAACTGCTTTAAAGCAAAAAATTACTTTTTTCATGTTTAAGGATTAATTTTTCAGTTTTGTGTATTGGGTACATCTTTCATAGATACAGTAGTATTCAGTGGTCGTACTGTTAGCAGTAACAGTTGCTGTGTTTGACTTCAGAAGAACTTTGAGTGCTCAAACTGTTTTTGCATTAATAAATATCACCAATCTGAATGTTACTCATGTATATTAACATTAACTTTTTGTACTGTGGGAAATCTGGAAGTCACAGGTTTTCATGTTTTCTCTGTCTGCATTAGTACATTTGCTGAGTTACTAGTGTTTTTTAATGTTAGGTGTACAGTTTTGTGGACACATCACCATTATGACTACTGAACAGGCCTTAAATCTGCTCTCATTTGGGCACATTGTTTTGAGCAAGGAGGATAGAAACTGGAAAACCTGTCCTTATGAGAGCTTTATTCTGCATTCATCCTTTGGGGATGTTTTCTCATTAATTTTGTTTTGCTTTGTAAGATTCCCTGCCTGGGCTGGGGTGTGGCTTGACTCAGTTTCATCAGTTGATTCCCTGTCAGGATTCTATTTTGTGGTTTATTTCTAGTGCTTGATTGGCTAGCAATGGGAAGTAGAGAGCCCACGTCATGGCATGGCGAATTCAGTGTGGAGAACTTGAGATCCAGAATCTTCACCACAGAAGCAGAAGCTATGTAGAGGATTGAATACATACTGTATAAGTTAATTGATTTTTCCTACCTTTTGCTGAATTTGGTATCAGTATTTGTAATTATACAGATTAGTAATGAAACATCAGAGATCTGTTTTGCATAGCAGTAGGGGAAACCTGTATTTCAGTTTGACATATAGTACACAAATGTTGGGGTGTCTGCAGGGAGTCGTACTCTTGCTGGCAGTTTACACTAATGAGAATAAATTGCAGTAAAGTGAGAGTTACCATTTTATTTATTTGAGAATGTTCATCCCTTAAAATTTTGTAATTTGAGATCCAAGGACTCACTCTGACATGTATTTTACGTCTCTATGAAGGTCAGTACTTGAAGGTTTCTCTGAGGCCTTGGTAGCTGTGATTTCAGTGGACCTCTACGAATGTGATACCCTTGTGTCTTGATCCCAAAACGTTTGCATTTCAGTTCATATAGGAATTAAAGCACTGAATCATTGTATGCACAGACAAGCTTCCACTTCATTAACTTCATTGAGGTGTGTGGGGAACTTTGACTTAGAAATATGCAGAAATTCAACTGTTTTAAAACTTAAAGCTTTCATGAGATTTGTTTTTTCCTTTACTATGTCCATTTTACCAAACTATTCTACAAGACAGAGCTATCTATAGAAAGAAAAAAAAAATCTGTTTAATATTAGCAAAACCAAATAAATGACCCTGGTGAATATTTCAGCCACTGATTCTAAGGGCTACTTTTTCCTACTTGCAAAAAGAGAAAATGAATAAATGTTTCTGTTCGCTTAAAAGCACTTATATTGAAAATACTCATTGAGAAATAGATCGACTTCAGAAGCTAAGAAAGAATTTGAAACAGTGAATTGTGAATTTGAGCAGCTATGATCAGAAGTAGTGGATGCTTCGGGAAGGAGTAAGAATAAAGTTTGGCTCTGGTGTCTACACCTGTGGTAAGATGTCTTCACCAAGCTTGCAGCCTTGTCCTTAGTGCTGGAGATTAGAGTTGCAGAAGTCTGAGATGCAAGACATCACTCTCCTGTAGGTGTATTCATACTTACCTTTCTTTGCAACAAGCAGCTGGTATTGTAATCAGTTGAAACAGATGTAAGCTATGGTGGATTTAGATGTCAACCCATTTGTTATGGGAGGAGAGCAGTATCACCGTAAGGTGAAGAGAAACTGTTGACATTTTTAAATGTGCCAAAACAGAATCTGACTAATTTGAAATTTAGATTAATGGTGTTTTATTTTCACCACATGAGGCCTTTTCTCCTCCCGGTTCAGATTTGCATTCCCTCCTTTTTACTTTTTGGGGGAAACAGTCCTGAAAATCTCAAGCTAAGACAACCTTTTCTGATGGTGGAAATACCTTCATAGGTGATCAGTGCTCTTAATCGCCTACTTAAAGGTACCCTTTGATGCCAGGGCAAAATAAAGAAGCTGGACATTTAAATTCTGCAATAATCAACAGCTGGAAAAACCAGTGTACTCAGTCTCCCACACCTTGCCCCAAGGAGTGAACTACGAAAGAGGTGCAGGTTTCACAGAATCGCAGAGGAGCTGAAGCTGAGAGGTATCTCTGGAGATTGCCTACGTTTAGTCAATAAATATATTTGCAACATTTAAAAATAAACAGGATTGCTGGTGCTTTACTAGGTATCAAAGTTTTGTATCCAAATAATACTGCTTCCTGACAAAAGAAAATGGCAGTGTGTTTAACCAGAAGATGTAATTTTACAGAAGAACAAGTTGCTAACAGTACTAAAGGCCTATTTTTTCTCTTATACTTTATATTTGACTAGAATTTTCAGACTTTGATGAAGGCAAAACCAGACGTTTTAGATATGTGGGAAGGTGGATGTGTGTTTTGACTATCTTGGTTCATGCTTGAAAGTTTGGGTGTTGTCAAGTCAAAAATTGGTGGGTTTTCTTTTTTCCAGTAAGTGTTATGCATAGAAATACTTCTCATACTTTTCACTGTTTTGAGCATTGTTTTTTAATTGGATATTCCAGGAATAAAGTAAATTAAGTGGAAACAAACAGGAGTCAAAGAAAAGCACCCAAAAGATAGAGTGTGCATTTGAATCATGTTCAGAACAAACAGCAAGGGAGTAAAGGAATGAAGGAGAGGTAATACTCTCAATCACTGAATTAGAATCATAGAATGGTTTGGGAAAGTTCTGAAAGATCATCTAGTTCCAACCCCCTGCCACGGGCAGGGGCATGTTGCACTAGACCAGGTAGCTCAAAGCCCCATCTAACCTCGCATGCAGACAATACAAAGAAAAGGCAACAGCAGTGAGTTACGAGATAGGTAGTTATAATCCTGTTTCATGGCTGGAAGTTTGGATGAAAGTCCTGGTAGTTGTAGCATGGATACAGAGAGTAGGGTTTAGTAGCTGTGGCTACTAAATATTGGGAGAAAAAAATTTGCCCCTTGTGGAAGGGGAAAGTAAGGGAAATGAATGTTAGCAGTGGCAATGGAAAAGACCACTATTGCCACCAAGTGTAGTCCTCCAGAATATGCATGGTACCATGAATGGTTGGTGCAAAAGCATAGACAAGGCATATATTCTGTATACAGCCATTCAGTTACTGCCAGTAAACTTACCCTTCATGCTATAAAACAGGAAAAAAGTAGTGACAAAAACTGCAAAAGAGATGAAGGGTGTCATTAGTATTCAAGGCCTAAAGAAAAAGCCAGTAAGTGATAAGTAAAATTCTTAATGGCATATTTTCTTGTGTTTTATAATCTGCATTTCAGTGTTGATATTGAAAAAAGGAATATGCTAGCCAGACATGTGAGAATTGAGCGTCTTGAGAATCACTACTGATATTTTCCGAGTATCTGGCCTGTAGCTGTGGCAATCTTTGGTGCCTCAGGAGTTTCTTTAGAAAGGAGAAGACAGAATTGCATTATGTGTGTGTGTGGAACATTTCATTTAGTTTCTCGGGGCATCCAGTGGAAGATACAAAACTGTATAACGAAAGTATAAGAAAGTGTAAACTAGCAATCTAGCCTTCTTTCAACATTACACTGAAAGAGAGATACCAAGGGACTCCTCTCTTGTCTGCAAGGAGCAGACAGGGTGGCGTACAGATCGGCACTGAGAAGAACAGGACTAGAAATACAGGAAAAACATTATTAACTACTTTCAAAGCCATTGTAAGATCACTCACAAACTCTTCTGCCATTTGAACTCTCTGATTTGAACTCTCTAAAGCCTCTTCTGTGGCTTTCTTTACATGCTATTCAAAATACATGCTGTTTGCATTTTGACAGCCAGGTTGCTATCTGGTCCTTGTAATTAGTTCCCTGTTCCTTTCATGCCAGATTGCCATCTTGTCTCAACCTTACAGTTCCTTATATTTTTATCACGTGTCTTAAGCTTCCTTTTAACTTCCTCACCCTGTCCCCATGTCAAGTTTGAGTCTCTCCAGTGGATTCAAAGTTCCTCAGGGCTGCTGGTCTCAGTGCTTTTCCTTCTGCATTCAAGCCAGAAGCTTTTTATCCTAGGCCCTGTGCCTACAGCTAAGGTTTTTTTGGAGAGGAGACATTCCGTTTGTAAGGATGGTTGTAAGAGCAATTAGATAACTCTTTAGAGTGCAGCTTTTGGTAAAACATTCAGGTGTAATGGACCAATTATTTTATTGCAAGTGTGACCTGGGTTAGGGAGCTTGGCACTATTGTCTTGCTGCAGTTTGATACATGTCTCTAAGGCTAGATAAAAAATACAGTACCTGCTTTCCATTTATTTGATCCAAAGGAATGACCAAAGATACACTTAATTTGCTATGAAGAGATTTGTCCAGTGTTACCCTTGATTGTGCATGGACACCTGGTAGATAACTAGGAACTTGATACAGCCCTGAAGCGGCCAACAGCTGAAATACACAGGCTGCATATTTCATACCACAGCACCTGTTGTTACATTCCAGCAAGGATAACAAATGGTGGCAAAGCAGTGAAATTCAAGTTCGTGACCCTCCTCTGTGTGACTGTCGTTTTCTTTGTTTTAATATTCAACACATTTCAAAATACGCTTCTCTAAGAGCAGCCATTAGAAGTTAATCTGTTGTTTTGATATTTTTTTCCTTATTAATAAAGCTCTGCTGTTAATTAAAATACATGCAGAGGCTCTAGAAAGAAGGGCTTTCAGAAGGCTTTTTAAATTTCTAAATCAGCTACAGTATGTATCATGTGATGCACAGGGTGGCTGTGGGAAGCACGGGCATGTAAAACCAGAATAACTTGTTGGCACAGGCTGATCTCATGGG
The DNA here is from genome assembly GCF_037157495.1 of Lathamus discolor. Lineage (NCBI taxonomy): Eukaryota > Metazoa > Chordata > Aves > Psittaciformes > Psittacidae > Lathamus > Lathamus discolor. Next base: position 48,663,603 of record NC_088909.1, on the reverse strand, counting down.
AGTACAAAACTCTGCTCATACATTCTTGTTGCTAATAGTGTCTTTCCTTGCCACACTACACAGCTTTAACCTCCAGGTACTTTTTTTGGCAATTCTTCTCATCTTTTGATCAAAAAAGTAGTTTTTTCTGTTTTTCATGGTCTGTTTTTGGTTTTGTGTCTACAATGTATGTCATCTTTTGCTGATGGTCAAATTTTGGACATTTTAATACACTAAAGCTAGAATAAATAGCAAAATGAGGAAGCATATAGCAATATCATGTGCATTTTGCAAACCTATTGAGAATTACTTCTTCAGCACGTCATTAAGTAAAAAAAGGTGTGCCCAGTGGTGTTTGCTAGCTTTTCTTTTAATCTGTCCTGTGATCCTGTTGCTGGCTTTATGCTACTTTTGGGTAAGAATATGCAAATTAGACATGCTCTATATTTTTTTAAAAATGTGTGATTAGCCAGATTTTTTTCCAAAACTGCTTGATAAACTCTTGCTTCAGAGCTGGCTTACAAATCCAGTAATCCTGCTCATGTAATATTTGACATGCATTAGGCTTGGCTTCAGATTGAGTATTTTTTCTTTTGAAGGTCTTCCAGTGTGAATGTTAAAATTAGTGCACATTGCTTGACTAATTAACTTTCTCATAGTGAGCTCAGTCAGTAAAGATTATGGTGAGTGAGAATTCAGTACAATTTACTGAACCCATTAAGAGAATGGTAGGAAAAGGTTAGTTACCTTCATGAACGAATGCTTTGTATGCATTGAAACTTTTAGTTCAAACTGTTCCGTAGTTAAAATTTATATTCACATAAACCTCGCTTTTGAAAAACAAGGTGCCAAATAAAATATTTGCTCTTCAAATAAGGACCCTGTGTACCTGAATCAAAAAAGCAGAGGCCTATGTGGAAGAAGTAAGTACTGTATAGCGCTCTTGTAGGTTTTTTGTTGGTTTGTTGCCTTTTTTTTATTTTTTTCCCCTCCGTCTGTGCTTACCTGTTTGCCTTCTGGGTTTCCCGCTGCCTGATGGTGCTTGCCCAAGCTATCTGCCCTGTTGTAGTCCTTTTCCCAGCAAACTCTGTGGCTGCCCTCGTCTCTTCTCACCATTACCATCAACCAGTGCAGAAGTTGAAGTCCCAGTGTCTGAGGCTGAAGAGTGAAAGCTGTCAGAGTGCATGTCTTGCATGTCTGGTACGAGCTTTGGTTTTCCTTGCTATCTAAAAAGCCAACAAATGAACAAAGAATCACAAACCCAAAGACTGGCCAATATACTGAAGTGGACATGTGGGTACTGCTGTGATTTTGGAATTATTTCTACATTGCAAGGACTTTTATCTGTGCTTTTAAAAATTTTAACACACCTTTTACCCAGGAAACTTTGTAACACTTAGATAAGAATTGAAACATTGATACTTAGGTTAAAAAAACAAACCGAAACACAACAACAAAATACCAACAAAACCCACTCTTTGAAACCATGATTCTCTCCGTTAAGAAGCTATAAATTGTGGTGGCAGCTAGAAAAATCAGCTCACATTATTCGTATCTGAAGGATTCATAGTCTGAGTCCTACCACTGTGTTTTGTTGTTTGGTTGGGGTTTTTTTTTTAATCTTATTGTCATGTAGTACGTACATTGTGAAAATAGTTACAGGCCTGGTAACAGGTTTATGACTATTTTTGCCTGTTCTGTATTTCAGGACTTGTTCATTCACTCTTGCAGTCTATCACAGTTTTACCTTACTGAAGTCATGTGTTTATACATGAAGTCATATATTTATAGGCCTCAGTGTATTTATTTTTTTCTAAAGTTTCTGGCCTTTATCATTCGTGAAAACTAGGGCAACTCAGTAAAGACTGAGAAAGCAGAAGGCACAAGAAAAAGTAAGAAAACAGTAATTTTTTTATCCCTTTATCTGTGCGCTCTCATGATTTTGAAGGTGCACAGGTTACGGTCACATACACTCAGAGACTGTGTGTCATACTTGTGGAGAGTTCTATCAATCCCACTTGATTTCAGGTTGCCTCCCTCTCTCACACTCTTCTCTCTCACTCTGAGAGTCTGACTGAACATGCAGTTCATACAGCGTGTGGGCTTTTAGCTGTAGCTCTCACCCACAGTCTGTAGAGAGGCAAACACACTTGTCCACACAGGATGCCTGGCAGGAAATGGGTTGCCACATTTCTCAAAGCTGTTCGAGACAGTCTGTTAAACGCTGCCTGGAGCATTTGGTGCTCTTTCCTCCTGGTCCCATAGAAGCGTTCCTTCTGCCTTGCCCAAACCCCACTGTTGTTTTTGGACCTTGTGCTCACCAGGTACTAGTGCAGTACGTGGCATGCCAATCACTAAAATGAGAACTGTCTCATGAAGCAGCATCATTATTAATGGCTCTACAGCCACATTTTCTCTTCCGCTGGGACAGTTGTATCAACATACCAAGTATGTACACTAGAAATGCAACTCATAGTCAGAAAGCTCAACTTGTGACTTGCCGATGGCATTTAGCATGGTTCACTGGAAGTTTTTACTGTTTTGTTTGTTTTATTTTTTCCTGGTCCATCATTATTTCAACAAGCTTAAAACCACTCAGTGACTCAAGTATTCATTGTCAATGTACATGAGATTGAATGCAATCAACTGCAAGTGATACTGAATCTACCATCAACTGTTACCTTGTAGAAAAAAACATGCTGCCTTGATTTAAGTCAGTGAGTTAACCTGATTTAATCCCTCCCACATTACTGGTTTGTTTGTTTTTTTGTTTGTTTGGTGGGGTTTTCTGTTTGTTTGCCTTTGTTTTTTGTTTTTTTGTTTGGTTGGTTGTGTGTTGGGTTTTTTTTTTTGTTTTTTTGTAGGTTGGTTTGCATGTGGATTGTTTTTTGTTTTTGTATTGTTTGTTTTTACTTTAAATAGACTTGAGAAATAGAGGCATTTGCCACAGTATGAATGGAGGTGCACTAGCTGCTATGTCAAGGAGAAGCCAACATCACACAGCCTTAAGTAGTAGCCTTCTTGTACTTTTATACTAGTCTTCTGAGAGCTTATTAACGCCACAATTCCAAATTTTTTCTGAAAGTTTATGCTTCCACTACAGTTTTAAGGAAAATATATGTAAGGTAAAATATTCTGGGGAAAACACACCCACTGTGTCCAGTGTTTGACTCTTAACACAAGATACTGTTAAACACATTTATTGTTGGCTGGAAAAATCAAGATGTTTCATAATTACTAAGCTCCCAGCTTTCACAGGAGGCAGTCTCCAACAACTTGTTTGCCCTTCTGAATAATAACTTACAAGGCTTTGCAGATGTCCCCATCTTCCCTAAGATCCTGTGAATTTCCATATAATGGAGGCATGATTTCCTCTGAGGGACTTTCCCCTTGGAGTCCTCTCCTCTGGGGATGGGTGGCTTTACTAAACATAATCATGTTTATTTGCATAAATTTGTACAGAAAATGACATCCCATTGATTTTTTTTTTTGATGATACACCTTTGAAAAAGTGAAGTGAGAGACTGCACAGGAAAGAAATAGGAATAAAGAGTTGTCATGAGGAAAAACTATAGTTGAGATGCTTAAAATTAGTGGAATTACCTGCCCAAATTCTGGGTCTACTGCAGTCTGCTGGAGAAACAGCGCTACTTCAGTTTGACGGGCAAGGATGGGGCTTGTCAATACCATACGCATGGTCAGAGATTTATACATCCTGGTCAGGTACTGTAAGCACTCTTAAAAAGTGACTACATACAATCAACCCTAAGAAAATGAGGCTGCATTAAGTAGTTGTCAACATGGATTTACAGGTTTATGTTCAGATGCTTGTGTTTGAAATTGAGGTCAGCAGTTTGGAAGCAGATGCTGGGCTGTCCTCACATTGAGAACAGGGACTTGGAGGTGCAGGCACTCTGTGACCCATGAATCGGGTGTCTCCAATACATGAGAGAATCTGCATTTGCAGATACCAGGTTACTGTTTTAACTTCTTGACAAATCCCCTACCCTTAAGAGTCACAGGACCTTTCTTCTCCTCTCTCCCTTTCTGCTAATTGTTCCAGTTGTCTGATATAACATCTATTGGTGTTGCACTGCTTGCTCAGCAGTGCAGTTTCTTTCAGCTCTCTTTTCAAGGAAGTGAAACCACTGCGATGTATTTTTGCATTCTGAGGTGCCAAAACAAAATGAAGCACTGCAGGCAGGAGAGGAAGGTAGCAGAGAAGAGCTGCTGTTACGGTTGGGGGAAAACCCCGTGTTCACTCTGTGATAGCTTCTGATGGCATTTCAAAGTGCATGATAAAGCGTGCGCTGGATTTAGCGGAACAAATAACCCTCGGGACTGTCTTCAGCTCGGGTTACTTTGCCTCTCTCTGCTGTCAGCATTAACAATTGCAATTCCATTTGATGAACAAGTAAGTAGTAATTTTACTGTGTTTTAATGAAGTGTGTGTGTTCCATCTGAAGAAGCTTTATAATCTTACTGCTTAAACTTAGTTTTTTGTTCAAGAAGTTGACTGTCAAATACATTTTAGGTCTTTATACCATGGGTAGTGACGTGGTTCAAACCAAGCCACACAGCTCATCCACTCACTCCCCACCCTTTTCTCCCTCTTTCTTTCATTCCCTCCACCCCCCATCCCCCCCAGCTCCTGGAGGGATGAGGCGGAGAATCGAGAGAATGTAACTCCCACGGGTTGAGATAAGAACAGCCCAGTAACTAAGGTATAACACAAACCACTGCTGCTACCACCAATGACAATAATGATAAGAGAAAATAACAAGAGAAGAGAATACGATACCACCGCCGAACGAGTTCAACCCCCCTGAAGAGAGCCCGTGCCCTTCCACGTAACTCCCAGTTACCTCCCTGGGCATGACGTGCTGTCGTATGGAATACCTCTCTGGCTAGTTTGGGTCAGGTGTCCTGTCTCTGCTGCCTCCCCTCCTCCCTGGCAGAGCATGAGGCTCAGAAAGTCCTTGGTCAGACTAAAACATTTGTGTTATCAGCTCTGTTCCCAGGATGAAAGTCAAAACATACCACTGCACCAGCTACTAAGAAGGAAAACAAATGACTGCTACTGCTGAACCCAGGACAGTATCCACCCCTTATTCCATACCATTTTATGTCATGCTCAGATCCCACATTTTCAATATACCATCTTTCAATATACCATACATACACAGACGGAGAGAAAGAAATCATTTCTTAGTGCATGGACCAATCCCTGTAATGCTGTTGAGTCCATTTGGTCCATGATGTCAGGTTCCATCCCTTGTAACAGTCTTTCAGGGCAGGAAAGGCTGTGTGCAGTGTTGGATCATTGCCTGCTGATTCTCATTGTTTCTTCACTGCAGAACTCGTTCTATCAGAATTCATTCTCTGTTGGGATGATGGTTGGAGGGAAGTCAGGGCCAGTCGCTGGTGACCTGAAGACATCTAATTGATGGGCTATAAAAGTATTACACAGCAGGCAAGAGCATACAATTAAGTTCATTGGCTGTTTTCCCCTAAAATCAAATCCCCTTGAGGTACACATCGGACTTCCCCATCTTCCCACATTAACCACCAAGTATATTCGGGTCCCTGAGCAAAAGCAGCCCCACGAATGGGTTTGCCTTTACCTGAAGCAGGAATAACCCAGACTGTCTTCCCCAGCAAATTCTTCATATGCACCACAGGAACTTTGTCCCCCTCTACGAAATGTAAAAGTTGAATCTTGCCTGTTGGCGGATCTTCTGTTGTTGACCAACCAGGTGGCCTTTGGTATGTGTGTATCCCAATGCTTGAAAGTTAGAATCATAGAATAGTTAGGGTTGGAAAGGACCTCAAGATCATCTAGTTCCAACCCCCCTGCTATTGGCAGGGACACCTCACACTAAACCATACCACACAAGGCTTCATCCAACCTGGCCTTGAACACTGCCAGGGATGGAGCACTCACAACCTCCCTGGGCAACCCATTCCAGTGCCTCACCACCCTAACAGGAAAGAATTTCCTCTTTATATCCAATCTAAACTTCCCCTGTTTAAGTGTGAACCTGTTACCCCTTGTCCTGTCACTACAGTCGCTAATGAAGAGTCCCTCCCCAGCATGGTTATAGGCCCCCTTCAGGTACTGGAAGGCTGCTATGAGGTCTCCACGCAGCCTTCTCCAGGCTGAACAGCCCCAACTTTCTCAGCCTATCTTCTTACAGGAGGTGCTCCAGCCCCTGATCATCCTCGTGGCCCTCCTCTGGACTTGTTCCAACAGTTCCATGTCCTTTTTATGTTGAGGACACCAGAACTGCACACAATACTCCAGGTGAGGTCTCACAAGAACGGAGTAGAGGGGCAGGATCACCTCCTTCGACCTGCTGGTCATGCTTGTTTTGATGCAGCCCAGGATACGGTTGGCTTTCTGGGCTGCAAGTGCACATTGAAGCCAGCTCATGTTCATTTTCTCATTGACCAGCACCCCCAAGTCCTTCTCCGCAGGGCCGCTCTGAATCTCTTCTCTGCCCAATCTGTAGCTGTGCCTGGGATTGCTCCAACCCAGGTGTTCCCCCACCCATTGCTCTCAGTGTAGTTTTTAACAGCCAATTGTACCGTTTGATTTTCCCAGAGGCTGGTGCATGGCAGGGGATGTGCTATACCCACTCAATGCCATGCTCTTTGGCCCAAGTGTCTATAAGTTTATTTCGGAAATGAGTCCCATTGTCTGACTCAGTTCTCTCTGGGGTGCCGTGTCTCCACAAAATCTGTTTCTCAAGGCCCAGGATAGTGCTCCGGGCAGTGGCATGGGGCACAGTGTATGTTTCCAGCCATCCGGTGGTTGCTTCCACCATGGTAAGCACATGGTGCTCGCCTTCGTGGGTTAGTGGGCAGTGTGACACTTGCTGCCACAGCAGGGTTTGGGTGGATGGTGTCCCACACTGGGCACCAAAAAGAACTGTTGTGGTTCAAACCGAGCCACACAGCTCGTCCACTCACTCCCCCCACCTTTTCTCCCTCTTTCTTTCGTTCCACCCCCCAGCTCCTGGAGGGATGAGGAGGAGAATCAACAGAATGTAACTCGCACAGGTTGAGACAAGAACCGCCCAGTAACTAAGGTATAACACAAATCACTATTGCTACCACCAATGATAATATTGATAAGAGAAAATAACAAGGGAAGAGAATACAATACCACCGCTGAACAAGTTCGACCCCCCTGAAGAGAGCCCGTGCCCTTCCACGTAACTCCCAGTTACCTCCCTGGGCATGACGTGCTGTGGTATGGAATACCTCTTTGGCTAGTTTGGATCAGGTGTCCTGTCTGTGCTTCCTCCCGGCCTCCCCTCGTCCCCAGCAGAACATGAGGCTCAGAAAGTCCTTGGTCATTCTAAAACATTTGTGTTACCAGCTCTGTTCCCAGGCCGAAAGTCAAAACACAGTGCTGCACCAGCTACTAAAAAGGAGAAAAATAACTGCTATTGCTGAACCCAGGACAGGTAGTGAGGAAAATTTCTGATTATAAAATACAAATATTTTGTGAGTTTCTTTTTGGATTGACTGAAATACTGAAATATGAAATTTACATAATTTGCAAATAAGTTAGAAGCCATGTAATGACACAGGGGGAATGAAGCTGACTTCTAGCATATTGCAAAGCAGGTAGAAAACAGGCCATGCTGAGTAGTCCCAAAACTTGGACAGTTTTTAGAGAAATGCCCTTCAGAGTTTAACACCTCTTGTAAGCAAACAATTTCTGTTTTGCTTAGCAATGGTAATTATAGGTCAAGCTCCACTTTGTCATATAATAAATTACATACTCTAAGGTGTTTGTTTTGTTTTTTGTTAAAAAACTAAAATTTTTAGAAAACTGCCCATGTTTCCAGTTTCTTGAAATTGATGCTTTGCAGGTTGTTACGTGTAAACTGTTAGAACTGTACCTGAAGATACTTTGAAACAGCAACTGCTAATAGTATGAATGTCTGCATATCTTTGTGAAGTGTCAGAAGACATCACGAGCAATTAGTAAATTGGAAGGCTTTAAGAAATGAAACATACGAAAGAACTACCAATAGTCCCGTTTTGGAGAAAAAAGCTATCATCATGTGTAGATTTTTCTAAAGCATTGGCTGCTAAGTTATAGTATTTGACCACTCTGTGAAATACTTTGATTAGTAACAGTTGCAGTTTTGTTCTTAAAAATGCAAAGTGAAGTGAACATTTTCAGTTCAGATTGACTGCTTAGCATCTTCAACATCTTCCTGTATCTTTGTGGTTGAGAAATGTCTCTGTCTTGTGATCTCGAGTGCTTTGCCCAAGATGGGTAACAATGGTTTCTTTGGTTTTTGAGTGTCCTTGAGTAATAAAGATTTAAAAAAATGCACTCAAACACTTCATGCTTCAAAACAAAATACAGGAATGCACTGAAAGGTTAACAGACAAATATGCTTGAAAGTTTCTGAGGTGACAGAAGAGGACCTTGTTACTGAGTTTCTCAAAAGTGCTGTTAAAGAGAAAAATGCAGATTTGTATCTTATGTCCTGAAGGACAAGCCCTTTCTATTTGCTGGAACCCCAGAGGCACCCATTGTTTGAACACACCCAGCTGCCCAAATACAAATAGTTAAAGGGAAACTTTTTCCAAATTCAGGGTCTCACTGTTTGCCATCTGCAGGGTTTATGTTTTCATTAAAAGAAAAAAAAAGTTTCCAGGCCCTGTGTCTGCAAAGCAAATCTTCCATATGCAGAGTGAATATAAACGGATGAAGCTTTCCTTCAGCCTGTCTGAGCCTCCAGGAAAGCTGCAGTGTTGAGGCAGCTGTCTCCCAGGCTGTTCAACCTGGAAATACAAATTCACATCCACCTTAGTGGAGAAGGTGCTGCAAAGGAAATGTGCTGTAAATAGTTGTCACTGGAAACAGAACATGAACGGAAACATTCCACAAAACGAGATTCTTCAGTATTTGAAGAAATTGCAAACCAGTCATTTGGTATATTGGTGCAAGCAGGCACAGTTTTGGAGGTGGATATGTGTTCTAGAATCTACTTTTTTGGTCACAGAGGATTTCTTTGTAAGGTTATGCTTGCAAGTATTATGGCAATCCCCATTTTTGGCTATTTCTGCATGTCTATGTAAGACATAGAAGTGTTCATTTATACTTGCTTACCTTCTGAAAACTAACTGCAGACTGCATCCAGAGAATCTTTGTATTGTTTGCTGAAAAAAGATTTTTGTGTTTCTGTTATTAAAAAAAATGGTGTGTGGGATCTGAATTCATTGATCATGTAAAATGTTAAGCAGGGGAAAGTTTTGCAACAGTCAGTTCATGGAATTGGTGTATAATTGAGTAGCAGTGGTAATTGTCATGATGTTAGGATAGTCATGGTTTCAGATTTCATTATGAATGTGAGAATTGGATCAGGCTTATAATTTGTCTAATGAAATAGGGCAGGTTTATTGCCTCGCTTTGAAATCACATCAATCCATACGTGAAGGGATGTTTTAAACCACTTTTGAGCAAGTTCTGTCTCATTTTGTCTCTTCTCAAAGGCAAAGGTCTCAAAGAAAGTAAACCTAAAGACAACAGCATTTTAGGGGTTGAAAAAATGGGTTATTCTGCAACAACATACATAAGATTGTGGGGTTTTGTGGCATTTATTAGGACCGACATGAATGGGTAGACATGGAAGTATTCCTCAACTTACTCTCTATGGTGTGTTTGTTATGAACTACTGACTACAAGCTGTTTTTCTTCCCCCCCCCCCCCCCCCCCCCAGTGGCTACAGATGTCTTCAACTCCAAAAGCCTGGCCATTCAGGCCCAGAAGAAGATCCTTGGAAAGATGGTATCCAAATCAATAGCAACTACTTTGATCGATGATACCAGCAGTGATGTTTTAGATGAGCTCTACAGAGTGACAAAGGAGTATACACAAAATAAAAAGGAAGCAGAGAAGATAATCAAAAACCTCATTAAGATAGTCCTCAAGTTGGCAATTCTCTACAGGAACAACCAATTTAATCAGGATGAAATAGCGTTGATGGAGAAATTCAAGAAGAAAGTTCATCAGCTGGCTAAGACGGTGGTCAGTTTCCATCAGGTGGATTACACCTTTGACAGGAATTTTTTGTCCAGACTGTTAAATGACTGTAGAGAACTGCTTCATGAAATCATTCAGCGTCACCTAACTGCGAAGTCACATGGACGTGTCAACAATGTGTTTGATCACTTCTCTGATTGTGAATTTTTGGCTGCCTTGTACAATCCCTTTGGACCTTATAAACTCCATTTGCAGAAACTTTGTGATGGTGTCAACAAAATGCTAGATGAGGGAAACATATAAGTACGTGTATTAAAGTTGGTTGCCTATGCATTATTTTGTCGATGGAACACTGTTGATTTATGAAGGAATAAGGGAGCATGTGAAACAGGTTTTTTACCTTATGAAAAATATTTCCAAAATACCTTTATTAAATTGATTCCTTATTATGAGCTATTTTGTTGCTATTCACAGTCTACCTGGAAGAATACTGCACATGCCTTTTTTTACTGTGCTTTGCCTACAGAAACAGCTGGATAACAGCAATAAAAAAGAATGGTCCAAGTAGAGCGAGTCTTGCAAGATAGATACATAAAACAGTATGCTATCAGACAATCCATATTTTTCATAGATTTATAGAATTATTTCTAAACTATCAGAGTCCAGGAATGTTGGTAACACATTGCTATGGTGATGGTACAGTCTATAATTTCTTTGACTTATTTGTAAAATATGTTTGACTCATTTATAGTCTTTAATGCTCTCTGCACAGATCTCCGCTTCCTAGTGTTGCCCTTGTGAAGCATTCAGTTTTAAATAATATCAGTGATGCCATCACTTAGAGTCTTAACTGGCTTGTTCATCTCCAGCTCAGTAGTGAAAACTTCTTGTCTACAAGGAAGGATCTGTCAAGTCTAGATCCTCACAGATCTTCACAGATGCTTGCTTCCTTTGATTATTTGGGGATTATTTAGGAATAAGCTACAGTAAGATAGCCTAACTTGGGAAGCATATTCCCTATAAACCACTTGTGGTACGTGGTTTTAACACTGCCTATGATGAGGTAAAACATAGTGACGTATCTGTGCAATTCCTTAAGGTATTTAGCATCCTGCTAATAGAATCACAGAATCAGTCACTTGGTTTGGAAGGCTCATGATTCTTTTTTGAAAAGGTGCAAGTCAGTCTATTTTATACACTAGGCTGATGTGTATGATGATGTGAATTCAGAAAGCTTGATCATCTGAAAATAAATTCCAAGCCAATTCGCTTTGTGTACTATGGAACTAGAAATAGAGATTAGTTTTATCATTGTGTTATATACTATTTAACTAATAGAAAAATGGAATCTTTTAATGATTTTTTTTCCCCTTCTTTTCTTCCCTCCTACCTTTTGTCCTTCTTTTTCTCACTCATTCCTGCCTTACCCTTGGGGATAAAAAAAATGTGACTTTATAGACACTGTAATGTACTTAAAAGCATGAAGTTAATACATTTCAAACACCCAAAGACTTTTTGTTAGGATGCATATAAAGAATTTGCTGTTTATTTAATTGCCAGTGTTTTGCTGTTCGGTGTGTCCTTTTGTTTTAATGAGTAAACCAAAGAATATTTGCACTCTGAACTTGCCATGTCTTTTTTTTTTTTTTCCTTATTACATTTTACATTATAAAAAAGCCAACTTGGCCTGTGCCAGCAAAGAAAGCATTGCAGCCCCTGACATATGGCTTCAGCATTACTTGTGATATTTTAAGAAAAAAACCCAAACTTTTTTTCATGTTTGTTTGGTCACTAGGCTGTGAATATTACCAGCAATATGCCAGAGAAATGTGTATTCAAAATGTGACTTCATTTTATACAAGCCTCTAGTGTCCAGCTGAGGGAGGAGACTAATGTACCACTGCACTGGAACAACTGGAAGCTGATGTAAGGACAGTACCCCAGAATTTGCCAAGAAATAACATTAGGTTGACATCTGAAGGAATATCATTTAATATCCCTTCCCATGTTTTACTTAAATGGAAAATTCATTGTACTTGGGTCCCTCAAAAGTCATGTATGGAACACAACATCATGAAGAAAATCTTGCATATTGCAGAGTATAGTTTCTGATGTATTTGCTCCACCTATTTTTCTTTTCACACCTCTTAAGAGACAGCTTCAAGAAACTGAAACAGTTTTCTTTATAAATCCTATTTCTAAATCATATTCATATTTTCGAAAATAGCATAGTTTAGAATGAATGCTAACAGTTACTGAATGGAGGACAGTACAGTATCTTGTTTAGAAGCAGGTATAATATATACATCTGCTGTATAAACCACAAAAGATTTTCTTTAGCCATGACCCAGAATATTTTGACTGTGCAACTTTGAGTTTTCTCTGGGACAAAAATTGCTTAAGTGGCCTTTGTTATGCTGCTAACAAACGCCTACTTACATGTATATGAGCCAAACTGTCATTAAACTCTGTATTTTCAGCAACAGAGTACTCAGTTGCATTATCTGGCCATTTATGTTTTTTAAAAAGTGAAAACAGCTCATGGAGATTTGATTATAAACCTAAAAACTAAAACTGGGAGAAGCTATATTTAGCTCACCATCTAGCTACATTCTTCTGATATGCTGTAACAATAGTTCTTGTCTGGCATTAATTTTCAATCCAAGAAGTTACTTCTGTAATGATCAAAGAAAGCAACTGTATTGGACTTCCCAAAGACGTACCTTTACAAGTAACATGACTCAAGCTGTATACTTTTGCAGTTAATTTATTTTTCCTGCAGCATACATAAATAGTGGATTTTATTACAAAAAGTCAGAAATAAATTGATAGCATTTTTCTTTGTAATACACTTGTCGTATTAAAACATTGACCCTCTAGCAGAAACTTGACATAGTCCAGAGTTTAAGAAAAGTACTGTTTAATTATAGGTAGGGTAATGCTGTTATTCTGTGCTGTAAAATGGAGGCAACACTGTGTTTTAATACGGTAAAAATTAATAATATGTTAAAAATAATATGTTTAATAATATGTTGAAAGTCCAATCATCATGGATTCATTTTAAAATAGGCTTTTTAATCTCAGTACCTTAGGTGTTTCATGTTTGTAACGTTCTTTCAATGTTAATATGTAGCATCTACTGCAATCAGAATGTATGTTGATGAAGTTGTGGAAGTTAAAACTAGCGTTACAGCCTTCTAGATAGGTTGAAAAAATGGAAAGTCAGACTTTGGATAGCTTTTGCAAGATGTAAACAACTGTGATATAAGCCATATAAAGAAAAAAGAGGGAGGTTATCACCACCACTTTGTGTGTGCCACTTCAGAACATATTCACTAGAACTTTTGGCTACCCCTTAATTATGTTTGTATTCATTTGTGTGTGTGCATAGACAAACAAAAAGACACAATTGGGTAAGTTACAAGCATTATTCTTGTCCTTAAGACCTCTTGAGATTTACCTCCAGTTAGAAGGTAGGAGATCATCAAGAGACTGGAAGCTTCCAACAACTGGTGTGGTCTTCATTGATTTTTTTGGTTGGTTTTTATGTTGTTTTCTTTAGGAAAAAATCCAAATGACATTTCTTCTAAAAAAAGATTCAACCCCCGCCCGTAAAGCAAATTCCTATAAAATAAAGGAGTGAGGAGATGGCCAATTGCTTTGTACAAAGATTGCATTAGTCCAGTAAAGTAGAGATGTGATTTTGATGGCATTTGGCTTCAGTTGCTTCCAGCCCCTTGTTACAGCTGTAACACTTATAAAATGGCTACTTAAAGGTAAACTGGAATTCTGCGTGTAACTCTTCAAGGGACCAGAACATGCTTGTTTTTATGGTCTAGCAAAGAGAAATCCACACTACTCATAAGTCCCTCGCTGTCAAAGATGCCAGTGTTATGAGAGGGATGCATAAGTTGCGCATTGCATGGGCATAGACGATCTGCGTATTCAACATCTAGTGACCTGCTGTCACAGCTTTTGTTTGGCCTGACGTGCATTTTTTGCCCTTCCAAGCAGCAGAACTACTTTCAAGACAGATCCACTCCTTACCATTTTAGTCCTCACGATAATACTACATTGAGTATGCACCTAAAGAGTAGATAGAATATGTTACCCACTTCACCTAATGGGAAAAGAAAACAACAAACCAACCTAAAACAGAGCTAAATACCAGTTTCATTTTTTTTAAATGTAATTTTAAACCTGAAAGAATAATCTATATCCTGATCTAGTTGCTAGTACTGTTTAGGATATAATCTATACCCTCATCAGTATTAGTAAACGTAGTAAGCATTCAGCTGTCAATTTCAGCTAAATGTACTTTTGAGCCTTAAAAAGAAAGTGCTTTTGAATGCATTACAGAGGTTGTACATCAGCATGAAAATGAAATGAAGATTGCTGTTTGCTTAAGCATTTGCAGAGAAACCTTCTTACAACTGTTTTTCATTGAGATTTGGGCAAGGTCAGCCAACATTCATGGTTAAGTGGCAAGCGTCTGTGCTCGGGATTAAACAACCATCAAAGGAGATTATAACTGTCCAGAAAAGTTCTGTAATACCTTATTTTTATGTTTTGCACATAAATGAAAATTCTTTTGTGAGAGGAAAGTTTCCTGTCTATCTTCAAAAAAAAAAAAAAAAAAGCTATCCAAACCCACACTGTGGCTGTTACTCAGAAAGTTTAGACTAAATAACGTAGTTGTTATTTCCAATTTGTTAAAAAATTCCCACCCTTGCATTTGTTCTTATAGAGAAAGAAGTTCTAAAAACCTGATCCATACTGAACTAGTAATCTATTTGTGCTGAAGTTTGCACAGTGCAGCTGAAATTATATTGCAGCTTTGTCATTCATATTGGTAGCTACCATGTGATCTATTTTCCCTGTGCAAAAATAAAGAAGTATCTTCTTACGGGCTGTGCTTAAAAGCTCCCTCTGTTACAGCAGTGCTTGGTCTATATCACATATCAAGATTTCTTAATTTTTAAACCACAGATTGCTGTGCTTTCATTTCTTAGTACTCAGATTAATATTTACAGCACAGCTCTGTCTTCCAATCTTAAAGCTGATATTTATGAGCAGGATATTCCTGAATCACTTTTTCTCGGGAGCTTGGGAAATACAGGAACTGATGTATCTTCTAACGATCTGTAAATTTCTACTTGCTATCACAAAACTGGTTTCTGGAGAAACATCCCTTAAGGCATTTTTTCCTATTAGGGAGCAAAGTGAAAAGAAACAGCTGACAGCTTTGGGATATCCCATAATTACACAGTATCAAGCGGAGAAACAGACTATAATGATTAAGAATAATGGAATTTAGGAGGCAGATTACTTGCCCAGCTTTCCCAAGCAACCGAAACCTGTTTGCTATTTGTTGTTCTCCCCTGTGGGAAAGTCTTGGTGTGGTAGGTGGAGGACAAAGGTGGAGCTTCCTACAGTTACTGTGATTTAGATATAAATCATTTTTTACCATCACATGTAAGACCTTCCACTTGTCTGCTCTAAAATCTTAACTCTGAATTTTAAAATCTTACTTTCCATTGGTTTAATGACAAATTAATTCCTATTTCAGCCTGTATTCAATATGTAGGAAGAAAGATAGGGTGCACAAGGCTGACTTCTATTTTCAGTGTTTATTAAGCACATAAATATGAGCTAAAAACGAAACAGAAGTCAGTCTTGTGAACCGTATCTTTCTTCCTAGATGATTTTTTTTTTCTTCAGTCAGTGTTTCTGGGTCCTACAAAGAACCTTCTTGGTGGGTATAATTTTGAAGGTTTTGATGAGTGCAGGTTGTTCCAAGATAAAATAGTTGGCTTTTCACCCACTTGTTTTCCAGTTCCTGCTGGCACCTTTCCAGAGTATCAGCCCCACTGGTCTTTAAACATGGCAACATGAAGCTCTTTATTAGCAACACATCTGTGGTACATTCAAATTACATTTTTCAGAATTCATTTAAAGCTGATTGTATAGGCCAAGCCACAGCTAATACTGGATGAAAAATCTTGTTACATTTAAGTTGTGTTAAATTTTTTTAATGCAGAGAGCATGGTGGTGTATATGGAATAAATGAGTCCTGGTAGGGCCCATATACCACCAACCATTCTTGTCTTGGATGGGAATGGCAGTGCAACAGTTCTATGGCATTATGAAATCCAGTTGAAAAACTGTTTGGCTTTCTTGAGCAGAATTTAGTCTCCTTTTACTCCAGGAATCTATTTCAGTAGCCGGGCTTGGCTTCAGTCCTGAGAATCATTAATTAAGGGTTCCTGTGACGTGAAAGGCCCGCCTTTCCCCATATCCTGAAGTGCTCAGCTGATGCTTTCAGGTTTCTTCCCTTACTGGACTTGAGATATTGTGGCATTTGTTCTTTATTTATTTGGGATTTGGTTTCTTTTTGTGGAGAATCAAGACTTACAACTGTGTATCATCTGCTGGGCTTGCTAAGAGATTGCAGAAATAAAACAGACTGAGGCAGTGCTTTAAGCAGGAGTGCGGGGAGTGCGACCTGGGACATGACATGAGATCAGCTGTTACTCTCAAGAAAGCTGGTTCTGTATCTCAAGGATCTTGATAACTCAGCAACAGAAAAATTATCTCACCCTTGCAACTAAAGTGACTCTTTGCCTAAATGAAAAGCTGTCTCACTTACAGGCTGCCTAGTTTGATTTCAATGGTATGGACACTCCCAAAGGTGTTTTTGATGTGCCATCATATGAGAAACTATTAGGGAAAAAAGGAAAGTTCAGCACTTTTCTGGGAGAAAGGGCTGTGATCAAACAAAGATCTCATTAAGTTTGCTTTGCCATCCTCACTATGATAAGGTCTACTGCCTACTGTAAGCATAGGCATTTAAGTCAGACAATATATTTAAGATTACAGTTCCAGGATCCTATGACACTGTAATCTACAGTTTACCCCAAAGCTAGAACTAAGATCAGTTTGACAATATGGAAACAGGGAAGGAGGCCCTATACAAAACAGTATTGATGAAAACTAGTTTTTGGTACTGTTTTGAGATGGAAGAATCTTGACTGGGGAATTCTGACTTCCCACCTGATTAGCAAAACAAGCGCTGAAGAGGAGTACAACCTCCTACAGGAAAAGGTGTTTATCTTGTTACTTAGTTAAGTAGCTGTTCTCCAGCTTGCTTCTCAGTTAGTGAGATATTCCATAATGCACGTATTCTTGAATAAAATTGCTCTTTACTGCAGGCTGGGGAGGAATTCTTGCCACAGTCTATCTGAACCTGTGGTGTTTGCCTTCTATTTGCATTTCTGGGGTGGCTGGAATGGAATCTGGCAAAGTGGGTATTTCTGAGAGACACAACTAGAAGCCTGCTCTTTATTTGGGGTAATTAATGTGTGCTGTTGTGCAGAGAAAGCTGCTATAACATCAGGATTCAGCACTGTAGAATGCCGTTGGTGGCAGCTTGAGGGAAGAAGCCATTTTAGGAGGCACAATGTAAAAGTAGCTTATCTATTGTGCATGTTTTTTGTTTATTAAAGGAGCCACCTACATTTATTCTATGAGCAGAACCTCTTGGAATTTTTTGTTGTTTGAAAGCTTAGTATGGCTGTTAAGAAAGCAACTGCACTGAATCAGTTTTCTCAGGAGACATTTCAAGTCTTCCATCTATTCATTAAAGATTCAGCTCATCTGCAAAATTTATTTACCCATAACTTGGTAGTAGTGCCAATACGCATCTGATTTCCACAGACTGTGACATATGGTTATTTGTTAGTCTTTTCTTATTTTAGTCCATGTGGGTTTTATTCTTTTTGGATAAAATGGAGTGGTTGTGTTACAGGAGCGACACCATAACCCTTTGCTGGCACTTCCCTAACATCTCTCCACAGGACATATTTTCAAAGCTGTAGATGTGCACAAGCAACTAGTTTCTGCTTAATGAATTTGTTCTACTAACATGTTACTACATACCAGCTCAGCAGTCCGCCAAGCCCTGACTGACCCAGGGCTTCAGTCTCCCTTAAACTCTGCATCTCTGATGGAATCAAATGGCGAGCTTCCATTGCGCTCTGCTTGTGCCCCCAGCATGGATTTTCTACTTAATTGAGTGGTATGTGCTACAAATGCCAAAATTAACGTTTCTTGCCAAAACAGGGACATGAGACCTCCTGTGATGTGGGTAGTTGACAAGAGCTATAAAAATGTTTGCATTTACACTTGCAGTTGTTCATAAGAAGACACTCACTGTTAACTATACAGTGGGCTGCTCCTCAGCGTCACATCAGGAAAGCTGCTTTTCAAGTTCTGAGGGTGACAGTGGATTCACTGGCAAGAAAACCCCCACTTACTAACTGTTGTAGGCTCACAGAAAAATGAAAGAACACACAAGAATGTGAAATGGATGGTAAGTAATACTATTTGCTGTTCCTTCAGATGAAAGAAATCAGTATAAACACTATATGCTACCTATGAAGAATTCCTCAGCCAGGGTTTCTACCACATAAATTGTATACATAATCAAAATATGTAGAGTTCTTTAACTAAGTAGTAGAGTGTGGTGGGCCATACAGTTGGTTTGTATGCAATGAACATTTGTGACCAACTCAGGGCCAAGATGTTTCACTGAACTCCCTGCACTGGCAGACAGAGTGTGCCTGCAGAGAGAGGGAAAATGGGGACGATGACCTGGCTGCAAAGGAGGCCTCTTTCGTCATGGCAGAAAACACCTACCTTCAAAACCCTCCCCAGCACTAAGGCTGTGGGGAGATACCATCTGTTGCAGGCCATGTAGTATTCAGTGAAGTGCGTCACAGTTTTTAATATGGATTCAGTATCTAGCTGTTGGTCATGGCAAAAACCATCTGCTTGCCCTCTTCACTTCCATTTGTAGAGAAATCTTTGTTCCAAGTGAACAGTCCTCTACAAATCTCCATAAGCAAAACCATTTAGGAATCAAAGAAAGCACTTGAAAATGAACCTTATGATCCAAACAGATCTTACAGTGATATTAAAAACTAGAGAGTAAAGCAAATCAGTCAATTCTTTTATCCGCCGCTGACAAAAGTTTCAAAGGTGCTCACCATCGACTACAGCAGATGGCAGAAACCACTTTAAATGGGATTAAGACTCCTATAGTATCCACACCACATGCAACCTCAAGTTTACAAGAGAAAATCCCCTCCCAAACAAACAGTTATCTAGTCTGTCAGTTGAAAGAATGCCTTTAGAACATACAACTAATTTGTCCAGTGCACAACATGAAAATACACTGTTTATGAAAGAACTGGTGTAGGCATTGAAGTGTAACAGAAAAAAACCATCATCATACTCAGTACTGCTTTGGGTTTTTGGTGAATTTTTTCTGGTGTAAAAAGCCTGCTGAGCAGGAAGGGTTAATAATAAATAGCTGTTAGTTCACACCTAGTCTCTCACCAAGAAACAAAATAAAGTATACTTGGTCTTCCTTTTTGACTCATTTATTTCTTTATCAGTTTCAACCACTTTGAACCCTGTCTGGCTCAGTTTGGAATCTGGATATGTTGCTGTTAATCTTCCACAATGGCTCACTCATTCAAAACTCAGTTTGGTACCTGCTATGGATTTGTGGCTTGACACCTACTCCATTCAAGTTTCCACCTAAATGGTGTGAGCTCTTTGCTGATTCTAATTTTAATTGGTTTTCAATTCTAATTGGTTTATGCACCAAACTGTGGAAGCTGTGAAAGACAGTGACTTGTTAACAAGGCCTGTTTGTTAGATACCTAAAGGGCAAATTATGCTATAGAAGTACCTCTGGGCCTGACCTTACTTGGGGCATGTAGAGTAGAGTTCTTTCCTTGAATTGACCATCATCTAAAAAAACCCAGCCCAAAACCAGAACACAGAAGACTATGGAACCTGACAGGCAAGAGCTGAAATGGCCAGTTCAAGATGATGTAAGAGGCGGAACCAGCACTGAAAATGAAACAAGTTCTCCTTGGACTCCTTTATAGCCATGCACTTAAAATTATGCTGCTTTAGATAGATACAATTATATAAAGGATCATGCAAATAAATTTGGTAGTGTAGGGTTGACCACATCAGTTCCTGTGAGTATTTCCACTCTAAACTAGATGTTTATATAGGAGTGTATGCACAGCTGACTAAGCTAACAAATTACCCTAACAAATTACATCTGAACTTACTGCACAGTACAGAAGCAAGACCCTAACACCCCTAACAAATGCATGGGAACAAATAAGGGTATGTAGTGCTCAGCAGACAGCACCACTGCTACACACTACATCCATACAATACTCTCTTCTGTGCACTGTACCTTTTGAGGTACACCATGTGCCAGGGTGGTGTTGGGGGGCCAGCCAGCCTGCTCTCACAGCCGCCAGCACTGCTCTCGTCCTACGAACCTCGCTGTCTTCTCCCAGGCAGAAGCCCTAGCTGACAGCATGGTAACAACAAACAAAATACTGAGTGTGGAGGCTGAACAGACACTTAACTTCCTCAGGAAGATCAATCACAAACTGACTCACAGCCCTGCACTCCCGGGAAAGAGCTTCCTCCTACTACAGAACACTGGGTACAGACGAACCACAACCATTTCTCTCTGCAATACACAGCCAACTGCAGTGACTCGGTGTTGGGAAATTTGCTCTTGTGTTGAGCTGCATTCAAATGAAACAGGCAAGCTCTGAAAGTGTAATTAGTTGTCAGGGTAATTTGTGCCAATTAATAGAATGTTAGAATAACACAAGCTTCCAGTGCAAGGGATTGCTTTTGCATGTATTCAACATTATTTATCATACTTTTTTTTTTTTCACTAATTATTTGCCCTGTGTTCTCTTACCTGACTGCAGAACAATTGTTTGTAGTTTCCAGTGCATACACATAACATGCCAATACAGTCAGAAGAAATGCTACCCCAACAGTGAATCTATTGGCTAAGTAAAACCAGCGTGTACTAAAAGCAGTGCCCCTTTGACTTGGCTTGATAAGGCTTTTTTAGGTTTGCCATTTAAGAATTTCTTGTGGTGTGGTGTTTGTCAGTTTTACCATAGCACAGTGCTCCCTCTAGTGTCCAAACTGTCAATTGCAAGTACAGGATTCAATGTCGTTTCTCTGTTCAAAAAGAGCTGCGTGTAATAAAATCACAGCCAATACACCTCTGTTGCTAGTCATAGAATAGTTAGGGTTGGAAAGGACCTCAAGATCATTTAGTTCCAACACCCCTATCATGGGCAGCGATACCTCACACTAAACCATGCCACCCAAGGCTTTGTCAAACCTGTCCTTGAACACTAAGAGTGATGGAGCATTCACAACTTCCTTGGGCAACCCATTCCAGTGCCTCACCACCCTCACAATAAAAAAGTCCTTCCTTACATCTAACCTGAACTTCCCCTGTTTAAGTTTCAACCTGTTACCCCCTTGTCCTACCACTACAGTCCCTAATTAAGAGTCCCTCTCCAGCATCCCTGTAGGTCCCCTTTGGATACTGGAAGGCTGCTATGAGGTCTCCATGCAGCCTTCTCTTCTCCAGGCTGAACAACCCCAACTTTCTCAGCCTGTCTTCTTACAGGAGGTGCTCCAGCCCCTGATCATCCTCGTGGCCCTCCTCTGGACTTGTTCCAACAGTTCCATGTCCTTTTTATGTTGAGGACACCAGAACTGCACACAATACTCCAGGTGAGGTCTCACAAGAGCAGAGTAGAGGGGCAGGATCACCTCCTTCGACCTGCTGGTCATGCTCCTTTTGATGCAGCCCAGGATACGGTTGGCTTTCTGGGCTGCGAGCGCACACTGCTGGCTCATGTTCTGTTTCTCATGTTACAGATCAGTTGAGGTCATGAATGCCAATTTCTCCTAGTTTGCAAGTCTCTAAATAGGTAGTGCTTGGGTAACTATCAGCTCTTTTAGTGTAGACAGTAAAGCACTACCAGCCATGAAAATAATCTGCAGCAAACCTGTATTTTCTTTCTACTAGCTCCACAAATTATCCAGACTGTATGAACTTCACAAGAAAGGTTAATCATGAATTAAACGTCATCTGTACAGAAGGAGCATGTAGATGATTTCCCCCAGCAAAATAAGCTAGTCAGCCACTCAAGAGTTATGGGCATACCTTACAGTTACATTGTAAACAACATTGTCTCACATCGCACCATGCTTGTATAATATAATGAATAGGCATGTTCATTCCTACTTACCCCACCAGCTGGTTCCACAAAATACACCATCTCTGCTAATTTTTTTCTTCCTGCACTGTACCCCTGCTCTACTCTGGTGGCACTACTAGATGCATTTCTTCACTAACTGTTCCAGAATGGGTCCCTTCCGTGGGGTGCAGCCCTTCAGGAACAGGCTGCTCCAGCATGAGTCCCTGCGGGGTCACAAGTCCTGCAGCAAACCTGCTCCGGTGCGGGCTTCTCTCTCTATGGCTCCACAGCTTCTTCCAGGACCCTGCTCCAGCATGGGCTGCCCATGGGGTAACAGTCTCTTTTGGGCATCCCTCTGTTCCAGTGTGGACCTTCATGGACTGCAGGGGGATATCTGCTCCACTGTCGACCCCCATGGGGTGCAGGGGCATAGCTGCCTCACCATCAGCTGCACTACAGGCTGCAGGGGAACCTCTGGAGCAACTTCTCCCATCCTTCATTGACCTTGGTGTCTGCAGGGCTGCTGCTGTCACAGATTTCTCACTCTTCTCTCCCACAGCTGCTGCACAGGGGTTTTACCCTTTCTTCTCACAGAGGCCCCACCACCTTGGCTGTGGGGCTCAGCTGTGCTCTGTGGTACCTGGTGCAGGGCAACTCCTGCAGCCTCCTGCCAGCCCCTGGGCACCTGCACCAGCACAGCCTTCAACAGAGAGAGAAGCAAAATCTGCATGGGAAACAAAGGTAGTATATTCCACATTAATTGTTCCATTTAATTAACTCCCACAACCAGGGAAGCAACAGCTGGAAGCAGCGATTTGTACTGGAAAATAGTAAAGGAAAAAACCTAACATAACATAAACTGTAAGATTACTATGAAGGCCAGGTTGGTGAGTCTTGGGCGACATGCTCCAGTGTGAAGTGTCCCTGCCCATGGCAGGTTGTAAACAGATGATCTTAAGGTCCTTTCCAACTGTAACTATTCTATGATTCTATGAAGAAAATAAAGATGAGCTTCAAACGGAGGGGTGATGCCTACACTCAGGCAGCCCCACCTTGACACCCCCCCAGCCCAGCTGCGGCCCCTTCAGACACCCGTGACGACGTGCCCGCCGTGAGTCAGCGCAGACGAGCTCGCTGTTCAAGCCCGGTATTTCACAAGCGGCTCTGTAAAAGTGTGCAAACGGGGTGACCCCCCCCCAGACAGCTAGCTCCCGCCGCTCAGAGCCCGGCTTCCCTTCTGCTCGCTCCCCTTCGCCCGGACTACGTTTCCCAGAGGGCGGCGGTGGCGCATGTGCGGAGAGGCTCCTCCTCGCCCCTGCCTCCTGGCCGTGTCCTCCCCTACCCAGCTGTGCCTTGACAGCGGGGGTGAGCTGCCGCGCAGCATAGACGGTCGCGGGGCAGTGGAGAGTCATGGCGGCGGGCTTGAGGTTCGACGGGCGGGTGGTGCTGGTGACCGGCGCCGGAGGAGGTGAGCAGCGCCGTCCCTTCCTGTCTCAGGGCGCGGTGTGTCGGGCAGCGGCGGAGGCCGTGGCGGGGCTTCTCAGTGGGAGGCCGGGGGGTGCGGACAGGCTCCCCTGTGGCCGGCGGTGGCCGCCGGGGACGGCTGTGGGGGCCTCGCTCGTCCAACCAGGGTGTTTTCCCTGGGAAGGCAGAGGCGTGTCGGCAGGAGAGGGGCGCGCTGCAACGGAGCCGGGCCTGCGGAGGCCGGGTCAGGTGTCGGCCCTCGCCGCGGCGGTGCCAAGGCTGTACAGGGGTTACCGGCTAGCTTGGTTTGAGCTGCTGCAGCTCGGTATGAGCTCCGTACTGCTGAAAATGAGCTTGTCAGTACTGTCGCTGTGCATGCTCTCTGTTGTTTAAATACACGGTAGAAGTCACACTGCTTGCAGTAGTGGATGTCATGCCGCACATACTGTTTTGATATCCTGATTCCTTCCAGTTTCGCCTCGGACCCAGTGACTGACGCTGGTAACCTGCGGGGTCTGACACAGTGCTGTTCCAGGAGGGGTTTCACATGTGCCAGTGCACAAAGCAGCCTCCAGCCTCCCCCTGCCTTCCCAGCCACCTCCGGGGGGGGGGGGGGGGGATGTGTGTGTGTGTGCGAGGACAAGGGATGGGGAGAGGTTTCATTCAGCAGGAGGGCTGGGCTCGGCTGTTGGTGGGCTGTGGGCCTGGCGTCTCCCGGGAGCAGGGAAGGTGGTTCTGCAGTGGAATGCATGCTTTTGCCAGGAAATGTTGGGTTTGTATTTGTTGTGGTGTGCTTTTTGGTTTTTTTTTTTCATTATTTTTTTCTCCTCATGTTTTGATTATTTTTCCCCTTTTACTCTGAATGCATGCTTTGCCTACTCTGATACTTCCAGCGACGATAGGAGCTGAGTGTGGCCAAGAATGTGGCAAAATTTGTTGTTGTGATAAGCTGCTAAAGGAGCTTGTTCTGTCGTCCTTTAGGAAGGTTCTTTCTCCCCACAGTGAAGTTTTCCCCTGTTTTTGTGGAGCTGCATATAGAGAAGTCGCTTTGGAAGCCTAGATTATGTGATGTCTTGCAGAGAAGGACCATGAATATGAGATTCTGTAGAAAGCACTCAGGTCACCTGCAGCTGACAAACCAGAGAATAATTGAGGCCAGATCTTTGCATGGTGATTTTCAGCTTTTACCAGCCCTATGAGTTATGTGCTTCTCTGTGGAGCAAGTCTCACTGAAGAACAGGTTAAGACCTTAGGTATTAGCAAAACAAAGACATTGTCAACGCTGATTTTTGAATTGGATGCTAGTGAGCAGCTCAGAGCTTGGAATTTATCTGAAACATCTTGATCACTTGTTTGTTTCAGAGTGAGGCCTTTTTTCGCATAAACAAGCATCTAAAAATGCATGTTTCTTTTCCGTTTGGGCAAATCCCCTGTGAAGTGGTGTGGCCTGGCGTGTAGCATTGCCACTGCAAGCTAATTTTTATTTTAAGATTCATTTTGGTTCTTAAGCATTCATTCCTTGCTTGCTAATTGAGAGTACCAGCATATATAACATGGTCTGGGTTTTGCTCACTTCTCAGTTGTGTGGCTTTACAAAACAAAAACATTTGCTTGGACTTCGTTAACATCAGACAGTGGCTGCACCTAATGTGGTACATTCCATTGCAGAAATTCATTGGAGTCTTAAGGAAAATTCCAGTTTGTTGGCATGAGATTAGTGTGTTTCAGTGCAAGCTGTATAGTTCTGTTTTTTCCCCACATTTTTTAAGAGCTAGTTTTGAATGTTTTGGTGAAGGCCAAAGATACACTGTTGCACTTGGAGAAACTTTTTTCTGACCAGTCATATTTTGATCAGACAAATCTCAGTTTGTTTTGGAATGAAAAAATTATCATTGATTTCAATAACTTTTGAATGATACAGTGGAAAATTGCTTCTCATAACAAATAACTAATGTATAACGCACCTACAATCTAAGCCAGAGTAGAGGTGCACAAGTCTTGCTTTTGAATGTGAGGCAAAAATGAGAGTCTTCTGTTAAGATAGGTTAACTGTGAGTACATCTGATTAACTGTGGTATTAAGTGGTTCCTTTATATCCGAATAATTGGAGGAGTTTTGTCAGTACATCTTCACTGACAGTTAAATTTTGTTCAGTTTCTTCTTCAAATCTTAAAGACAAACTTTAACCAGGGATGTATCTTATTCACTTAGAATGTAATTAATTAACTTCAGATATCCCCTACTTCTTCAAGGTTGCATCAAGACATTAAGCTTTCTGCCTTAAAAATATATTTTTCTATCACAAGCACAAAGTCAGCAGCAGACAGCTTTCTCTGATGGTTCTGTTCAGTGCAATAACAAAGCGTAAGCATGGGGATTTTTTTTTTTCCTTCTGACTGGAGGCTTTTGTCTACAATTTATCTGTTTTGTTTATTTTCATGCTTTGAGTTTATGTGAAACTTTTAACTCCTGGGGCAGTCAGTGTTTTACTTTGAGCGTTCAAGATGTTTGTGTTGATTTGGTGCATTTTTCCTCAAGTGGTTCATTTTTGTGTAGCTTTTTCTCTTGAGTTGTGATCCAGGAGACAAACTGATTTTTTTTTTTTTTTTTTAACCTTTTTTTTTTTTCTTATTTTGAACTAGGTTTGGGCAGAGCATATGCTCTGGCTTTTGCAGAAAGAGGAGCGTCGGTAGTTGGTAAGTTTTATTTTCGTTAACTAACTTGATCTAGACAATAACCTTTGCCTTTTTGCATTGCATTTAACAGTGCATGCCCTTTCAGACAGTAACCTTTGTTATTTATTATTTATGTTATCTTTTGTGTTTACATTTTGCTTCTAAGCTTTATTTTCTTATGAAACAAGTTGCCCAAGTTGACCAAGGGCTTGTATTTGCTGGAAAGCCAGTCTGAATCTAATAGTTTCCTGGACTTAACTTTCGTCCATGTATACCAATCTTTACTGTGGGTTGTGTCCAGAGAGGGTGTTGTCTCGGGTGAATACTGTCAGAAACTTTTAATGTCACCCTCTGAATGTGTATGTTGTCTTCTGTTACCTTACTCCAGCAAAGAAGTTACTGAAATGTAGAAAGCACAGAATGTACTGAAAGTACACTGCATTGTTTCTGCAGTGAATTGCACAGGAGGTCCATCTGGTCTCAATGACAGTGCCAAATAGCTCTCAGTAAAGGATTTCTCATAGTTCCATAGTCATTTGGTTGAACCTTCTTAAGTGAATACTTAGTTGTGCAAAATGCTGTATCACAAGCTAATTTTGAAGGTTAAATTACGTTCCTGGGCACTCTGCAGTGGTTAGCATTGCAATTTTTAGATAGGATGTTAGGAAAAGATTCTTCACCAAAGGCGTTGTCAACTGCTGGAACAGACTGCCCAGGGAAGTTGTTGAATAACCTTCCCTGGACATGTTTAGAAGACTGTGTAGATGTGGCACTATAGGCACGTGATTTAGTGGTGGACTTCGCAGTGGTAGGTTAACAGGTGGACTTGATCTCAAAGGTCTTTTCCAACCTAAACAGTTTGATGATTCTATGATTTGACTGTCTATGAATGACTTTGTACAGGTATGGTTGATGAGTTCAAAGTTACAAGTTCAAACAAATAGTGAATGAGAACCTACTTGCTGATTTTTAGTAGCTTTCTAAGAAAAATCACAATCTCAGTGTACGAAATTTCATAAGAATTTTTGTGTTTTACTTTACTGATTAAATATGAAAGTCTTCATGGAGAAAAAGACCCTGCTGGTTGCCACCTTTGATGCCTTATTTACCAGGAAATGAATACTTTATCTGAGCTCTTGTTTAACCAAAATTATATACTAAAGCAGCCCAAATGTTTAATTATATTGACTCTGTATAGCTAGTGGTGTTCTGACTTTCCAGAATGATCTGAAAGAAAATGTATGGGGTGATCACAGCTAGTACTTACTTATCTCATGGCCTCATTGCACAATAGTTAAATCAGTAAGTTAAGAATTGACTGTTGGTAAGAGAAGCTTCTTGTTTCCCTTTGGAAATTGCACTTCACCTCTTCTTGTAGTGCTTTACAGTTACCTCTATGTGCTTGTATTTATTATTCTTGTTCTCTTATGATTCTGACTTCAAAGTGTTGAGAAATTACTTGTGTAAATTTTTTTTTTTTTTTAACTCAAGCAGATATAAGACTCACATCTTGTCTCTTAAAAACAAGCTCCCATTTTTAATTTATGGAATTTAAAGTGCATTGTAAGAACAGTGATCAAATACTGTAGCTGAAGTTGGGACCAGTGCATCCCAACAAGGAAGCTTTCTCTGTTCGGTTCCACATCTCTGTGTGCAACCTTTTGTTGAGTGAATTGCTGTCAGTGTGGTTAGACTCACCTTTTCTTGTCACCCAAAGGCTGCCTGCTACCACTGTTGTTTTGTTTGAGTTTTTTTTGTTTGTTTTGGTTTTTTTTGTTTGTTTGGTTTTGAGTCATGCTTTGGCTCTTTCATGCTTTTTATCAGAAAAAGCTGGAAGCAGGAGGAAGGGAATGCTTTGGGTTTGTCTTGCAACCTGTATTATGTCCAGACCTGTTGTTTTTTTTTTTTTTTTAATTTTTTATTTTTTCAGTCTGCCTGAGGGCTCTTCTGTTTTGCTGTCTTAGTTTAGATTAGAGACATACTTTTGAAGCATCTCTCCTGATTTGCATCTGTATTTTTGTGTTGTGAGATGGTACTGATGTGCATGTTCCTTTGAAAGCTGAACTGGAAGAGACAGTTTAGCAGTGCACCGAGATTGTTCACAGTGTGTATTTGGCACCAGGCAACACATAAAAAAAAACAAACAACAAAACCAAACCCAACTATGTACTGCAGATATTAGGTCCTCAGCACCAGCTGTTTCACTCTGCAGGTTTGCTTCTGCTGTGCTGTGTTGCTTGCTAGTAATGCACTCATAAGCTTAGAGAAATTCGTGTCTATGGTTCAGACTATAACTGTGCTCTACCACAACTGCTGCAGCCTCTTGCTCTTTTCTACTGAATGTTTTCAGCTGGAAATCATAATGTAAAGCTTGATCTTAATGTTGTTTGTATGTTGTTTGTTTGTTTTTCTTTGTTTTAATTATTCTTGTAGAGTTATTTTATCTTTTTCAAAGCCTGGAATAGCTGTGTTCATTCTTGCGTACTCAGTTTGGCTTTAACTCTGTTAGTGCTTGAACTCAGCCTAAGGTGCTTGGCTTATTTTCCCAAATACTTAATTAAGCTTTTTTTCAGCAAATTACTATTGAAGGATAAAGGTATATAAGCATGTCTTTGGTAGAGAGTTGTAATGGCTTAACAAGACTTCACTGAATGTTTTTTTTTTTTTAATAAATATTTGCCGCAGAATTGTCCACTCTTCTTTCCCAGGACAGATTAGAAGTCCTGGTGCTCTTCCTGACTTGCTTATCTTTAATATCACATTGAAGATGCTTGATGTTGCAAATGGAGCAGTCTGCCCATGCGACCTATTCTAATGCTTCACTACACTTTGAAATTTTCCCTAGTGCTTCACCTGAATTGTGCTACCTGCATGTTCAAACTGTTAGGTATTGATCCATTTAGCTTGGAGAATTTGTCTTATTTCTTTTTTGCATCAGTCTGTTAATGTGCTTGAGCATATCATCATATTCTATCTTAATTTTTCCTGCTTCAGGCTAGGTTTGTTGCTGTCTCCCCATACTTTCCGCATCCTTTACATGGATCACTTCTGGGCTTTGGCATTTTCTTTTATTCATATGGATTTTCTGCAGTTTTTCTACATTTCTCTTGCAGTGCTCCATGTGAAGTTGAATACAGGATTTCAGATGAGACTTTTTGGTTTAAGTAACAGAGAACAGTTTTTTTCATGTGTTCTGCAAGTTATGTTCCTCTTAACATGGACAGTAAAAAAAAACCCAAACCTGCAATAAACCCCCAAAAACCAACAGGGAAAAAAAAAAAAAAAAAGGAAAAAAGGCAAGAAAAAAGAATTTATTTCCTTTTGTGGTGATACAGCAGTTACAGTTGCTGTTTCCCATTAGGACCAGCAAGAATGTCTCATATATTTCTGAGGATTTCACTATTGCTGGCTTCTTAAGGACTTAAGGCAAAAAGCTGGAACTCACTAGAGCAAAAGACTGTTTAGCGAAATACCAGTATCATACGTAAATCCACAGTCAATTATATTTTTCTTACAACTTCATTTTACACCCATTTAAACATACTTTTTACCATTTTTTAAAAATTCTTTGTCTAAATATGATATGTGCATGGATTTTGAGGGCTTTTTTTTTTCCCTTGTGGATTCTATGAAACTGGGGGGGTAAGCAAATACAGCACTGCAGCAAAGTGTATCGGTCCTGTACAGCTACCGTTAATGATGCATGTCGCAGTACAGAGAGCAGCCTGAAAGCAAAGCAACTGTCTGTGTCAGGTGGCCTTACCCCACAGGAGCAGGATATGGAGCAGGATCTTTTTGCTTTGTTTGGACCACTCAATCTATTCTTTAGTGAAGTTTACTAGTAATATTTTAGATATGCTGTTGAACAGGAACAAAGTCTTCTCAGTCTTCTTTAGGGTTCATGGAGCAGGTATAGCAGTTTGACAGGAGACCAGAATTAATCACCTATGATTGATATGTAGTCTTGATCTTAATCTCTGAACTACAGTAACACAATTAGAGAGGTAGCTTGGGCGGGACAAGCAAGTTGAATGCATGGTGGGGAGAGAAAAAACAAAGTGAGATATGTTTCCCATGGTGCTTTTAAAAACGGATACTGTGTGTTATCGTAGTAAATAAAAATAAAGCAACCTACTGTTTTTTTAATAATCACATGTGATTCTCAGTATGATCCAGATGTAGCAGGTTTCATTAATACTCCTTGTAACTTCCAGTGTGATAATGAGGTAAGAAGAGGCCATTAAGTCTGAGTGTTAACAATGAAAAATACATATCTTTGTGATGCACAGTGAATGATCTTGGAGGTGATTTCAAGGGATATGGGAAGAGCTCCTCAGCTGCTGACAAAGTTGTTGATGAAATCAGAGCAAAAGGAGGGAAAGCAGTCCCTAATTATGGTATGTTATTTTTTCCAGACTAGTGTAATATTTTATCTATAGCAATAGTGGACCTGTTGAATGAATTTTTGATGCTGTTTAAGGAAGGACTACTGCCAGCTTGCCAATAATATATAAATTGAATAAGTTAAATGTGATGTGGAGTAGGGAGACATTGATGATAAAAGCAAGTTCATCAATTACATTTTTAATTAATACTTGTCTAGTAATACCCTTTTGTATGCTTTCTTAACGTGGACATAATAAGAAACAGAACCTCAGCGGTTGTCAGAGGCAAAATGGGAATGGATGACTCTGACTAGTTCTGCTGCTTGTTTTTGTTTTTGTTTTTCAATGGCAAATGTTGTGTCATTTAGACTTAGTGTGTGGGATATGCTTTAGGCCATATGCAAATAGTGGCTGAATTTGAATTTATTTTATATTGGGGTTGTATCCAATTTATCTTAGCTTCATGGAATTTGTTGTTAATATCCTGGAAGTGCAATGTATCAAGGTAATTTTACTTGAAAAATCATACTTTTTTTCCTACAGATTCAGTGGAAGATGGTGAAAAGCTTGTAAAGACAGCACTTGAGGCATTTGGGAGGATAGGTACAGTGGCTTAATTCTTGTTGTAACCCGTTTGCAGGTGCAGAGCCATTATAAACACTGCAATTCACAAGTGTATGAAGTACAGCGTTACAATAGTGGGAACTCACCAATCCTTGATGCCCTTAGGGAAACCTAAATCAGGGGCTTTCCACTCTTAATCTGCATGGGCAACTTTACTGCCTTTCTCCTAGTTTTTAGCAGAAGTTTAAAGCTCAATATCTGATTATTGTTTTCCTGCCCTTCAGAATTTTATACTTAAGAAATGGTAAACATTTGACATCTTAATACATAGAGTTTATCAATTAATATAGCAGCTTCATAAAATTAGGATAAATAATGTTGGTGAAGAGTCAGAGATACTCTGTGTTTTTGAAGCTCTTTTGCATATGTGAAGATCAAAATGCTTTAACAAAAATAAAAAAAGAGGAATGTTCCTCTTTGCCGTATGATTGCTACTCTTTAATTGTGAAGTATATGTGATTTTAACTCAGTGTTAAACGGCTAAAAATACACATGGTCAAAGCTTAAATATTTGACAAAAAATTGTGATCCAGGTTACTTTAGTGGCTTGGTGACTCTGTGGTTCTTCCAGTTATCATTTGGGCTTACTGCAGCAAAGATGGTGACACAAACTGCATAATCAGGAGCACTCTGGAGTTCAAAACAAGGTGCACAGCTGTGCAGGATGGCTGCATCCTGCAAGTATTGTGTTCCCAGGTAGCCAGCATTTCTCAGCTATACTTCCTGTCAGACTTTGTTCCACTGGGAGGATGAGACTTGCATGTACTGAAGTACTTTGTCTTGTCTGAATTTTGTCAAATGGTAGAGTTCCATCGTTAGGTGCAAGGAACTATAGAATAGTAATATGATGTATGCGTGCAATGGTTTTAATACTGTGTGTTTAGAAGTGGGAGAAAAAGAAACAAGCTTGTGTTTCATCAGTGTATTCACTTAGTTTCTGTTTTTTGTTTTGGTTTTTTTTTTTTCTTTTTTTTTTCAGATATTGTTATAAACAATGCTGGGTGAGTAAACTTGAAAGACTTTTTCCTGTTTGATTGTGGGCTGTCAACTTTTGTGTAAACATCTGTTCATCTTTTTGTTTGTTTGTTTTGTTCTCCTAATGATGCATTTTAGGATCCTAAGAGACCGTTCATTTGCTCGGATAAGTGATGAAGACTGGGGTGAGTTGATAAACTTTGAAATGCACTTTCTGTGTGAAAGGTGAAAGCTACATCCCTCCCATTGATTCAAGGAACAAGAGAAAGCAGGGAAGGCTCTTTATGACAGATTAAAGAATTATCTTTTGCCCTGACAGTTTAGTGGTAGGCTGCATGTGTTCAGTGTGCAAACCAGGTCTGTGCTGGAATGCATGGTAGGTGTATGTAGTTCCAAAGGGGAAGGAAGGCTGTAGCTGCCACTCCTTGTTCCTGAGTGGAATGCAAAAAAGAGCCATCTGAATCACACACAATAGTGTTTGTGAGCAGAACACATTCCTAGTGACTGCCTGAATACTAAACAGGCTTAAAAAACCCACAACTAGTTAACAGAGGAAAGAAAGCTGATGTGCCGAGGGACAGAAGAACAGGGGGAACTTTCAGTGAGATGGTAGATAGTTATAAGCCTGTTGAACAGAGTTCTGCAAAGATGGTCTACCTTTTGTAGTCATTGTTTGACTGTGCTTAAGTGCAGGAATTATGGTTGCTTGTGAATTTTATACTCGAGTCCAAAAGGAAGAGGCAATCAGTGTATTTCAGGCAAGCGCTTCAAAATGATCTATAAAAATGAAGGGGAAAAAAAATTAAAAAATCCCACCCACCACTTTTTTAGTAAAAGTTTGCTACACTCAAGAGAGTGCAGTTTTTGTCATGAAGGAAAAACAAATGGTATATTTCAAGTTGGGAGGCAAATTCCTGGAATTATTAAACTGATATTAATTTGTTCCTAGATATAATTCACAGAATTCATTTGAGGGGATCTTTCCTGGTCACCAGAGCTGCATGGAATCATATGAAAAATCAGAAATTTGGCAGGTAAAAAATTGGTTTTGTTTGGTTGGTTGGGTTTTTTTAACTTTTTCAGTAAAACAGACTGATGCATACCCTCTCACTGAAGGAGTTTTGTGTCCTTTACTTTCACTGTTGCTGGGATGAAAGAGTCCAAATGTGTAAGCCTTATCCTTTCAATATTGCTCATCTTTCTGCTTTCCGAGCCAAATGTTTAAAAGCTTTTTTCATGTAGATGCAAATATCCCAGACAGGAGCACTGGGGTTGTAGAATACTATCTCTTCTCATGAGGAGTGGTTAGAAATGTTTACAATGTGTATTATTGCAATGTATGTTACTGTAATACACACACACTAATGTATGCTGCTGTAAGTCTGAGGAATTTGTGGCCTCCTCGTTTTTATTCAAATGACAAGTACATGTTTATTTGTTTGTGAATCTTGGGGTTTGGTTTTGGTTGGGGTTTTTTTTAACCCCTTCGCCCAAATGTACTTGTCTTAAAAGTAGAAGGAGTTCTCTTACTCTATTTTGGTTATGTGTTATGTGTTACTGTTAACTGAAAAAGTGCACTGAATTCAGACCTTTAAGTTCTTTCACTTCTTGCTGTTTTTCCTTGTCAAACCACTGACATGATTATATTAATCTTAAGAACCATACCCACATGTTGAAAGCTATATGAGCTTTGTGATTCTGTGACCAAACTGACATTCATTCTCATCCAGGGAACTGAACTGTAAGGATAAGCAAAGAGATGAGCAGGCAGAATACATGGTTCAAGTCTAGGAGTTACATCCATTTAGGAAATGGCTTCTTTTTTGTATTTGCTTAGATGAATGGTTGCAAGTTCTTCTGCAGTTCAAATGTGTGCCATCTACAAAATGTTTGCTTATAGAGTTTGTAGCTTTTTTAATCTTAATCATATTGAGCTTGTAGCACATCTCTTTAGTTTAAAAACATTGGATTGTTGACAGTAAGACAAATAAGAATAAAAATTAAATAGATTTTTATCCCAGCTATACAGTGTTTTTATAGTAAAATGGATCAGATTCTGATAAGCCTTCTCTTAAAAGGAAGGTGTAGACTCTTTTCTTTTGAATTCTAATTTATGAGAAGACATGCAGCGCAGTATTTTCTTGCCTCAAACCACCTATGAACTGCAGTAGTTTCAGAGCTTTTTTGTGAGGAATTCATTCATCTCCACAGCAGTAACGTTAGGGGACAACAAATGGCAAGACTTTGCTATATGCTTCCTTCATGTGTTTAGCACACATCAGGATTATTTGAATGTGAATTCTATAAGTATGTGTCTTCACATATTACCAGGTAGATATTAATGTGAAGTAATTTTCAATAAAATAAATTCTTCTAACTGCTCAAGCCAGTTGATAGTTATAAGAATAATGCCATTTGAAGTGCAGTTAGAACATGAAAAGGAAATACTCTCTATACTGTACCCACTTGTCAGAGAATGCCTGTTCTTGTTTTGCACTATAACTCAAACAGGCTCATGACTTTGTCAGTTTTCTGCGATTGTGATAATGCTTTCAGGATTTGTCAGATGTTTGCTATCAGTCAAACATAAAAAAGGCATCTGTTTGTTAGCAAAGTCAGTATGTAATGTTTTTTTATTTGCACAATTTTGTTTTGTGAAATGTGGAGAATGTAACGCCAAAGCTGGAAAATGCTGTTGTGTAGAACTGAAAAACTTGGATGAATAATAGCACTTTTCTTCCTCCCCTTCCCCTCCCCTTTCGTTCCCTAAGAATCATTATGACTTCCTCAGCTGCTGGAATATATGGAAACTTTGGTCAGGCCAACTACAGTGCTGCAAAACTTGGCCTTTTGGGTCTTTCAAACACAATTGCAATTGAAGGTCGGAAGTATAACATCCACAGCAACACAATTGCTCCTACTGCTGGATCCAGACTGACCCAGACTGTCATGCCGCAAGGTGAATCATTTAAGGTCTACGTGTACTGATGTTTTTCAGTGAATTGAAGCACAGCTAACTTTCCTGTCTTAGATAATGCAAATCCTTTACATTTCATGCACTGTTAATTTGTGATTTCTACTCCCTTTTTGTCTCTGAATCATCAACTTACTTACATTGTCTAAGGAATTCTTACTTTGTTCCACAAGGTAAGAAGCAGTTTTTCACAAAAACAGTTTCATGTGGTAAGGCTCTTTAATTAGAGTCTCTTCCAAGATCCTCCTGTTGTAGTTGCAAGACTTGTTTGTTTCATCAGATGTGGAATCGGGTATGTGCATAAGGTCTCTGCAGTTGTTATAATATTGTCTAATTGCAAAATACTATTTTTTGCACAACATGTTACGTGTGTACTTCTTTGTTACATGATCAGAAGGGGGTGACAGTGAACTGAGTTTCCTAATATGTTCTACTTTATTGCACATTTACTAATCTTTGAATATTTTAACAGAGCACTGCACTGGGAAGTCAGTATAAAGAACTTATCAGGAGACAGCTTTGTATGAAGTGTAAATTTAGGATAAATAGAATTACTTTGGCAAATGATGAGAAGAAACAAAAAGGATTTGGAAATAAAAGTCTGTAAAAGCAAATTGGTCTCAGAAAGTCGTCTAGGAAGAAATTCTTTACTGTGAGAATGGTGAAGCAGTGGAACAGGCTGCCCAAGGAAGCTGTGAATGCTCCATCCCTGGCAGTTTTCAGGACCAGGTTGGACAGGGCCTTGAGCAACCTGGTCTAGTGAAAAGTGTCCCTGTCCATGGCAGTGGGAGATTGGAACTGGATGATCTTAAGGTCCTTTCCAGCCCAAACCATTCTATGATTCCATGATCAGCCTGTTTCATTTCCTTCTTGCTCTTCTTTTTCCCTAGTGATAGGCAGATTTCAAAGCCAGGGAAATCGTTAAATTTTTCAGACTGATACACAAGATATTGAAAGGTAATATATTTTATACAGGTATGCATGGATTGAATGCGTGATTTTATTTGACTTAACTGAGCTCTATTTAAAGTATCCTGTTTTAAATCTAAAAAATCCAAGTGATCAGGAAATCTGGTATGTCTGTAGGTTGTAGGTTTCAGGGATTTATTGTGCTTACTCAGAGAAGGGTCAAATACATTAAGCTTGTAGCCACGAGTTCCTGAAGCATGGCGTGGAGTTTAGCTGGAATTTCCTGGAGTAGCTGGGATTTCCTGGAGATACTTACTAGAGTGATAAAACTACTTCCTAATTTTCTTTCTTAGTAATTTTAAGAAGAGTGAGTTCCTTTCGTCTCCCTGTAAGGTAGTTACGGCACTGATAATTTCTTTCTTACCTCCCTCCCTCCCAATTCTTTTAATTCTCCTCCCCATCCCTCCAGGAGTGGGGAGGAAGAAGGAGGGTTGTGAGCAAGTGGCTGTGTGTTTCTGAGTTACTGCTTCAAGAAGACTCTTGTACCAGATGACAGTGAAAACAAAACTTACAATAAGCAACAGAATACAACTGATACATAAATTTTGCAGGGCTGATAGTTCCCAATATCACATTTGGAAATATCAGTATTTTAAGATGGGGTGTTTCTCAAATACTCAGCAGCTTCAATTCTGTTCATATTGTCTTGTCTTTCACTTGACTAGCAAGTGAAAAGGGAAATTGTTCGGGTACGTCTCCATCAGGATTATGTCTAGCTGGCTTGTACTTGTTTCAAGCTGCCTGTCAGATAGAAGTTTAGGAAGGCGCTTGCTTTTCAGTCTGCACATTTCAGTGTCCCCATCATTGAGACAGTCTTTCATCTGTCTGGCTGTGAACCCATGCCATTGGGTTTGGAGGCATGCACGTGCCTTGTGAATTTTATGCATTTAATGAATCTTCAAATGTTTAATTTAATTTGTCTTTTCATGGCAGAAAACTGTTGGTTAAATTCTTCCTGGCTCTGCTGTTCATTAGAAGGTGCTAGAGTAAGACTAATTTGGTGAAATAATACAGTATTTTTATTTTGATTCTTCCCTCCAATTTGCTCTAGATCTTGTCGATGCTTTCAAACCAGAGTATGTTGCTCCCTTAGTTATTTGGCTTTGCCACGAGAGCTGTGCAGAGAATGGCAGTCTGTTTGAGGTAATTTTTTTCCCTTACTTCCCCCTCTTTCCCTCCCTTACTTCAAAATCAGTAATTTGCTTTAGCCTGTCCAGTTTTAACCTTTTTTCTGAAACTGAATTATCAAGTGAGGTCCTACATATACTCAGCATAGACAGAAGAAATATTGACCCTCTTGCACTGTATATGACAAGTACATCAGGCAGTAAGAACCTTGTAAAATTCTGGTGTGTGCTGAAAATACAACTGATTAAAATTAGAATTAGAAAAATACAACAGTTAGAATTCTTATTGTACCTTTATGAGTTTGAAAAGATACCAAAGCAAGTACTTTAAAAGAAGTTATTTTCTAAATCATTCAAACACAGAAAGCAACTTGCAGAAAGGATGAATTACTTAGTTATGGAATACATTATAAGTATTTTCAAACTTCTAGCTTATAAATTGTATGGAAGCAGTTATCTTCGAGTTTTATGTTGCTCAGATTCCAGTGCTTAACAAAACTGTTAAATACAACCAGCAGTAGTTCAGAAATTTCTGTTATGCTGAGTTTGTGCTGAAGTTTTGTTTTTCTACATTATCAAAGCTTCACTTTGTGACATGTGGTAAGCTGATGATTTTCTTTTTTTCTTGGCAGGTGGGAGCTGGATGGATTGGAAAATGTGAGTACTTTGTGTTGCAGGACTGATTTTTGTCTTTTGAATTGACAACAAAAGTGTGCAAATCATCTTTGCAGTTAACCTCTGCTCAAAAAATTTTTATATCAAGAGAGATGATTAGCAAAAGCCTAGGGTTCTGAGGGGACTGCTTTTAAGTAAAAGTCACAAATGTCACTAAGCATGGGGGAAAACTGGTAAACCAGGTATGTGCTTTATTATGTCTTTGAGCTAACTAATAGTAACTAAGCAACCTTAGCTGTTGGATGCCAACTAATTGAAATCAAGAAGAATCATTTTTGATAACTTCAGTTTTTCATGGTATGAAAGTAGCAGATGCTGCTAAACAGGCTGCTTTTTAGTTGTTTTCCACCTTTGTTTATACTTCTATAAAAATACTAGCAATATGTATTGATGTATTGAGGCAATTAGCCTTCTTAATAACCAGTAGCTATGCTAGCTAAGTATTTGTGTTAGGTGACACCAGTAACTAGCTTAAATAGCAACGTAAAACTCAAAGATAATCCTGAAGGAAACTGGATTCAGTGTGTGAAGTATCTTAACTTCTAAATATATTGCGACTAATACCAGCATTATTTTCCTGAACCGTTCAACGACTTTTCAGCCTAGGTGAATATCACTAGTGAGTTGGAAGTAGGACCATTAATTCAAGAAATAGTTCCCTCTTCTGCCAAAATATTTTTTTTTCCCCCGCTTCATAAAGGTTTTGTACATTTCTAACTAACTGTAAGTGTTCTGGGTGGCATTGAGATCGCTTTTCACAGGTTGCGCATTAGACAGACTAAACAAACAGGGGCAGCAGCGTAAAACCTTGAAGCCCTTCATGAGAAGCTGGGTTTTAATACAGCTGAAAATCTGTGTCTTTTCCTCTCTAGCTAAAATGAAGTACCACTTTTTGTCATTATAATGTCTACTGTTGAAGTCTTAAAAATGAAACCAGGTTGTTAATGAGGTAGCAGTATGTCCTTATTCATTGTCTATTGCTAATTAAGAGGAAAACCAACATGACAGATTAAGGATTAATTGCAATCCAGGAAGTCTGTATCCTTCCAGGACTGATTTCACTTCACATTAGCCTCTACCAGCTTCTCTCAAGTTGGGGTATTGAATTACAACTTCAGGGACCATTTGGAGATGCTAGCTATACTAGTGTTAACATTCTTTTGTAGGTAACAAGTAATTTTCAAATTTTCCCTATAGTTTTCCAAGAGAATGTCTGTAGCTACAGCTTTTCAGTAGGCAGAATTAAAAAATAATGTAATATTTTCAGAGAGCAATTAATCTGTCATGGCATTAATGAAATACAAACCCTGGGCTATTCCTTTACTAAATGTTAGTTTAGCAGTGAGACTTTTAGTCCAGCTTGAAATTATACTGGTGAATTAAATTGGGGTACTTAAAACCTTTCCTTTCTTACGCTATCTTGAAAGTAGTGACCTAGATGAAAATGACCTAAAGAAACTAAAAGTTTCTTTGTTTGTTACTTGAACTCTCTGGTTCATGTTTCCCATTAGTGCGCTGGGAGCGATCCTTGGGTGCTATTGTGAGAGGAAAGAACCAGCCAATGACACCTGAAGCAGTGAGAGATAAATGGGAGAAGGTCTGTGACTTTGATAATGCCAGCAAACCCAGAAGTATCCAAGGTAAATGAGGCTGTGATAATGTAGATAGTTTGGGCAATCAAAGCTTAGAAGAGAATGCTTTCTTGTCAGGCATTCGCTGAAACTTTACAAGTCTGCAGAACCAGTGAATTCTTTTGTAAACATATAGCATTAAGCATGTACTGTTTCAGCATGGTGAAATCTTGTTAATAAGCCTTTTGCATAGAATTAAGAATTAATTCTGTGTAGAATTAAGAGTTTTATCTTCTTACAACTTTCTAGGGAAGTGACAACACTGTCACTTTATGTATTACAGCCAGGCTAATGGTAGTGTTTGATTGCACCTACATACAGGTAATAGCAGTGTAGTAGAGAGATTGTGTTTTCCTTTCAGTCCTGGAATCTTGTTTTTTCATAAACATTTCCATACCAAAAAGCTCTCTGGTTAGGTCTTGTAAAGTCACACAGCAGAGAAGTTCTTCCTTACTGCCTTATGTTCCTGGGAGACATGACCCCCTTGGCTGGTGACCAAGATGGCTGTCTCTTCCAATGCTTTGTTTACTTTCTTTGTTACTTCACAATATATAATTTCAAAAATTACTTTAATCTTTACTGCTGCCATACTTGCTTCTCTTTCATCTTCTAAGCTTTCTCTTTGTTGTCTTACGTCTCTGTTTAGATCCATAGCTGTCATAGGTCATAGATGAACATACATTTCCCAATTGCTTTCCAAGATTTCTCAAAATGTTATCTTTAGTTTGTTAGTGTGAGTTACATTTGCTTAGTAACATTGGTGGATGTTTCATAATTATGCATGTTGTTAATTAAGTCAAAGATTGATAATTCATCAAATTAGGAAATGCCAACATTGTGGAGGAGGGGAAGAGGCATCCTTACGCACAGTGCCAGCTGAATTTCAAAAATACTTAGAAACATACTAGATGTTTAAGCCGTTGGTTCTGAAATCCATTAGGGATACATTTAAGATGCCTAAACCAAATCCAGAATAGGAGACACTTTGTCCTTTCCTTCAGATCTTGGTAGAGGAATGTAACCATCTATACAGTAGTTCTGTATCTCCTAACTTACTGTTTTCACTGATCTTTGGCTTACAAATACCCTATTTCTAGATGTATGTCAGTTGATAACAATGTTCTCTGTCCTGCTATGGAATGGTATTTATAACAATATAACTCCAGCCTTTTAGTTTCTGATCTGTTCTGCAACCTGTCATGTATACTATATTATTTTTATGGGTTGGTAGCAGAAAAATGTTGCAGGAAAAAAATCGTAGATGGGAATTTGTTTTGAAAGTTCCTTCAGCATTACACATGATATTCTACTTACACCTCTTGACACTATCATGCAAAAATATTGGAGAAGATTTTGGATTTCTCAGGTAAATGTGCTGTATTTTATTGTAAGCACGTTTCTGAAGTGAGGAAACTGTAAAATACTACATTAGCATGAGTCTCCCATGCAGTGTACATACCTTAGCCTCTGGTTTGTTATGAATTTAGCCAAAATACAGCGTTGGCCTTTCAGTGACATCAAGCCGTAGATACTGCCAGTCTGAATGAAAATTCTTGCATTAATTTGTTGTATGAGAATCAGCAGAAGGGTTGAGGAAAATACAGAAGTTAGCTGAATAGGATTTTCAGTTCTATGTTAAAAGTCTTTTTTCTGCTGCTGGAGTCTCCACTGTATTGCTCGAAGGGATTCAACTGTTAAATAAGGGGAGCTAATTAGAGTATTCACATTTAAAAATGAAAAGCTACAATACCTGATATATGCAAGTTAAAACTCTCCCAGAAGATTTCATTAAGTAATTTGATGCTATGAAAAGCAGTCATATACTAACCATTATGTATGATTATAAAAATACCCCAACAATTAGATAAAGTATTTGCTTGTAATACAGTAGAAATCCGATAATCGGAGATGTTAATCTTTTTCGTAATTGGGCATGGTGATAAGAGCAGTTTGACTTTATTCATTCTAGATTACAAAAAAGTATGAGCATCATTTGTTGGTGTGGTCTTTTTTGTTCGGTTTATTTTTTGTTTTTTTTTTTTGTTTTTTTAACTAATTTGTCTTACGTGTATAACAGTTACACATTACTGAATACTATGAATACATAGGCATAGGGACTATTCATTCTGTTGAAGAGAAGTAAATTAAATGCTCCACATGTAATGTATGAATGATCATGTGTTTAGAGCCCTGCCTAGCAAAGCACTCATTTGATGTTTAACTAGAGCATGTTCATAGTTGTCTGGTTTAGCTAAGGTGGTTCTGTGGAGATGCTGAACTCTTCAAGACTAAATGGAAGTACCGTCTCTTCTTTATGTTTTAGTGGTGGTCTTTTAAAAAATAAAACTATTGAATTCTTTTACTTAAACTTAAGTAGAAAGATCCACTTTTTTGTTCTTTGTTTTTTTGTTCTTATTTTTTTTCTTTGTTTGGGTTTTTTTGGTTTTTAGGCACTTATTCAGCTTGGTACATAAACTGAATCAAGCTAAAAAACTCTTGCTTGTATACCAGAATTTGACTTTGTGAGGTTTGTGCAATTTTAGTTTGTAGGAAATAGCTAATTGTCACTTGATTTGGCAGTTGATGTTGATTCAGTAGTTTCACGGAGTTCCTCAGATATTAAGAAAATGTGCTCAGTAAAGCAATCTTTCTTGTTAGTTGTCCTACATGTTTCTAGATGCAGTACAGTCTTTTGCCCAAACTCATCCCCTTATCCTGAAGGCTACCTGACAGTCCAAGTAACCAACTGTTCCTGCCTTTTCACTTCCCTCTTAGTGCCTCAGGTGTCTGAATGTTGTCTGTAGTTACTCCATAAGCTTTAAAAGCTTAGTACTTAATGTACTTCGAGAAGTTTCTGCAGTTCTTTTGTGCTCCTACACAGTTTCAGGTATAGTCATGATAACTAGCTAAAGATAGGATTACTTGTGCATTCACTACATGATGTCATTTTAATACCAGAAAAATCTGAGAGCAGAGTTCAGACTACTTTGTTTGTTTGTTTTTGTTTTTTTAAGAAGTTACGTGGTAATTTAGGCCTTAGGAAATTGAAAAAGTGGCTTTCCTGCATGCATTATCCTACGTTCTCTTCACCAGGAGTGAAAGGTAACCATCTACTTAATGCAACATGAAAATGTCACTGCCTGTGAGGCGGGAATGAATCCGCAGTGATTTATGTTAGAACTTTTTCCTAATTTGCATTGTGATGTTATTTTCTTACCAATAATTAAGCTGGAATAATAGTTTTACCTTACTACATACTATTTCAGCTGTCAAAGTACAGAAAACAGCTGAGTATTCTCACTGGCTGACTTTTGGCGCATTTCAAAAGCTTATCTCTGGTATAGAGCAAGTTTTTATACTACACATAGAAGATGTGTATGTATGTATGCATATAAAGAAAAAATCTGCATAGGAAGAAAACTTCCAGCTGCAATTTCAGTTTACTTCATATTTGTTTAAAAAGAGTTTAAACATTGGTGCTGTTTTCTCCACAGTTAAGGGATATGGTTCACACACAATGTTCACTAACTGAAAAGTGAGAGGAATACTTTCAGAAAGAGCAGGCTTTACTATGATTATTTTCAGCCTTTGCTCCTCAGGTTTATTTTTTCCCTGCTGTTTGCTGATCATTTACTCTGTAATAGCATATCATGTTGTGGTAATGGGCATTTAAGATTATATATATATATAGTTATATAACAACTTCATGCATGTTTGGAGTATTTTTTTTAAATAATTGTATTAATGAAAAGTTACCCTACTGGGTTTCTTTCTGCCAAATCTATACCCTTATTTTTTTGATCTTAAAAGAACCTTGGTACAGCTTTTAGGGTCATGTATTACAAAGTACAAATTGTTGCAGTTAAATCTACTGTTGAAATGTTAATTTCAGACATCTGTGTGTGTTAACATGACTGAAAACTCAGGTGCCACTCTGTGCTCCCTTCCCCATCTCTTTTGCTTTCGGTACTCAAAATAAATGCAAGCTGAAGACTGTTGAAATCATTCTTATTGGTGTCCAAATCTCACTTATCGGTGATTTTTCTACTTTTTTCATCTTTTTTTGACAATCTCATTATCACTTTGATAGCTCTTAATAGTGTATTTGCCATAACCTTTGTACTTGTGTTGCAGTAGTTTAATTTACTCTTTCTTTGAAGATGTAGCCCTGTGTGATGTGAAAGATTCATATGTCATCAGCTGCTACAGTATTGCTTCAAATCTAATGCTATGCTAGTCCAGGTATTCCTTATGCCAGGCAGCAGAAGAGCAGTGAAGACTGACATAAATTAATGTATTCATATATTTCATTTGCATGCTGTTCTAGCAGGCCCTTGAGAGGAAAGGAATGTGTTAGCACTGGGATTCTTAACTGGAGAAGTCCTGTAACATAGTGATTTAGGGTGGAGCGGGTGAGAGAAATTAACATTTTTTCCCTTTGTTAAAAAAAAAAAAAAAAAAAGATAAAACTAAAAAAAAAAAAAAAGATAAAACTAAAACCAAAATGTTCTGCTGCTTGAATTTTGTGATTTTCTGTTAGCTTGCTT
The DNA here is from genome assembly GCF_037157495.1 of Lathamus discolor. Classification (NCBI taxonomy): domain Eukaryota; kingdom Metazoa; phylum Chordata; class Aves; order Psittaciformes; family Psittacidae; genus Lathamus; species Lathamus discolor. Next base: position 48,619,450 of record NC_088909.1, on the reverse strand, counting down.
AAGCTTTTCAGGTAATCTGAAGGGGCAACATCTTAAAAGTAATTTTGATATTAAAGCATCAAAACCACTTGAAAACATAAAACATAACATACTTTCTGCTGATACCTCTCAAGAAGTTTGGGCCTGTAGCCATTCGCATGTCTCATGCGGTTGGTGGCTGTCATAGATGCAAAAAAATAAAAAAGTAAGGGACAGGAGTCCTTAAAGACAGCTTTTTACTCTTATATATGCTTTGAACATCAGTAAAAGTGTTACTAAATTCTGGTTTGATGCAAGTCGATCAGCTGTTGCTGATTACAAATGTAACAGTAGACCAGTTTAAAACAAAAACAAAAACCGAAACCAATTTTGTTGACATTAAGGGTGAACAGCAACACATGTCATGTTATAAAAAAGGTGTAAAGGAGGACTCTGCAAACTACCAGCCCGTAGGCCTCACTTCTGTGCCTGGGAAGATCATGGAACACATCCTCCCAGAAGACGTGTCAAAGCACATAGGGGTAGGGAGGTGATTTGAGGCAGCAGCATGGCTTCAGCAAGGGCTTGTCCTGCCTGACCAGCCTGCTGGCCTTCTGTGGTGGAGTGACTGTATCAGTGGACAAGGGAAGAGCTATGGGTGTCATCTGTCTGTATTTTTGTAAGGCCTTTCACATGGTCCCTCACAACATCCTTCTCTGTAAATTGGAGAGATAGAGATTTGATGGGTGTACTGCTTGGTGGATGCGCAGTTGGTTGGATGATCACATCCAGACTGTAGTGGTCAATGGCTCAGTGTCTATGTACAGATCAGTGATGAGTGGTGCCCCTTAGGGGTGTGTACAGAGACTAGTACTGTTTAATATCTTCATCAAGGACATAGTGGGATTGAGCACACCCTCAGCAGTTTTGCAGGTGACACCAAGATGAGTGGAGCAGTTGACGCATCTGAGGGATGGGATGCCTTTCAGAGGGACCTGGTCAAGTTTGAGAAGTAGGCCTGTGCGAAACCCATGAGGTTCAATAAGGCCATATGCAAGATTCTGCACATGGGTTAGGGCAACCCCAGGATCGATATAAGGTGGAAAAATGAGGTGATTGAGAGCAACCCTGTGGAGAAGGGCTTTAGAGTACTGGTTGATGGGCATGAGCCGGCAGTGTGTGCTCACATCCCAGAAAGCTGACCATACTCTGGGCTGCACCAAAAGAAGGTGATTCTTCCCCTCTGCTGTCACAAGACCCTGCCTGGAGTACTGCGTTCACCATTTTCTGTTTGAGTCTTTTGTCATGGTTTAAGCTCAGTCGTACATCAGCCACGCAGTCCTCGTTCACTCCCCCTTCCTTTCCTCCCCCCGCTCCTGGAGGGATGGGGAGGAGAATCAAAAGAATGTAACTCCTGTGGATTGGGATAAGAGCAGTCCAGTAACTAAGGTACAACACAAACCACTAATGCTACCACCAATGAGAATAATGATAAGGGAAATAACAAGGGAAGAGAATACAATACCACCCGCCGACCGATACTTAGCCCGACTGAGCAGTGACCTAGCCCTCCCGGGTAACTGCCACCAGTTTTACACCCTGGGCATGATGTGCTATGGTATCATACACCTCGTTGGCTAGTTTGGGTCAGGTATCCTGTGTCTGCTTCCTCCCGGCTTCCCCTCCTCCCTGGCAGAGCATGAGGCTCAGAAAGTCCTTGGTCAGAGTAAACATGACTTAGCAACAACTAAAAACATTTGTGTTATCAGTGCTGTTCCCAGGCCGAAAGTCAAAACCACAGCACTGCACCAGCTACTAAGGAGTAAAATGACTGCTACTGCTGAACCCAGGACAGTCTTTCTAACACACAAATGTTTAATGTTTATTTTAGCCATGAGGAGCAAGCTGTTCTTGATGGCATGCCTTTACCATAGCTGAGTTCTTTATCTCTGCCATGAATCATCTTGTTCGTAATCTTGGCATTGTGCAAGCCTCAGACTTATCTATTTATTTATTTTTCTATTTATTTGTTTGTTTATGCAACTTGGGAAAGAAGGTAACCACTAGGAGTTGAGACCTGTTATTTATTTTGCAAATCATTTTCAGATAAGTAAGGCAGTACTAATTTTCAGATGTTTATTTCTGAGACAGTTCAAACTTACCCTTATTTTATCATATCCTTAACTTCAGAGAATAAAATTATTTTCTGATACATTCTTCTTGGCGTGAAGGGTGGTGTACAGCACCAGTTGTGTTTCAGGCACTTGAATTATGTAGGTGTCATGGTTGACTGCTGGGTGCAGAACTGATGGAACCTGTATAGAAATCACTTATCAACGGTTGATGCCTATAAAATGCAGAATTATCCTCAACTTGCAGATTTATATTTACTGAAGTACCAGGCTGTATCTCACTTTCTGGCATGTTTGTTGTGTGTCTTAACTGGAGTGTCTCACTTACAGCTATTTGTAGGTGATATTTTTTTCAATTCCTTTCTCTAGAGTCCATAAGTGTATTGAGTGATGCTCTTAGTCAGATAGAGTCTCAAGGGAATATTACTATGAATTCAACAAGCTCTGGATCAGTGGTCTCTTCATCTGTTGACACAGTAAGTAGCTCTGTACCAGATGCACTCAAAGTTAGGTGAAAGCCTTGAACAAAGAAACTTATGTTGCTGATCAACTTTCTACTCTGGCTTCCTGTCTGCAGAAAGAAAGTTCGGTTTTAAGCTGAGTGAGGAAGCAGAATAAGAAGCATTTCTGACTACACTCTTTATTTTTCTTACTGATGATGGGAAAATTTGAAGCTAAATAAACTGAATAATGTAGAATGCATGTGCTTGTAAGTTCTGTAAGCCTTTTTGGTTAGGGTATTGTTCAGAAAATGAGCAGGGTATGGGTCTTGTTGGGCAATGTGGCTTTGCTCTGGCTCCTCTATAGACAGATCAAGTTTTCCTCATTTCAGTCTTATTACATGGTTTGTTTTAGAAAAATTGTTAAGCATTGCTGGGAGTGGAGATGTGTGAGGTTATACTACTTATTCTTGAAGTAAATTGCTTGAAGTAAGATACAATGAATTACATTGTTTGCTTGTACTGCAACAAATACATTAATATTTTATGATGCCTTTATTGCTCATACTTTATGTTTACATGTGAGTATAAAGAAAATGCTCAAATATGGATTTTGTTTGGTATGAGAGTTATACAAAGAATGCAAGTGCGGTGTTAAGTGTTATGAAGTTTTATTTTATCCTGACTTAATTTCCAGACAAGCATTGTTGGCCGGGAATTGGCTACCAACGTGTACAAATATACTCACTTGGAGCCTATTCTGTATGCCCTTGGTGTGGGAATGTCGACTAAGGATCCAGATCATCTAAAATTTCTCTTTGAAGGAAGTGAAGAGTTCTGCTGTTTACCTAGCTTTGGAGTAATTCCTGCTCAGACTTCAATGTTTGATGGTATCCCTTCTCTTCCAGGACTAAATATTGATCTTGCTAAGGTATGGAAGAGTTAAGTATCTAGTTTTGTTTGTGGTTTAGATAACTATAAGGTGATTTTAATTAATATGTTTGTAATATTAGTAAATTCCCTTTATTGTAGATTAGAAAAATTTGGTGTTTTATATTCTTATGTCCTAAGAAAATACTAATTTCCTTACTTGTATAACCTGTGTCTTCCTGAGATGTTATGAGTGATCAATTTTTTGTCAATTTATGTTCACTATGCTTTTATTAAACCATGAAAGTTTAACATTTTCTTTGAAAATATTTTCTGTTGGAGGTGAAATTGGAAAAATGAAACAAAAAAAAACCCTTGCATTTTTTGTTTGTTTGTTCTGAACACTTTCTAAAATTACTATATTTCCTTGCAACTGCAGTGGGGGAAGCAATAGAATGTAATATAGCACTGCCTTCTTTACATAGATGCTGCATGGTGAGCAATATCTGGAACTTTATAAACCATTACCAACCTCAGGTTAGTCCTTTTATATTGCGGATTTGATTTCCAGTAAGACAGAAGGTTCTCTAGCCATACTATAAATGGCAATAGGGAAGGCTCTGTTTCCAACTGGATTTTTTTCACATTGTTTATATAAGGGGTGGGGGAAAAGAGAGGCAACCTGTTGCATTATAGAGGGAATTCTGAAACTCCATTCTTGTGATCAGGTGTTGCTTTTCTATATGATAATTTGTAAAATCATACCTAATCTTTGATCTTTGATATAATAAGCAAATACACTAATTGCTGGTGTATTACTCATATAATTTGGTACTAACTAGCAAAACTGTAATTCTTTCTATAAGGTTGTATCATAGAACTTTTGGGATGTTTACCTAAAAATATTGATTGCATCTGTGTGCCTATAAGCGGATAAGATGGTGTATGTAAAGGAGGAATGGACATCTTGATGAGAAGATTTGTCAAAATTCTCAAGATAATTAGTTAGGGCAGCAGCAAGCTCTTTTTCTGAGTTTGCAACACTAGAGAGGTGCTCCTTAGGTGCATACAGGGTACGTATGCATGTGTCCATTTTTCTTCATCAGTAGTTTTAACAACTAACTTTTCCAGACTGTAGAGGGGAGAAAAGAGTCTTGCAACTACAGCTAAATGGCATAATTTCTCGTTGAAACAAAAATATGTATGAAAGTTGTGTTAACTTCACAAAGGTCTGAAAATCAGTAACAGATTGCCATGACTTAATAAAGCCTTTTGTTTTTTCTATTCCATAGGCTGCTTATGTAAACTTACATTCTTACGTGCCTCTCTAGAGCAATAACCTCTTTAGACACAAACTTCAGAAACCTGCAGGCTTGTGCCCTGAGCTGAGCTTCTCTTCTGTAGAATTGTAGTTGTCTCATCCCTCTTGAAATCTGTGAACAGTCCTTAAGTGAGTTGAGCTAAATTTGAAGTTAGAGATGTATTTGAGTCTGAAATGTGATTTGTGTTTAGCTCTGAATACCTAAACTATAGCAAGATTCTATTAACCCTTCCTCCCCAAAATTAAATAAATAAAATTCATCACATCTGCAAAACAGTATTTGCAAAGATTCTCAGGCACTTTAATTATAATCATTATGATCACAAATACTATGACGATTATTATTATTTTCGTAAGGAAGCGTAAAGAGTGATATGTGGACTTCATTCCCAGAGGAAAACCTTACATGTAGATGACGTTCTTTTCTTGCAGGGCAACTAACTTCAGTTTCAACCATTGCTGATATTCTTGACAAAGGATCAGGAGCAGTCTTACTTATAGATGGTAAGAAATTTATCATTTTTGGAGGAGAGTGTGTTAGAATTTGACAGGCTTGTTTTTTAACTAGCTGTACCAGTAGTTGCCAGCCTTTCCAGAGTGAGGACTGTTAGCTTATTAAATCTTGATTATAGCTGAGAAATTAGCTAATTAGCAATACCTGTGTAAATGTATAATGTAATTTTCTTGGGCAGTTAATGTATTGAAATGAGAACACTTGGGAAAAAAATGAGGGAAAGTTTGGGTTTTTTTCCTATGTAGGCAGAGTAGTGCACTATGCAATCTGAACAGAATTCTTTAATAGTAATACTTAGTCTATCTGAAGGCCGTCTTTTTAGATACTGCCACTCTTCCGCAAGGGATTGTGTATGCATGTGTGTGTGTTTTGTGGGATGGTGTTACAAAGGCTAGTTAGTTATAGGTGTGTATTTTTTAGACTCATCTGCAAAGCAGCCATCTTTAAGAGCATGTGCTGAATTCTTTTTTTGAGCCTACGTTATTCTTTTCTAAACAGAACAAAACAGCCCCCCATTTTATTCCTCTTGTATCTAAGTTAAGAGATCAGATTGTCTCCAGAAGTTGATAAGTTGTTATTTTCAGAATTTTGGCATCTTTTAGGGTCCCTGAGGGGATTAGACTGCAAAAGTAGTTTAATAGGGAATCTATAAATGCTGTTGAGCTTTTATTCCTTCAGTGTACAGATGAAATTTCAAAAATGTCTTCACTGTCCCTGTGTTTCCCCTAGCTGTGTTTTGCTTCCATACTGGGCTAACATTAAGCCTGTTTCTGCAACACACAAGAGTTCTCTTTGTGAGCAAAGTCTTAGTGGTTTTTCAGTTTCTTTCAGAGATGGAAATGAACTTTATTAACAATACTGTAAATTTGAGTCTAAGGGTGTAAGGGAGTGGAATAGGCATGAACTAGAAATTACATCTGAACTTCGATTCAGTGTAAGTTCTTCAAGAGAAGGAACAGGTGACCTTAAGCCGAAGCATACTCTTTAGCTTTTTTTGTACAAGTTGCTAGTACCATTTTTTGTATGAATTGGTTATGTGCTTTACACGCTAGGGATTGTTAATAGCTTCTGATGCATTATACTTTATGGCACAGTTCTATCATATTAAATTCTAATGTAGTGTGAGATGCTGAAATACTAACTTCAGCATTCTGTTGTGAAGTATTTTAATACCTTTAATATCATCAACATTTCAACAGTTCATTTTTTAATTTTGATGCTTTCATATAGATAAAATTCATGATAATGTTATTTGAAACAGATCGTTAGCTGTCACTAGTGAGGGAGACATGAGAGTGTGAGCATTGTCCCTTCAGTTGTTAAAATAAGCTTTGTTATGTTTGAAGCTGAATTTTTCTCTTGTAACAACACATGCTGGCTGTATGAAAAAGGAGATGGAAGGTAACATATGACCTCCTTCTTTTGCTGTCTTTCAGTGAATACCTATTGTGGAAAGGACCTAGTGTGTTATAATCAGTTCTCTTTGTTTTTTGTTGGAGCTGGAGGATTTGGTGGAAAACGAACATCAGAAAAGGCCAAGGTAAATTCATGCATACTTGTATAAAAGAAAAAACAAACACCCCAAAACAACAACAATAAACACACGCAAAAAACAACAAACAAACAGAAACAACAAAAAAAAAAAACCCAAACCCACAAAAACTAACCTACCAAATCCCCACAAACACATAAAAACTCCTGTCAGCACTAGAAAAAACACTTGCTATATCAGCTAGGAAGGATTAGCTGGCAGTATGGATCTACAAACTCAAATGGAATTTAAATTCTTCCGTTCACTGAGGACCCTGAGTGAAAAGGTACGGTCAACGGCCTGGGAAATCAGTGGCTTTGTTTTGACAACTGGGGAGAAAAATGAATGCTAAATATGCAGCTGATGAGATATTCCTACATTCATATACTTGAAATTACAGATATGGAATATCCTAATGGAAGACAGAAAAGGAGATTCTCTGGAAGATGTTTAGAATCTAAATTCTGTGGACTTGGAGGTAGAAAATGATGTCTGAAGTTAAAATAAAATTCATATAAAATGCATTATGATGTGGCCGGAATGCTCCTCTAGAGGATTTGTATTACATCTTTTTAAAGCGTCTTTTGAAGCCACCAGTGTAGCAGGCTATAGTCTGACCTAATTAATTCAATAGAAGTAGTAAAATCTGTTCCATGTATTTTGGGCTGTGCCAAATTCATTAAAATCCTACTTCTTTATGTCAGATGGAAGATGTTATGGCAAGGGTCTTACTGACTCTTGGTTTTATGAAACCCAAATACAAGCTTTGCAAACAAAGGAAGCTTTTCGTGTTTTGATTTTTATTTAGTTAGTTACTCCAAATCATGCTCTCCATTAATGTGCACATGAGCAAAGTTCCTGATTTCTTGGAAAGATTTTATTTCCTCGTTCTACTTTTGATGTGAAACATTCTTGGAGACCTTTTGGATCAGAACAGGAACAGAAAATTGGCTTTTATTTGTAAGTCTTGGTTTTCTTAAATAGATTTGGGAAGCTTTAACTCTGAGATATAGCTTGAAGAGCAGAGTGTTTTGCTGGACATGTTTGATCATGGACAGCAAGGAGAGTGACAAACAGGCTGAGATTTTAGGTACTTTGTGTAGGGGCATACTACTGAGTTGTTGAATGGTCACTCAGTCCTGATTTAAACCTGTCTTGTCTCTTTTGACGTGATCACTTTTCAGTTTCTGTCTCAGTGCTTATATCTTTTGTTGAGAATATGTGTGTCATCAGATTGGCATTATAGTGTGTTCTGCTGCTCCACCTCAGACATTTTCTTTGCTTATGTTTAAGGGATTCAGGGGCTGTTTATGTTTAAAAATGATACTAGTGATAATTTTATGTGAATGTTTCTTTAGTAACTTGTTTTTCATGTGTTAAGTTTGTGCCAATAACTATAATAATATGTTAATGTTGCAGGTTTTTGCTCTAGTAAAAAGACTAGCTTAGTGAAAAGCTGAGAAGTACTCAGATGTGTGGTTAGATTTGTACTTGCAGTTTCTAGGAGAGATCTCTAGGTGTAGCTCTTCATAAGTATGTGTTTGCAAGAAAGGTTTGGAAAGCATAAAGAGGAAAAGAGAAGAAGTATTATGGGTTCTTACTTCCAGTGAAGTGGAAGTCCTGCATTTTGGGAGAAAGTTAGCAAATGACAGGCAGAGTCACATGAACACCTAGTGTGTATGTCTCTATCAGTCACATGGAAGTTTTCCCCTATGTAACTTTACAGATCAAATCTTGAAATGCATGCTGCTTCAAACAGAAATGGGAAAAGCCTCTGTGCAGTATAAAAAAATCGCAGAATGTTATTTCAGAGAGTGTATAAAGGTCTTTGCCGGAACATTTGATTCTTTTGTAGTCAGATTTTACAACAGTACATGTAAAAAAAGCACAAACCAATGGTTCACAGGAAATGTTGCTAATCTAAAGAGGTGGCATCACTGAGTCCAGTGTAATGCTTTGGCTTTTTTTAGTTAAACACTGCACTTTAGTCAACTGCAGCTTCTTCACTGTATTCAGTGAAGTATGAGAATACTCTATCAATAATTTTACATTTTAAAATATGACAAATACCTGTTTCAGGTGGCAGTTCTGCTTGTGATAGAGGAAAACAAGATGTAGTCTAGTTAAGATACACATATACAGTGACAGAAAAATTCAACAGAGGCTTCTGCATACCAGAGGCCAGTTTTAAACAATAAATTTTCCTGCTTCATCTTTGCAAACTTTCCCAGTCATAAGACTTTCACATCCTTCTGTACCACAGAGAAATCCCAAGCTAATCAGACATATTTTAGAATGTGACTTTTTGTCACTACGTTATAGCTGCAAACTAAGAACAAATTTCCAAATTGAACTCTATGATGAGCAACACGTTGTGTAAGTCATGTCTCTCCTCTTGACTGCGGTTTTCATGCATTACTGGCAGAAGGGTTTCCTTAATTATTCATTAATTTTAACATCTGGATGGCTCAATAGGTCAGCTTGATTTTCTGTTAACCAACTGGAAATATATTGTCAAGCTGTTCTTGTTTTTAAAGCATGTTAGGTAGTTATGAAACTGATTAACGTGTAGGTCCATTGTGGTTCTCGAGTGACAAAAGTAGAAGTGATGTTACCAAGTCTTCTGCTCAGGGGGTGGCTTTGCCTTGCTGTTAATAAACAAGAAAGAGCTTTTGCTATTATTAGATGTGAAATTACACAGCACTCGGTTTCTTTTGGTGTCTCTTTTGTTTTGTAAAGAGCTTACGCAAACCAAGATTAAGTAGAACTATTACAAGTGAGAGTCAAGTTTCTTCATTCTGTTTTAGAGCTTATGCCAGCTCTTTCTTTGGCTTTTTTGTTTGATTATTTTGAAGACCCAGGAAGGAGAGGGGAAAAAAGATTTCAGGTACTTTAATAGATTTTAATTGGTTATGGTGTTCTTTTTGTTTAAACCATGACAGTGATGTTCTCTTTCACGCAGTTGGTAAAGTTTGTATCTTCAAAACTGAAGGAGGAAGCTGTGGATGGAGAAGGAATGGCTTTTTTACAGTAATGTGGAGCTTAATATGCACCTTGTAATGGCCAAAAAACCCCAACCAACAACCCCCCCTCAAAAAAAAAAAAACCAACAACAAAAAAAACCCACCCCAAAAAAATTATGAACCCAAACCAAAAGAAAAATGTGCAAAACAGAGAAAGAACTGGAAACTCTTGAAGGCCAAAAGTGGTATAGTCCATGAGTGAGGTAGAAAATAATTTTGTACTCCATTGCATTTTTGTAAAGTATTATTTTAAAAGCTTAATTTTAATCTTTGTGTTACAAAACACTAATGTTTTATGAGACAGTTACTTTTTCTGAGTGAGTAATTCTCGCTTAAGCTTTTATGAATCATTTGGAATAAATGTAATCAAACTAATCAGGTACAACATGTAACTGTTAGCCAGATCTTCGTATAAAATCTGGCTAATCTTTGTAAAGCTAACCTTGATAAAAGACTTTTCCAGGCCTAATAATCTTCTGTTTTTCTGTAAATATAGAAAAGGTAGGAGGAACCTTAGCAGCTTTTTAAATGCTGTTTGTTTTTATACATACCTGACGTATTCTTTCATGGGCATAGATAAAAGATTTTTGCAGTGAAATAATAATACTATTACTTTTGTTTTAGGTAACAGTGAATCCTCCCAAGAGACCCCCTGATGCTGTAATTTTTGATGAAACAACAGCTGATCAGGTAAAGTTTTGTATGCTCTTGGTGTGGAAATGTTTGTTTTGTTTGGACAAAAAAGTCTTATATGATGTTCGCTAATAGTTAAAATTTTATTATATACCTCAGGTATTTATTTATGTATATTTGGTATGTATATCTATGTATGTGTGCGTATATATTTATGTATTGAGTTATGACAGTGTGTTCAGTGTACTGTCTAAAACATTCTTCTTGTAAGGCTTATGCAATTTTATAATTGTTGATTGCAAAATTATACATCAAAGGAAGAAATGAATATTTATATTGTTGTGGTTAAGAAAAGAGGTTCAAAATCTACAAAACTTATAATAAATAGTGCCAGCAAAAAAAAAAAATGCTTAAAAGTCACAGTTTTAAAAAAGGTAAATTTCTGTAATGTAGTAATAGTCAGAAAAACCTGAAATACTGACAGATGTCTGTCCATCTGGCCACAGTCCTACTGGTTCCCAGGCATCATAGGCAAAAACCAGAAGAAATACATATAACCTCCTCTAAAGGTAAACATATGCAGGTGTCAGACAAATAAGTCCGTAAGTCTGGAGCTACCAGTATTAAGACACTCAGTAATATTTTCAAAAGCAACTCAGTTATGGCAGGAGGCTGTAGCTTTTGGAGATGCAGTTAAAATGTTGAGCATCAGCTGAAATGTAGGCATTGTGATGTCTGCTTACCCTCTGTTTATATACAGAGTAATTAAACTGAAGACTGATCCAGCTGATTTATGTGCTTGAAGTCCAAGATAGCCCTACCCACTTAAATCAGAAAAGACACCTTAGATCAGCATTTTGGTTTCTATCACTGATGTACTTGCTGCATCCTAAAATTCACAGCATAGGTCTAGGAGGTACAGGTGTCTAATTCTTCTGAATAGGCTTCACTGAAAGGTGGCAAGTTGAGCAAGGAGAAGGGAACATTGAAAGACCACTTTGTTCCTGGGGGTATTTAAATGTAGAGGAAGGTACACTCTAGCAACTGGCTCTTTATTAGATAAGATACAGCAACTATAATGGCCTATTAATTTACTTTCAGTGTTGGAACCCTAGTTCATATTCTCCTCTGTGTGATTATATTGGAATTAATTCCAGATCCATCAATTTTCAGATGCCATTTTTGATCCCCTTGTTCATGCACTAATCTTAGCTTCTAAGCCTTAAACTCTTATGTCTAGAACTGTTAGTGTGTATAAAGTGCTAAGTTCATGAGACAAAAGAAGCTGGTAGTAGCCGTATAGCAGAAGTTGGAAAAACTTGCTAGTGCAAGAATTGATTTTTTGGAAATAAAGGAAGTGACACAGTAGCCACCACAGTTTTTAAGATCTACTCTGACAGGTGAATTCTTCTCCAGTTAGGTCTTGCAGGAGCCACAGCCAGCGAACTTTGAGAATCGCAAGGTTTATCTGCCAAATTATTTACTAGCATCTGTGCTTAAGTGGTGGTGCCTGTGTACAGGAGGGGGAGTGTGTAGAACTTGGGAACTTTATGGGCAGGAATACAGACTTTCATGTGAAGGACAGCTTGGAGAAATGTTACCTAGATACTACATTTGTGTGTCTGTGGAATGACATATAACTGCCTAAAATCCCTTTCGAAAATGGAAGCTGGCACAGAAATTACATCGAAGTTTCTGATTTTTTATTTTTTTTCCCCTTAAGTATTTAAATGGAAAAGGTGCTGGCAGAAATGACTGTTGCCATTCAGCTATTGAATTAGTATAGAGTACGAGACAGATTGAAAGAGTCAATTTGCAGATGGCGTTTGAGTTAACTTGAACTCTATTAATTTCCAATGATAGTTGTGGCATTCCCCACTTACTTTTTGTGTTACCACAGTTACATGGTTAAAGTGCTCTTCATAATTAGCATTTTCCCCCATAACTTGTCAGAGCTTAATCAGGTAGTAACCTTCCTGATAGGCAAGGTATGCTTAGGGTATGCATCATGCATATTTTAAAAATGTTTAGTGATAACTCCTGTCTTTTACTGAAGTCAATGACTGTGGTTATCTTGAAAGTTATATTTACTTCTAACTCATATACACTGGGTAAAATTTTTTCCAAGACAAAGAATGTTTTTATATGCATTCAGACAGGAGGAAGCGCTGCTTAGTGAAGAGGATACTGAGAACAGAGAGCTAACCATTTTTGCCTTAATCATGTGTTTAGCAGAATAGAGGGTTCAGCCACCTACAGTTCTATGAAAAGTGGTCATGTTATGCCAGTGATCGTTGACAGAACAATAGCCACTTACATAAAAAACTAATCCTTTTGGTTAGTGGTCAAAGATGAATAGCAGATAGTTTAATAAATGTTTATCCCTTTAAAATCTGTGCCCATTCCTAAGAAGTTTTTTAAACACTAACCAGGGCTTATGAATGAGTTGCAGTACCATGGTGTAAGCTGCTTAAAGATGAAAAATGATTTAAAAAAATTTAGAAGTATCTGACCTTTTAAAAAGGCTTTAAGGCTTAAAATGTGTGTCCTGCTGAAGAAAGACATAAAATATTTCTTCTGTGTTCATTAATTTTTTCACAAAGAACTAGCTGACATTTTTTCCATTTTGCCCTGTAGAGACGTGCCTATGCTGTGGTATTTTTATAGCTTGTTCTCTCTCTGTAACCTGAGCTGCGCTTTACTAGATACACTGCCGTAAATCTTTTTGGTAAAACAGACCTTTTGACAAAAGATCAAGAAGTTTAGGGGGTGTTTGACTATTAGCCATTTAGCAAGAAATGAATCATTCAATTTCAGCCCTGTAGGGAATGTTTAATGTAGTTACAGTGCTTTAGTATCACCAGGCTACTTTAGTCCTGCCAGTTTTCAAACCAGAGCCTTAAATTAATCAAACAGATTTTGCTGAATGGTTCATAATGCAATTAAGAATCACAGGCAGCGAATTACATGTATCTCTGGAGAGTTTTATCTCTGAAGAGTTTTATCTCTGAAGAGTTTTATCTCTGTAGACTTTTCTTTATGTTCCCTTCCCATGTGTGCTGATTTCTTGGAAATTAATTTTCTGATGACACACAAAATAAGATGGGGTGAGTGTTTAAAGTGGATGATATGCAAGTGATGCAAGCCACTTTTGAGGAAGGAAGCAAATATGGAGTCCTGAGGTTCTAGGGGGTTTCTGTTGTTTTTGTTGGGTTTTTGCTTTGATTTGTGTTTGTTTGTTTGTTTTGTTTTGTTTGCTTGAGGAAAATCTCACAGCATTCTGATACTGTGCAGGTTGCCTCCCAAGAAATAAACTGTTCTCTATCTTCAAATATCACAATTAATACTCAGAATACACAATGTTGTGACAATAAATAATCACTACAGCAGTAGCCTGTAAAATGGATTTTTTTTTTTTCAAGAATTTGTTTCAGTTTTATTGTTCTGTGTTTCTTCCCTCTTTCTTCTGAAAGCTATCTGTCCAGTTTGCCTATACAGAAAAATTAAAGCTGAATTTGCAAGACTTCCAAGTTTTTGTTAATGTCAGCTTATTTCAGTAACTTGTCTAATAATTTTAAGAAATGGTTCCCAATTGAAAAAATCTATTTACTTGCAACACTACTGTATATTTCACTAAAACATTATTCTGCTTTAAATTCTGACTCTCTGTGAGTTACATTAATAGGGAGAAATAGACATGAGAAAGAGGGAGAAACACCTTTTAGATAGATTTTCAAAAACATGGTATCTCAGCCTCCTGGGTTTTGGGACCAGCTGTGTACATTCAGCTGTGCCCCTATAGGTCTCTGCATAGCACTGTCACGTGAGCTGTCACATTTGAATTTCTGTCAGAGTACTTCTCCATCAAGTTTGGTATCTCAAGCATATGATACTTTTTGCTCTGTCATTTTAAAGGTCAGGAAAATTGGCTGTCCTTGCTTTCAAGAATTTTAAATTCTGTGTTACAGCTGGTGAAACTGAGACTCATAATGGATCCATTAGAGAAGCAGCTTTTTTATATCCTGCCATGTTTAAGTTGTTTTCATTTGGTAAACTACAATAATGTTTTAAATGTTGCAAAATCTCTAAAAAGATAAAAATTCCACATAAAGCTTCATTTATTTGTAGTTTAAATCACCTTTGTATGCAGTGCTTTATGATAGCTTTCAGTCATGCAGGCATAAATGGTCCTTCTCCTTCAAGAACTCCTTCCACAAGCAAAGAGAGGGATGAGCAGAGATACTGTAGGAAGTCAGTTTTCCCATGTTATTTTTTGCAAGAAGTTGTATTCTGGGAATGAGTAATGAAAGGAAAATAATCTCCTGGTTAGTGACTGGTTGGAGCAGTTCTTTGACAATCAATTTTATTTGTTTTGTCCATAAAATTCTTACGATCTGCAGGCAGCTGTTACCCAGATATACCAAAGTACTCAGACGTGAGTGCTTCTTAATCGATGGCTGATAGGAGAGGATGAGGTGAATGAATTTTGGAGGTGAAATTTGGGAGTCAGACTAGCAGCAGGTGGGTGTCTGAGAATCACAGGGTGAAATTGAAATTCATAAGAGCTCTGTTGTGAACTTGTACAGTGCACTTCAAAAATGTGATGCACTTTGAAGAACTGAGCCTTCAAATGTTAAATTGGAGAGTCAGAATTGGTCTGTACTGTTGAAAATTATGACCATTTCTGCTGCCTTATAATTTCCAGTCTATAAAGTAGGAAATTTATAAATGCCTGGGACATTTTAATTACATACAGAGTGTTTAAAGGAGTGGCATATAGCATCCAGTGTTGATTTTGAGAATGTGATAGGGTAAGCAGCATGAAAAAAAAAAAAAAACAACAAAAAAACAAATAACAGTTTAGAGAATATGATGACTCTTTACTCATTCAGATATTTTTATAGAGATTCTGTAAATTCACACCTAGATAATCAGATAGGATTGAAAATATACAAGCTATGTAAAGCCTTCTGTTCTAGGTATAGATCAAGCATCTACTGACAGGGCGTGAAGAAATTGCTGCCTTTTAGTGGTTTGGGTTTTTTGTTTTCCGAAAATACAGTTCTTTTCTGTTTTCTCTGAAAGAGGAGAAAATAATTGGCACCTGCCATGTTTCAAGTACTGTCATCAGCATCCTGTGACTAAGACTGCAGAAGCGTCCTTACCTTCCTGAGTAATTCTCAAGTTCTTCAGTCCTTTCAGTCATACTGCTGTCTTCTAGCTACCTGAGTTTAGTTTTTCACTGTGTCAAGTTCAGTTAAAACTACAGTTCTTAATGTAACTGGAAAAAACTGTGAAGACAATTATACACAAATTTAGTTTGTTGTGAAAGAGTGGACTTTGGAATAAAAACTTACTAACGACATCGTGGGAGGAAAGGGATGCATGAGAAACATTTCATAACCTAATGAATTATAAAACTAAAACCTATTGTGAAATGTTTTCTGCCTGTTGTTGATGGATTCAGTACTATTTGCCAGTACTCTACTTTGAGGATGGTGTGATAAGACCCTTACAAGCTTCTGTGTAATTGGGATGTTGTTACTTCTTTATGGAAATTCATCTTTTATTTTACACAGGTTTCATTTGTGTTTTCATTTTAAGCTTATATAAATATTTGTGTCTCTTTTTAAAGAGCATGGGCAATGATGAGGGAAGAAACAGGAAGAGCCAATAGATCAACACCTGGCTTTGAGCTTGGTGTCACTAGCAGAATATTAGAGGTTTTGATCAGGGAGTGCTTTACACAACACTAGGCCTGCGTGCAGGAGGAGAAGGATCTTCACACAGGAGTTGGCAGGGCTCATTAAAAAAAAGCTTTAAACTAGATTTGCAGGGGAGAATGGATAAAACCAGCTTTGCTGGATGTAAGCCTGGGGGCAGCACACTGATGTTTGAGGTACAGTGTGCTACGGAGGACCTTCAGTCTGCAATCTCAGTTGAGGTAGGGAATGGAGACCCATGCAGCAGCAAAGATGCAAGAGTTATCGAAGGAGGTGATCCTGCCCCTCTGCTCTTGTGAGACCTCAGTTGTAGTATTGTGTGCAGTTCTGGTGTCCTCAACATAAAAAGGACATGGAACTGTTGGAACAAATCCAGAGGAGGACCACGAGGATGATCAGGGGGCTGGAGCACCTCCCATATGAAGATAGGCTGAGAAAGTTGGGGCTGTTCAGCCTGGAGAAGAGAAGGCTGCGTGGAGACCTCATAACAGCCTTCCAGTACCTGAAGGGGGCCTTTAGGGATGCTGATGAGGGACTCTTTGTCAGGACTGTAGTGAGGACAAGAGGTAATGGGTTAAAACTTAAACAGGGGAAGTTTAGATTGGATATAAGGAGGAAATTCTTTCCTGTTAGGGTGGTGAGGCACTGGAATGGGTTGCCCAGGGAGGTTGTGAGTGTTCCATCCCTGGCAGTGTTGAAGGCCAGGTTGGATGAAGCCTTGGGTTGGATGGTTTATTGTGAGGTGTCCCTGCCCATGGCAGGGGGTTGGAACTAGATGATCTTGAGGTCCTTTCCAACCCTAACTATTCTATGATTCTATGATTCATGTGTTAGAAACAACAGAAGTCCCTGAAAATGGTCATGTAGGAACAGGGCTTCTCTCCCCAAAACACTCGTGCGATCAGTAGCCCAGCTGACATGCATCTACACCAATGCACCCAGCATGGGCACCAAACAGTAGGAGCTGGAAGCCACTGTGTAGCAGGAAAACTATGATGTAGCTGCCATCACGGAAACATGCTGGGATGACTCACACGACTAACAGTGCTGCAGTGGATGGCTGTAAACTCTGCAAAACAGATAGGCAAGGAAGGAGAGGTGGTAGGGTAGCCTTGTATGTTAGGGTGTGCTTTGATTGTCTGAAGCTTAATGATAGAATTAGCTGGGTTGGAAAAGATCTTTAAGATCATCAAGCCCAACTGTTACTGTGCCAAGTCCACCACAATGCTGTGTCATGAGGTTATGGAGAGAGAAAATTAAAAGGGCCAAACCCCAACTAGAACTTAATCTGCCTACTGCTGTAAAAGACAATAAAAGATGTTTCTGTAAATACGTCAGCAATAGAAGGAGGGCTAAGGTGAATCTCTACCCGTTATTGGATGCAGGGGAAACATAGTGGAAAAGGCTGAGGAACTTAATAGCTTCTTTGCCTCAGTCTTTAATAGTAAGACCAGTTCTTCTCTGGAAGACACGGATGGGGTGAAGAATTAAGCCACTGTAATCCAAGGGAAATGGTCAGATACCTGCTACTCCACATAAACACATACAAGTCTATGGGGCTGGCTAGGTTTGACCCTGGGGTACTGAGGGAGCTGGTTGAAGTGCTCACTGAGCCACTCATTATTTATCAGCAGTTCTCACCAGGGAGGTCCCAGTTGACTGGAAGTTAGCAAATGTGATGCCCATCTAGAAGAGGAATCTGGGGAACTACAGGCCTGTCAGTTTGACCTTGGTGCTGGGGAAAGCTGTGAGTGCCATCAAGTAGCACAGCCAAGTGATCAGGCCCAGTCAGCACAGGTTTATGAAAGGCAGGTCCTGCTTGACCAACCCAGTCTCCTGGTATGACCAGATGACCTGCTGAAGTGCATGTTGTCTACCTATACTTCATAAAGCTTTTGATGCCATTTTCAACACGGCATTATCCTGGAGAAATTGGCTGCTCATAGCTATAATAGGTGTACTGTTCACCGGGTGGATGGCAGAGCCCAAAGAATGGTGGTGAATGGAGTTAATTTCATTTGGCAGGCAATCACAAGTGGTGTTCCCCAGGTCTCAGTACTAAGGCCAGTTCTGTTTAGTATTTATTCATCAGTGATCTAGATGAGGGGATTGAGTGCACCCTCAGTAAGGTTGCACATGACACCAGTTGAGCAGGAGTGTTGATCTGCTGGAGGATAGGAAGGTTCTGCAGAGGGGTCTAGACAGGCTGGATCAATGGACCAAGGCCAATGGTGCGACATTCAACAAGGGCGAGGTCCTGGCTCTGGGCCACAATAACCCTGTGCAACGGTACAGGCTTGGAGAAGAGTATCTGGAAGGCTGCTCAGTCGAAAAGGACCTGGTGGTGCTGATTGACGGAGCTGAACATGAGCCAACTTGTGCTCAGGAAGCCAAGAAGGCAAACAGCATCCTGGCCTGTATCCGCAATAGCGTGGCCAGCAGGGCCAGGGCAGTGATCATCCCCCTGTACTCAGCACTGGTGAGGCTACACCTGAATCCTGTGTTCAGTTTTGGGCCCCTCACCAAAAGAGAGACATTGAGGTGCTGGAGTGGGTTCAGAGAAGGATAATGAAGATGGAGAAGGGCCTGGAGCACAAGCCTGATGAGGAATGGCTGAGGGAACTGGGGGTGTTTAGTCTGGAGAGGAGAAGGCTCAGAAGAAACCTCATGGCTCTCTACAACAATGTGAGAGGAGGTTGTTAAGAGAGGTGGGTGTCAGTCTCTTTCTCCAAGTAACAAATGATAGGATGAGAAGAAATGATCTCAAGTTGTACTGGGCAGGTTTAGATTGGATTTTAGGAAAAATCTCTTCACCAGGAGGGTTATCAAGCATTGGAACAAGTTGGTCAGGAAGTGATGGAGTCATTGTCTCTGAAAGTATTTAAAAGACACGCAGATGTCGCATTAAGGGATTCAAGGCCAGACTGAGTGTGGCTCTGTGCAACCTGTTACAGTTGAATATGTCCCTAATCATAGCAAGGCAGTTGGACCAGATGACTTTAGCAGATCCCTTCCAACTCAAACTGTTCTGTGATTCTGTGGCAGTGCTAGGTTTATGGTTGGACTTGATGATCATAAAGGTTTTTCTCAACCTAACTATTGGATGCTTCTAGGATTCTATATGTGTGGATATAGTAAGTAACTGTTAACATTATATGGGAAAAACAATTGGTTATTTCCCTGGACAGATTTTATGCTTATTTTAAACAGATTAGAAGAAAAATGTTATAAGAAGGTCAGTGTTTTGTGTTAAGATTGTTTTCTGAATAAGTGCAATATAGTCATGAGAGAGAAGATGATGACAACATCTACATGTGGAGTGGGGAAGATACGGTTACAGGACAAATGGAGGGTTTTAATGTCCTTCTCTGTAAAGACTGTAGTACATCATTGCCTGAAAGCATGTGAATTTAAATTAACTTTGGATAATAGCACAAGAGAGCCTCCTGAGTGCGAGCCTCAGGTGATTTTTTTTTTTCCTGTTTGTAGCATAAATAATTTGTTTCCTGATAGAGAAAATGGAAGTGCTGCAGTAGGTTCACAGATACAGACAACATGCCAGAAAAAAAAAGTGCTTAACAACAAAGGATGATACAAGCAAAGCAAAAGGATTTGATAATGTTTTCCCAATTTGTCTAGAGATTTCAGTGTGCAGAGATGACACTTTCAAAGCCCTTGAAATTTTATAGTATTTGTAATAGTAATGAAAAGTTTGTTAGCTGTTGTGATGCTAATTTCAATATTTACACACGATCCCCTACCCCTCTATATTTATTCCTCTTGAGAGATCAGTATATAATTTTCTGATCATGACAATTTTGAAAAATAGTTAAAGTCTTGGATTATACTAGAATTTTGTGTGGTAATGTGGTAAAAGAAGAAAAATACTAGTCTGGCACTCATTTTGTTTAACTTTTCATTACCAAGAGTTTGTTTCCTACTTGTCTGTGCATGTGTTAGTACAGGATATAGACAGTGTTACTCCACCTGAAGTTCCCTAAACCCAAGTGGTTAAGAGAGGCATTGTTAAAAGAAAGGCTATATGTACATTTGCCATGCTGCTGATAAAACGCCTAATGTTCTGTGAAGCCAGTGCCAGAATATAAATGTTGATTTTGAATTTGAAAAAATATGTGGTAGGGATAACCACTAAAGAGATGAATAATGTGGGGTATGGAAGGAGAAAAGATGTAGTGCTCTTTTATATTTATTATACCTATTCTTGTTTATAGCTGTGTATGTGAAGGTATTTTAATTGAACATTTTAGTAATTCTTATTCTTGAGGGAGTCAGTGGTCTGTAGGGGAAAAGAGTGTTTGTGTAGTCCAGACCACTAAGGTTCTATTATTGGAATCCTGAGGCAGTTCAGGAAACTATACACTTGTGGTTTTTGATTACAGTCTTGTTAAAAAAATAGAATCATGTGTGATCCAGATTTCCACAAAGTGTATTGAGGCATCAAAAATCATTATGAACAACTTAAACTGCCCGTTTTATTTTCCACATGTCATCTTTGAGAGAAATAGTTGCTTATCTGGACGAAGAGATAAAACCTTGTATCTTTATATGTGTTGTTTTTTACTAATTACTTTTTCCTAATATCTCTCCTTATCCTCACAGAAATCAATGATTAAAAAAGAAGATATGACAAATGGGGTTTTCAGATAGTCAAAGAGTAGCTACTTAATTTTAACTACAGTGAATTACTTAAGTACTGTGCTATATTTGAGCCTTTGAAGCATCAGCACTGCCAATTTAACTGGATACATTAATTGTCCTTAATGTAAACCAGAGCTCATTGAAATGTGTAGATAAAATTTGTGGCTGTTTTTTCTTCACAAGATTGCTTGACTGCTTGCTTTTACTTAAATAAGGTAAAGTATACACACATACATATACACATGCCTATTTTTATATCAAGTATACAAATACTTGATAAGCTGTTAGGCTTAGCTTCAAAAGAGCTCTTTTTTACCCCATTAGAAGGAGAAATATATGGATAGTTGGCTTACTATTTTATTAGCTTTACTACTGACCTTTATTGCGGTCCATAGGCAAGACTGAAAAATTGGCATGGACAGGTTGGATCTTGCCTTTTCTTTTGTGGTCTGGCAGAATTCCTAAATTGTTAGGAAATGAGACTTGACAGTTTGTGTTATTAGTTGGAAAACAATCTAACCACATTATGACTGACTTCAATCTAATACCTCTGTCATGGTATAAGCCTAGCTGGTAACTCAGACCCACGCAGCTGTTCACTCACTCTCCCCGCTCCTTTCTCACTCTGCTGCCAGAAGGATGGGGAGCAGAATGGAAAGAATGTAACTCCCACGGGTTGAGATAAGAACAGTCCAGTAACTAAGGTATAACACAAATCACTACTGCTACTACCAATAATAATAATGATAAGGGAAGAGAATACAACCGCTCACCACCCACCGACCGATACCCAGCCAGACCTGAGCAGCAATCTACACCTTCTGGGTAACTCCCCCTTGTTTATATACTGGGCATGACTTGCTGTGCTATGGAATACCTCTTTGGTTAGTCTGGGTCAGGTGTCTTGTCTCTCCTTCCTCCTGGCTTCCCCTTGTCCCTGGCAGAACATGAGACTCAGGAAGTCCTTGGTCAGAGTAAACATTACTTAGCAACAGCTAAAAACATCGGTGTTATCAGCATTGTTCCCAGGCTGAAAATCAAAAACACAGCACTGCACCAGCTAATCTCACATTAATTGACTCTCATCAACCTCTAAGGATGCATCCCTTTTTTTTTATTATTATTATTTTTAATTTTTTATATTTAATGCTGTCACTCAGAACTTCAGGAAATGTCATTATTCAAGGAATATAGAAAGTAGAGCCAGTGAGGCTTTGAAACAGTTCTGTTCTCATGTGAAATGTAATGTATATAATGAAATAATACTAAAGACTGTGGTAAATGAAAAGAAGATTGTTGGCAGACCTGACTTGGCTGCACTGAATCTGAAATAACGTGCTGTGTAACTGCTTATTCAGTTTAGCCTACTTGTTTTCTAGCTGTGACCAGTGCTACTCTAAGTATTGAAAGTACAAAAAGACAAGTGCTGTCTCCTATATTCATATGTCAGACGTTTAGTTAAATACATTGATCACATTTAGTTATCTGAGCTTAATAATTTCCTAAATGCTATGTTTATTTTGTTAGCAATAAATTACAAGTATTTTTTACTACAGTAATTTAGAAAAGCATTTGATAGTATTGTCTCCCAAGGAAGTGGCTAGTTAGTAAGCAACAGCTACATAGCTAGATTTAAGTTGAGATTTGAGCTTAAAACAGAAATTTGCCTTTTTTTGTTATACATAAATAAAATTTTTCAGTGCTAAACTAAATGATATTTAGTTTGAATTAAAAGTTATTGCAGCAGCTCCTTTGTGAAAATAGCCTGCTGACAGCTTTTGTAAAAGTTAAAATTAATGTAAGACCTAAGAATTTTAATTTGGTTAAAAAGTAATTTAATTATTTTTTTCATATATGGCAATTTTTAATTTCTCGTTCTCAAGACAGGTAATTCGCTGTTAAAATTTAAGAGTCTCTTGAAAGAAAACTTCAGTGATGAAGTACTTCAGTAATGGGCTCTACTTTGTAGAATTCTGTCAAGAGCAACTCTTTAAATTGTCAGTTTACTCTTTTTTTTTCTTTTTTGTCTAAGGAGCTAAGGGTCTCTTCCTCACTAAAAGTCTCTTTCATGGTGCTATAACTTTGATATTGGTAGCTTTCTCTTCCCACTCATCATTTCACTCCAGCTGCCTTAGTGGCATAACAAGGGTGTAAATATTTACATTATCTCAATTTGCTTTCCTGTTCCACCCTCAACCAGCACTGTCTTTCACCACACACTATCTGGGTGCCCCTTATAGAATGTCTTCTGTGGCATAGGATTTTTGCCAGTCAGTTTGGCTTGGTCTTTTGTACTTGATTTTACTTGTAGATTGCTAGCTGTAGAGTCCTAGCACTGGAGGATACTGCCTTCAGGAGATTTTGACTTTATTCTTCTCACCAGGTGAGATAACTTAGATCAGTCCTACAACATCACCAAGAAGTAGAAATAGCTAAGGTAACTGTTAATTCAGCCAGTTATTTTCCCTCTCTTTTGTCCCATTTGGCGGAGCAAACTTGGATGCATCTGAACTGTAGTCTTACATTAATACAAAATTTCCAGACTTTACTGTTTTCCTCAGAATGTATAAGATCATTTGGAAGATAATTACAAAAAAAAAAAAAAGTTTTGGGTGAAAGTAGAATTACACTTAGAAATTTCAGATCTAGTGATGCCATCTTACTTTTCAAAAGGAAAAGTGATTCAAAAAGAATAAAAAATAATTTACAATCCCAGTCTGAAATCCTGGAAGAAAATGTTTAGTGATAAGTGGTTCCAAAGGCCAGTAATGTACGCTATTAAACTAAGGATTTAAAAGTTCATTTTGGTTAAATTCACATTCAATTTATATATGCCATCATGCAAAAATACTAGATTCTTTAAATCTTCACTAGTGTTAGTAATGTGTACTGATTTTGTCCATACTTGTAGAAATGTCACACTAGAGAGTATTCTACAATCATTTATTCACTGGATTTCACTGGAATATGATGAATAAGCTTTTAGTCCAGAAAGACAAGCACAGGGTGGCTTGCCACACCAGTGGTCTGTTGACCACTGTATAGCAAATATAATTCGATAATGAAAATGTTAACGTTACACAGAGAAAGAAAACTGAAGTACAGTAGCCATAATCTTCAGAATTTCTCAGATTTATTCACATTCACAGTACATACAAGACGCTGAAGTTGTATTTCTCTGCTTTTTACTAGTGAAACAGAATACTTAACATAAAGCAGAAGTCCTCTAGAAAACTTGGCCTGTTACTTGGAGGTTTTGTTTGTTTGCTTTTAATACTGGGACCAGCTACCCATGAAGCTGCTAAGAGAGAAGTATATTAGTCAATCACATTACTCTGCGAAGGGATAAGGATATTTCTGATCTTTGTAAGATGAATCTTTGTAAGATGAATGTTGAAAAAGGATGGTTGCATGTGTGTTTAAAAAAAAAAAGTTTTTTTCATTTTTTATTTAAACTGTGGATGGATCTGTCATGGGAAAAGACTCCTTTAAATTACCTTTCAAGCTAAAGGACCTATGGGCAAATTCTAGAAAATGCGGTACTTTGCTGTTGCCAAATTTTAGTGAAGCTGGATTTGTATGCCAGCAGAGTAGCTGATTTTTAACTCTCACTAAGCAGTTGTATTATTTTCTTATGTACAAAGTCCACACACAGTTCTTGGCACATTTCCCTGGAGTTTTGGCAGTTTGTCTACACAATAACATTTAATTTCTATTCTACCTGCTTTGGTTTAGGGTAAGTTATCTAAGGGCTAGTAAATTGTGATGTTTGTTAATCTGGCCTTATTTTTTGAATGACTGCTGCTTATTTCTGCCAAAGACAGCTAGCCTCTCATTTTTATTTCTCTGTTTCTGCAGGCTGCCTTATATCGGCTGAGTGGGGATTGGAATCCTTTACATGTTGATCCAAGTTTTGCTGCTCTTGGAGGTGAGCTGAGGGATACCATTGTATTAATGTTTGGATGAAGTATGATGTAAATGTATTTTCAGTTTGTTTTGTTTCCACTTAATCTGTATGACTTTTAACAAACTGGAAAAAAGTGGGGTTTTTTTGGCAGCTATTCTTAGAGTCACCATTAGATGTCTTCAGAGTTCTGTGTAACACTTCACTGTAATCATTACCTACAGTGAAAACCAGCCTCCTACCCCATTTTCCTTTTAGACCTTGTTGCCACTATCCTATCTTTACAGTCTCTGTTTCATAAGAAATTAATTTCTTAAGAAATATTCAAATACCTATAAGCAGAAATAATTGCCTGTCAAAAGCTTCAGAGGGAATTGTGTGAGGTCTTTGATAGATAATTCTAAGTAAATAATTTTGAGAGTGTGTTGGTCTTAGATGCTTAGCTTGCTTAGCTGCCTCTCCTGCTAGTGCAGTAGCTTATTCATTTATGTAACGGTACATGCCAGAGCAATTGACCATAGACTACATTACCTAATTCTTGCAGAGAAGAGTTGCTAGTTGCTACAGAAGGGTCTGTTCTCTCAAATTTCTGTTGTAAAGGTATTTTTCAGAGTTCTTTTCAGGCTGTGCTAGTAGTATAGTGTGATTACTCCAGGCAGACAGCAATTTTATTTACTTAAGAAATTTCCCTGAATAAGTGTGCTATCATCATAATCTTTACATGAAAATACTGGTCTGTAATAATTGGTCTGCAGTTTTCCCGTGACTTCTTTTTAAAACAGAATTATCACTGTATGATGTTCTTACTAAGATAAATAGAGCAGAGTTATGCTTCTTGATTCATATCATGCTTAATTTACTTCCCCAAATAGTCTCCTTTCATGAATACATACTAATTGTTTGGTTAACTGTTTTGTATAATTCCATGTAAGTTTGTGTTACTATATAATGATAACCAAATACTAGAGTCAGTAAAGAGATTTCCGTGGTTTATTAAACCTTTCTATTTGTTTGTTCATCCGATGGTTTTGGATAATTAGATGGAATCACCCAATTAGTCTTGAAGATGGTAGAGGAGAAAAATACACAATTATATTTGAAACCTCAGAGTATAAAATAATGATGATAATCCTATAAAAATGTTACAAAACAGGAAAAGTAGAAAACTTCTGCCTGCTCACACGATGAGCACCAGCACTTAGACATAAGTGAAAGATTAAACTAACTCTGTAGACGAGGTTGTCTCTTTGTCCGAACAGAAAACTGCTGCACTGGATTTTACGGAATAGCAACTCTGGCAGTATCTTCAAATATCTATACCAGCTGTAGGTTCAAGCAAAGAATATTCCTATAAAGATATTCCACAAATACTTTGTAGTTATAGAAAAGCTGTTTTCTTTGGGCATATTCAGACATCTTCTTCTCTTTAATCTCTGTATATGTTCTCTTTGACTGGCTTTCACCAGTATGCACTGGAAGAAACCTATCAGTGTAATGCACACAGGTTGTTCCCAGATTACTGTTCAGCCTTCGTATGGGTAACGTTTCAGAGGAGATATGCTGCATGGAAACACCTGTTTATATTCTTGTGCTTTTATGCCTGTAGTTTCTGAGTATTTCTGAGATACTAGAAAGTGAAGGCAACATTTACTTTGTTCTCATGTCAGTCTAGATAAAAAGTAACTTGATTGCCTCATGGATTTTTCTTTGAGTATGCATTAGTTTTATAAAGAAAATAGAGGGGAGAATAGGACTGTATGTATTTGTCTGAGTTCTGGAAATAGTGGTGGGTTTTGCTTCCTTTGTGGTGAATTGAAAAAGGTTTTCAAAGAACTAAATGTCTCTATAACATTCTGTAAAAAAGACAGTGAGTAGTGATACTGTTACAGTAGTACCACTAAGCTGTTTTAAGATTGACTGCATGGTACCTTTGTGCTTTCAGAAATACTTTCTGCACAGTGTTCAGAAAACAGGGTGCTAAGTGTGTATATTCCAATATTTTTTGCAGGAGAGAAATGGCAGGATTACCAGAACGGAATAGTTAAAGCAAGAACACAGAGTTATGTTTCTTTTAGCCTGTCTTCTGTCGTGTATCCTAACCTAATGAGTCAAAATTCCTGTTTCTCTTCCTTACTCATTTCTCATCCTTACTATCCTGCTAGTCTTGTCTTCCCTTTGAGCCATGCCTCTGAATTCTCATCTTTCCTGGCTCTGAGGTCTTGTGGCTTTTTTGGGTCTGTCTTGAAGGTGCTTTCTTCTTCTACATCTTCTGATGCTCTGCAGGCTAGACTTTCTCTTGTCTCCTCTTTTTTGTTTCTTTGGGTTTGGTTTTGGTTCTGCTTTTTTTTTCACCCAGCTGTTGTCCCTTGGGACAACTTTTCATGCTGTGTAGATGCTGTGAGGTACTGTTTGGAGCTCAGAAAAAGTTGGACTGGCAGCCGAGAGTGGCAGATGAGTTTCAGGCAAAAGAACTGCTTTCAGAGCCAAAGCTGGACAGACCTGTCTTGAATCCGTGGGCTGTTGAAAGTATGATCAGTTACTGTTCATGTGCCCTGTCAGGTCAGAGCAACCTGTTAAGGGATCAGAACATACTCTGTACAACAAAATGTTTAAAATTTAACCACTGCACTTTAGCAGATCTTGGGGAAGTTTTCAAAGGTTTATTGTTTCAGACTTTGACAGAACTAGAGAAAGATTCGACACTAATACAGATTATCTTCTGCCAAGGTTCAGCTCCAGTTCCAAAGCACAGAACTGCAACAAAACCTGACCAAAAATGCTGGTATAAATAAACACTGTAAATTTCTTGTTGTCGTTAGATGTGGTCAAAATGTTTGCAATCTTTTCAGCTTTCTACTCCTTAATAAAGTTAACCCTGAAGTGTGCACAACATCTGAAGAATTTTGGCAACCATAAACACGAATTAAAAATGGGAAGCATCAAATAATCTTAGTATCACCACTTTCTGGTCATTACCGTACCTCTTACCCTTGAAATGCATACTTCCATGTAACTGTGTATCTGGTATGCCTATGCATGTATACTAAAAAGGTCAATCTCCTTACTTTTCATTTTGTCACCTCTACAGACAGGGATTAATCCTACTTCTGAGTCTTACAAAGTGTTGGGGTGCCAGTTCTCAGTGAGCACTTTACTTTGACACAAACTAGAGACTATAAATGGTAACAGATACTTTAACAGTGAGATAAATTAGGTTAAAAAGTATTAAGAACATTATTGCGGAAAATACTATGAATAAAATGTCTGTATTTGAGAAGCAACATACAAACTCCTAATATTAAGAATGCCAAATGTTACTTTTTCTTCAATAGGATTTAAGAAGCCTATACTTCATGGATTATGTTCCTTTGGGTTTGCTGCTAGAAACATTTTGAAGCAGTTTGCTAATAATGATGTGAATAGATTCAAGGCGATCAAGGTCTGTGTTCATCCTTTGCAGTTAATGTTCTTTATTTTTCTGGTTTTACTGTAAAAAAAAAATCTTCAGGGTGGGAAAAGGCTTTTGCACTGTCTTAACTGTCACAGTTGCTTTTATTTATTGCTGCTTACATTTTAATGCCTCTTTCTGATATGATTACTTAAATATTCAGGCTTTCTACATTGACTAGTTGCCTGATTTTTCTCTTTCCTTTTTCTCATTTCAGTAGAGCCTGTGCTTTTAAGCTTTGCATGTACATAGTGTAGTTTTGTTCACATCCACATTTCTGTTTCTTTAGGTTCGCTTTGCAAAACCAGTCTTTCCAGGCCAAACTCTACAAACGGAAATGTGGAAGGAAGGAAATAGAATCCATTTTCAGACCAAGGTCAGAACACACTCACCATTGTTGGTTTAAGAGAAAGATGTGCCGGTTAAAAGACTCGGGGCATGAAGGGCAGCAAAAGGTGGCTTATCAAGGACACCATTGGAGAAGGTTTTGTAAAAGCATTATGTGAATAGAAGGAAATATTCTTACTTGGTTTTGGTGTCACTGCGATTCCAATAAGAATACCATTATACTCATATGACTTACAACTCATATACTCCTTACAATGAAATGAGCTCTCATATTACTTATTATATTGTATTTTCTGTATTTTCCACTGTGGACAAACAAAAAGCAGTCATTCCTAGGTCAGCATAGTTTGTACTTGATTTGTACAGTTAATCATAACCATGGATATACATATTTTTTAACATTTGTTTATCTTAAATATCTGCTGACAGTTAATTTACCCAGGTTAACTTCTACAAATTTATCTTAGCTTGAGTTAAATTTAAGCTGCTCGATACAGAACAACCTACGTAAAAATTGAAGTTTCATAGCAGTTGGACGTAGTAACCACAAGAAAACAGAATTTACAGTCTTATAGATTCAGTTTTTTATTATTCTGCTTTTTTGGCATTGCTGTTAGCGTTTTGTGTGGGTATCCTGTAACCCTCTCCTACATTTAGTAGAATACTTTCTGGAAGCCAAGGGTAAAATACTCTGTGCAGAGTAAAAGTTAAATACCCTTTGCTTCTGTCATAGCATTCTATGAAACTGTCAGTTTTTTAAGCTATGTTTGCCATGGGTATTTGTCAACATGTGTAGGCTTATGCAGATGCAAATTACATTGCTTTGGAGTGCCTATGTTTTGCAGCCCTGTGTCTGTAAAAATGTAGCCAGCTGTTGATAAGTGAGTACAGCAGCAGCTATAGTTGCAGCTGCAGGCAGGACTGGGAAGACAAAATCAAACAAGAAGAGTCATTGTAAGGACATGGGGTTGCTGTTTCTGCAGCAATACAGCTTTGAGGAATAAAATTGACTGAAGGAGGTAAATTTTGTTTGCAGACCTGGTGATCGTTAGCAGCTATAGATTTTCAGAATGACAGTAACATCAAGGCTACTGTGTACAAACTCTTGTCTCTCCATACTAGTAGTAAACACGACAGTTTGGTGCCTCAAATGAAATTTGGAGATTACTACATTGGAGATGGCATATCTATATTCAGTCCTAACAAAATTTCTAGCCTTCAGGTTTTAGTCTTTGCATGTGAAGTTTAAAGTAACAGAATTCCAAGCCCTTTGGAATTTGTAAACAGAGTAGGATATTTTGTTGTGTTTAAAAGCTGGATTTGGTTAGTAATTGCTAATATGTAGAGTTTTTTTGCTAATATGTAGGATTTTTGTACTTCCCCCCCCCCCCCCCCCCCAAGGGTGGAGTAATTTTGGAGAGAAATGGCAATGTTGAACAGGATTATGGAAAACTGCCTTGTTTCAGCAGTTATGAATTGTTCAGAATTCTGTCTCTTACTGCATGTTGGATTAGTCTGAAGTAAAGCTATCATTGTAGTTGCAATAAACTCAAGTTAAATCAAACTGAAAGTAGACATATGACTTCAATATGCCGGTCTAAAAGCATTTTCACTGTTGTCTGAAGTGCAGTGGCAGCAGGTGACAACTGTTAGGCATTATTTAATTGTTACTATATAGTCTTTCTGTGTTAATTTCACCTGTGCAATAAGGTCAGCTGTGCATATAAGTTAACTGTGCAATAAGGTAACTATGCATTGTGAATGAATCAGTTTGCTGTCGTCTTTTTGCTGCCATAAGTCAGAATGGTTTGTCAGACACTTTAAAATGACTGCCAAAATGAAAATAATTTTCTCCTCTGACTTGACTATTTAAAAAAATTAAACAGAAGTTAATTCAGCTGTTTTTCATCTTTCTTCTTGTTTCTATTTTTACAATGCATGAAAAATCGTTTCTAGTGCAAGTTGCAGTGTAAGGCACCTGGAGATAACTGGCTAGATGAACTCTTGACATGCGCATATTTACCTCAAGGAAAATTATACATGTCTCTGAACTATTTATGAAATAACGTTAACTTATTACACTGGAGGTAAATTTTCAGATAAATAAGTTTTTGTCTACCATTTTGTGAACATAAAAACAGAAATATATTTTGGTATAATTTCTCATGAGGCAAATAATTACATTGAAGAGCTGTTGTAAAGCAAAGTAGAATGGCTTCAAAACTAAAACACATTTATGTGTGGATTTTTTTCACTCTGGAACTTTTGTGTTTGCTCTTGTCTTCATCTTTGATTTTAAAATGTAAGGCAGACTCCTTGGTTGTCATTCTGTTGTGATTTTTTGTAAATATGTTACCTCTTTAATGGCATTTTTGCCCCCACCACAGGTCAAAGAGACTGGAGAAGTTGCTATTGCTGGGGGCTATGTGGATATAGTACCAGCCATGAATAAAACTTCTGCTCGGGAGCCTCTGAAGGTAGGGAGAAGCAGTGGAAGTCTTGACTTGCAAAGCAGAATAGTTAAGGTTTATTTCTGTGAAAAAACATGTGAAAAATACTTAGAGCTGATGACACAAAACTGGGAGGAGTGGCTGACACACCAGAGGACTGTGCTGCCATTCAGCGAGACCTGGACAGGCTGGAGAGTTGGGCGGGGAGAAACTTGATGAAATTTAACAAGGGCAAGTGTAGAGTCTTGCATCTGGGGAAGAACAACCCCATGTACCAGTACAGGTTGGGGGTTGACCTGCTGGAAAGTAGTGAAGGGGAAAGGGACCTGGGGGTCCTGGTGGATAGGAGGATGACCATGAGCCAGCAATGTGCTCTTGTGGCCAAGAAGGCAAATGGCATCTTAGGGTGCATTAGAAAGGGAGTGGTTAGTAGGTCAAGAGAGGTTCTCCTCCCCCTCTACTCAGCCTTGGTGAGGCCGCATCTGGAATATTGCGTCCAGTTCTGGGCCCCTCTGTTCAAGAAGGACAGGGATTTGCTTGAAGGAGTCCAGCGCAGAGCCACAAAGATGATTAAGGGAGTGGAACATCTCCCTTATGAGGAGAGGCTGAGGGAGCTGGGTCTCTTTAGCTTGGAGAAGAGGAGACTGAGGGGTGACCTCATCAATGTTTACAAATATGTGAAGGGTAGGTGTCAGGATGATGGAGCTAGGCTTTTTTCAGTGATATCCAGTGATAGGACAAGGGGCAATGGGTGTAAACTGGAGCATAGGAAGTTCCACGTTAACATCAGGAAGAACTTCTTTACTGTAAGAGTGACAGAGCACTGGAACAGGTTGCCCAGGGGGGTTGTGGAGTCTCCTACACTGGAGATATTCAAGGCCCGCCTGGACAAGTTCCTGTGTGATGTACTGTAGGTTACCCTGCTCTTGCAGGGGGGTTGGACTAGATGATCTTTTTAGGTCCCTTCCAACCCTTGGGATTCTGTGATTCTGTGATCTCTAGTCTTATTTGCAGTAATTAGATGAGTATACAAGTTCAGAGATGTAAACACATGTGGTTGTATACACAGAAGCTGAAAGATCTGCTTTGGGAAAAATAGAGATGTTTTAAGGTACACAGGTTGATTGATGTTTGAAGTGCTTGATGCCAGTTGAACTGTTAGGATAAGCATTGTGATGTATGTGGCAAAATTAATGAGGTCATGCACCAGTGAGAGTTTTGAGCACTGGCTTAACTTAAGACTGAAATTAGTCCCTATAATTTGGGGTTCTACCTGTAAAAAGAGCATTTTGTTTTTATTTTATAGATGTTGAGTATCAAACTCAATATAACTTGTGACAGCATGTGGTCTTTTTCAATTTTTTCATAGAGACATGGGGAGAGTGGCAGGAAGGCATTAGAATAACGGAACAAATGAAAATGAGCTAGTGTACCCATAGAAAAGAACAGTTTTGTCATTGAATCACTTTGAAAGAAGGCTCTGACAGCTGTTTGTGCATAGGGATAGGCCTAACACACGATACACACTTTATGATATATATATTTAAAAAACCGCTCTGCATGCCTTCATTAAGCAGCGGGTATGGGATTTGAGACAACAGACAGTATGGTACAAGCAATGCCAAGGATGTCCTGGGTTCTTAATGTGGTCTAAAAGACACAGATGTGCAATGCATTGCCTTAATAAACTGTCATTTTCCCCCTATTGATTCCTGCTTGCAAAGGATGAAACTTCAGTGCGTTGAAGTTTATGAGGTACTAAGATAGTAACATTCATAGAAAGCTGCTGATATATTCTTGGAATCTCTTTTCTTTTTGCTGGTTGTGTTTAGGCCTCTAACATTCTGAACTCTTGCCAGATCTGCATTTGAAGTTCAAATGTGTAAGCATTACAGGTTTTCAGTGAAATAATTACAGAGATTTTTTCTTTTAACATGGGCAGAACAGGTTGGTTTTTTTTTTCTTCAAGCTTACTCTGAAAAAAAGTGCTTTGGCAAAAGTTTGCTGACAGAGGCAGACATCTACCAGGGAAAATGAGCCTAGTGAGTGAAGACAGGCAAATTTAGATGTCATTGGGAACTCTGTTATGCAATGGAAAAATGTTAGGCTTAAACAAAGAGGTGACAAGGTAGCAGCGTGAGGAGTATTGCACATTAGAGTACATGTAGGTGCATCAGAGCAACTCAAGCTGTGGGAGCCTTTTTGTCCAATTCCAATTAGATGAAAAATGTCACTGGATCAGCTTCTTAAAGTGTAGCATTTTATCCAGTGCATATACTTGTTAAAGAAAGACATGAAAGGCTTGCAATATAATACATTGGAAAAGCAAACGTAACAGTAGCTAATCCTACTCTTAAATGGTAAGTGTCCACACTGGAGTTCTGACTGTGTTCATAATGCAGTATGTTTTGAACATGTTCCATGTCGAGTTAAAGTCATGTACTGATAAAGACATTTTTGTGTTCTAAAAACCAACATGGCATCCACCATGGAAAAAAGTGGCAATGGTTATTCTCCAGAGGGAATAAAGGACAATTTAAAAGCCCTTAGAGCCCTAATCATTAAACATATCTTAAATTGTAGTAACAAATGACAAAAACTGCAAGATTTTAAGTAATTCTCAAGAAGAGTTCATGAAACATTTTCTGCTTGAATGTTTTCTTTAATGCGGGCAGTTGCTAGAGGTGATTATTTAGGGTGGAAGAAATTTCAATTGCATGTAGTAATTCTGCAGTAAAGACTTTCCTGGACACAGTGCTTGAACTAATAAACCTATTTAGTACATTTAAGCAGAGTTTCAATTTTAAATGATTCATACTCTCTTTTTAAGACTACAGGACTGAAGAGTGACCTTGTGTTTGAAGAAATTGGTCATCGTGTAAAAGAGCTTGGAAGTGAATTGGTAAAGAAAGTAAATGCCATATTCCAATGGGACATCACTAAAGATGGAAAAACAGCAACGCAGTGGAGTAAGTTGTAGATTTTATATAATACCCTGATGCCTTTTTTTTTTTTATTTAATGACATGAGAGTAATAATTCTCATTCTAATTAAGCTGATACCTTGAAAATAAGCATAAGATAGTGGATGAATATTCACTAGGACTTAAAAATCTGAATGCACACTGAAAGCACAAGGGACAAGGAGGTAGATAAAGTTCTATAATGGCAGTTGCTAACCTTTCTAGGTAGGAACATTCTTCTGTAACTTGCCTATCTAGATGTAGGCACAGTAAAACCATCCTCTAGTACTTTAGTGCATTTCTGTTTACATTTTCCAGAATGCATTATCACTGCACTTAGATGAGCAGGCTAAATTAACCTGCTTGGAGCTCTGTGTTACAGTAATCAGCCTGCTGGTGATGTGCATGCGAACTAATCTAAACAAAGAAGTGTACTGCATTGTTTTTCTAATTTCAGTTAAAATATAGCCTAGCTTCTTCCCATAAAGTTTTCTGAGATCAGGGTTAATGAAGGTATAGTGATGCTTACCCATCATTTAAGCATGTGACTGTGTTGATGAACTGATGATGAAGCCTGTAATAGCAATGGGTCAGGAGTGGTGGTGGTGGTGTTTCCTGTTGAAATGGATCATACAAGTCAAGTGGACTGATGGGGGCAAAATTACGTACTCAAAAATTTTTTTAAATTCTCCTGTGGTCAGTTTCTAAGGACAGTTTTTTTTTTAAAAAAAGCAGTTTAATTTTAGTGATGAAATAAATATAATTGTCTTTGGAATTTATTTTTTCCCCCCAGAGGTGTCCTGAAAGATCTATTAGTAGGATGTAAAGCTTTTCCAAAGGAATAAGGTAGAGTCAGGTTATAACTATCAGGCCTTTAATTTGTGGAAAAGTGCAAGTCTTGGGGTCAGGTGTGTAACTGGACTGCTTCATTTTTATTGGTCTGAATGGTTGGATCTAGTCAAAAGAGTAGTTTTGGGGTAGATGCAGATGAGGTGGGCTGCCCTTTGATGAGCTAAGGGAAGAGACTGACATTGGTAAGTCAGCAGGTCTTTATAGTGCTTTGTCCCATTGACTGTGACTTTTTTAACTATTGTTAAGTCTCTGCAATGTCTGTTCTCAATAAATGGTTATTATGGTTAAGAAACTGTTCTTTCTTTTACAGAGAGGTTTAGAAACATATAATTCCACTTTCTTTTTTCCTAATGTTAACCAGCAGTGATTCTGAGTAGCAAAACTGCTGTCAAGTTTCATGAAAATTCCATATGTAGATCTATCAAGATAAGTTCTAGCTGTATTGTAACAGTAATAAGCATAATAATAATTATTATAATATTGATAATAGTTATAAGCAATTTCTGAGGGATAAAGGGTGATTTCCACTTGGATAGCAGTTTCTCAATATATTGAATACACCTGTGCAGATTATGCAGGCTGAGTACCTATACATCAGACTGAGAAGGAGGCCAAATACTGCATAATTTAAATCAGAATATCTGTCTTAAAACTTCTTGATACTCTTAATTATTTCTAATGTCTGCAGATTTCCACTTTAACAGTGCTTTAAATGATGGCCATGCTTAGAACTTGGGCAGAAGGCTTATGTAGTCTTTCCTCTGTTGTTGCTTACACTTTTAGCAGATATATTAGAAGTACGTAGATTAAACTCCAAAACACTTAAAGTGGATACTTGTGTTTACTAGAGGTCACTTTGTACATGACATTAGTCATGTGTATTGTTTAATGTGCAACTAAATGCAATAAAAGTGACAGCCATAGTAATCTAAATATTGTAATATTAAAATAGTTATGTAAACTCAAAACCAGAATGTTAGCAGTTGTGACAACTCTCACAGTTTGTCCTTATGTTGATTAATAGCATACTACTGTTGCTTTCTATTTAATTCTGATGGTAAATTTCTAATGATGACGTGTATGTGTGTATATATATATATATATATATGTATGTATGTACATGATGGAATTTTTATTTTGGGGATTTTCTTGAACATGTTTTAGTCATTACAAAAAATACAAAGAAACACAAAGCAGAAGACCTTCCAAAGGCAAGCACTGAAGATTTTTAAGCAATTGCCAACTTAATTCTTTTTGCTTATTTGCATACATTATTATTCAGTGTTCAAGAGCATCATCGTGTACTGTCTCTTCTACCAGATGCTACCATAATTCATTTTGCATGGTGAATGTGGAAGAAGAGAGTAGTTTGTGGCTACATGTTCAAAGGAAGACAGCTTTCTTGGGTTATTGACAATATCTTAACTGCAAAAGATTTCTGACAGATCTTCATATGTTCAAGACTTGTAATGCACATGAACAATTTAGATGAGAATTAGATTTAGACAGCCAATTTAGATATGTAACACTGACATTAGCTGACTTGAAAGCTTGACTCTTTCTGTTAAAGGAATGTAAGTTCTGTACACAATTAGAAACTTCAGCCTTCAAAAAATAATTTTTTACTTTAAAAAGTGAGGGTGACAGTAATATTTCCCCGATATTTGCTGGAAGACTCACACAGCCAGTCATTCACAGTCTAGGAGGTTCCTCGAGTGCATTGATGATAATTTCTTAATGCAAATGGTGGACGTACCAACTTAGGGGAGCAGTGCTGCTAGATTTAGTACTCGCCAACAAGGAGGGTTTGGTCAAAGTGGTGACGGTCAATGGCAGCCTTGGCTGCAGTGACCATGAGATGGTGGAGTTTAGGATCCTGTGTGGGAGGAATAGAATACCTAGCAAAGCCACAGTTCTGGATTTCCGAAGGGCCAACTTTGGCCTCTTCAGTCAACTGCTAAGGGAAGTCTCATGGGAAAGTGTACTAGGCGGTAAAGGGGCTCAAGATAGTTGGTTAGCATTCAAGGACCGCTTCTTCCAAGCTCAGGATCGGAGCGTCCCAATAAGTAGGAAGTCAAGTAAGGGATCTAGGAGACCGGCGTGGTTAAACAAGGAGCTGCTGGGCAAACTCAAGTGGAAAAGGAGAATCTATGGATTATGGAAGGAGGGGCTGGCCGCTTGGGAGGAATATAGGACAGTTGTTAGAGGATGTAGGGAGGCAATTAGGACAGCTAAGGCCTCCTTGGAACTCAATCTTGCTAGTCGGGTTAAAGACAATAGAAAGGGCTTCTTCAAATACATAGCAAATAAAACTAACACAAGAGGCAATATAGGCCCACTGCTGAACGAAGTGGGTACCCTGGAGACAGAGGATAT
This sequence comes from Lathamus discolor, assembly GCF_037157495.1. Lineage (NCBI taxonomy): Eukaryota > Metazoa > Chordata > Aves > Psittaciformes > Psittacidae > Lathamus > Lathamus discolor. Next base: position 48,582,306 of record NC_088909.1, on the reverse strand, counting down.
AAAGAAGGCAGAGGTGCTGAATGCCTTCTTTGCCTCTGTCTTTACTCCTGCAGACTCTCCCCGAGGGCCCCGGATTTCTATAGCCCCAGAAGGAGTCAGGACAAAGGAGGAGTTTGCTTTGGTAGATGAGGATTGGGTTAGGGATCAGCTATGCAATCTGGACATCTGTAAATCGATGGGTCCGGATGGAATGCACCCACGGGTGCTGAGGGAGCTGGCGGAGGTCATTGCTAGGCCACTTTCCATCATCTTTGGTAAGTCGTGGGAAACGGGCGAGGTGCCTGAGGATTGGCGGATGGCAAAGGTCACACCAATCTATAAGAAGGGCAAGAAGGAGGACCCGGGTAATTATAGACCGGTCAGCCTTACCTCCATCCCTGGAAAGATGATGGAACAACTTATTCTTGACTCCATCACTAGGCATATCAAGGATGAGGGGGTCATTAAGAACAGCCAACATGGTTGTATGAGGGGGAAGTCATGTATGACCAACCTTATAGCCTTCTATGAGGAAGTGACTAGGTGGAGGGATGATGGTAGAGCGGTAGATGTAGTTTTTCTTGATTTCAGTAAGGCATTTGATACTGTCTCCCACAGCATCCTCATAGATAAGCTAAGGAAGTGTGGGCTTGACGATCAAGTAGTGAGGTGGATCGAGAACTGGTTGAAAGGAAGAAGGCAGAGAGTTGTGGTCAATGGCGCAGAATCTAGCTGGAGGTCTGTGACTAGTGGAGTTCCTCAGGGGTCGGTGCTGGGACCGGTGCTGTTTAATATTTTCATCAATGACCTGGATGAGGGAACTGAGTGCACCCTCAGCAAGTTTGCTGATGACACAAAACTGGGAGGAGTGGCTGACACACCTGAGGACTGTGCTGCCATTCAGCGAGACCTGGACAGGCTGGAGAGTTGGGCGGGGAGAAACTTGATGAAATTTAACAAGGGCAAGTGTAGAGTCTTGCATCTGGGGAAGAACAACCCCATGTACCAGTACAGGTTGGGGGTTGACCTGCTGGAAAGTAGCGAAGGAGAAAGGGACCTGGGGGTCCTGGTGGATAGGAGGATGACCATGAGCCAGCAATGTGCTCTTGTGGCCAAGAAGGCAAATGGCATCTTAGGGTGCATTAGAAAGGGAGTGGTTAGTAGGTCAAGAGAGGTTCTCCTCCCCCTCTACTCAGCCTTGGTGAGGCCGCATCTGGAATATTGTGTCCAGTTCTGGGCCCCTCAATTCAAGAAGGACAGGGAATTGCTTGAAGGAGTCCAGCGCAGAGCCACAAAGATGATTAAGGGAGTGGAACATCTCCCTTATGAGGAGAGGCTGAGGGAGCTGGGTCTCTTTAGCTTGGAGAAGAGGAGACTGAGGGGTGACCTCATCAATGTTTACAAATATGTAAAGGGTAGGTGTCAGGATGATGGAGCTAGGCTTTTTTCAGTGATATCCAGTGATAGGACAAGGGGCAATGGGTGTAAACTGGAGCATAGGAAGTTCCACGTTAACATCAGGAAGAACTTCTTTACTGTAAGAGTGACAGAGCACTGGAACAGGTTGCCCAGGGGGGTTGTGGAGTCTCCTACACTGGAGATATTCAAGGCCCGCCTGGACAAGTTCCTGTGTGATGTACTGTAGGTTACCCTGCTCTTGCAGGGGGGTTGGACTAGATGATCTTTTGAGGTCCCTTCCAACCCTTGGGATTCTGTGATTCTGTGATAGGTTACCTTTGCTATAGCTTAAATTTAATTCTGTGTCACTATTTTGACCAGTTTCCAACCTGCTTCAGATTTTGGTGTTCATCAGCTCTGACGGTGAAATTGCACTGCTTAACACTACATTTAAATTTTGCCCACTGATTATTACTTGATCTTATTGCTAAATTATTTGTGACTAAAATATTTGACTAAAATTGTGGGTGGAATAATTTTAAATCAGTTTTGTAAATGTTATGGTAAGTTAGATTGTAACAATTTTGAATTATCTTTTTTCTTAAAGTAAAATTACTGCTTTGAGAATGAGATCCCATACCGTATGTACTTATAGTAGAGCAAGGAGGAAAAGATGACATTAAAATTTATTTAGAATTCAGTTCCAGTGGATAAATATTACATACTCCTTCAATGTGTGATCAAAATTCTTGACGTGTTGTCATTGAAACAACTGAAATGTAAGGAAGTAGTTTATTTTGGGGAGGGTTTTTTTTAAGCCTTGAGCTGATGCTAATTATTTTATTATCCATCTTCTTTTTAGACCTCTCTTTTTAAGGGCCTCCCAGGCCTTTACAGGCAGTGTTTGTGATTCTCTTGGGCTACCTGCTAGGCCTCCTTCCCTTATTAAATTTGTTACATAGTTGTGCTGGCATGTCTTTTAATTTTTTGACTTGTCACTTCTGCACAGCTTTGTGCTGTTGTGAAAACTGCGGCAATTGACAGCCCTAGAAACAATCTGGGCCCTGCAGCTCAGTGGTGTCTTACTCAATGATTGTAGCTCCGGTATCTTCTGCTGATGTCCTTGAGTCTCTTTAAGATCTGGGAGGAGGCTGGAAGAGCAAGCAGCAGTATTAAGGGCCGCTGTGAAATTTGTTCTCATGTATGCAGTCATTCTGGTCCTTTCCAGTCTTTCAGGAACCAGAATATTTGGGGGTTTTCTTTGGTTGGGTTTTTTGTTTGATTGTTTGTTTTGTTTGTGGTTCTTTTTATTTATTTCATATTTTTTAGTGTTTTGTTTTAATTGAAGCTGTAACCCTTTGATCGTGGCAGTAAGCCGAGATTTGTATTTGTTAGTTTAAATGAAGTGGGATTTGTGAATTTAATTTAGCTTTTTTTTTTTGTTAAAAAGACACTTCTTGATGGTAGCAGGGATATCAGTAATGCTAATCTTTTAAACTAGTTATGACCTTTCCTTTTATGTAGCTCTGTGTGGATGGTGTGAAGCCATGGGGAAGTGTAGAACAATTGAACTTGCACTCAGAATGTGAAATTTTGGGCAGCTCATCTGCAGTCTGAACAATGTTGAACTATAGCAACAAGCAACTCATTTTATTTAGTGGTGTTTCTTTATAGAAACAAGATGCTCTAATTTAAGAGGATGCTGAAAATCCTCCTAAGAATATAAAGCAATACAGATTTTGTCAGTATCAACAGTTAAGGGGTAAGTTTAGCAGTACTGGAGCTATCTTTATTTGTAAACAAAATTCTTAATTGAGACCCCACAGCTTTTACCTCACTAGTTGGCTTCACTATCTAAAGCATGCTTTGCTCTCTTCTGCGTATTTATTACTGTGCAAGAAATGCCATTGTTTTCAATAGTTATAAAATATTTATCTTTTGCATAGAATTAAGTTACTTCATTTCAACTTCTCTTTCCATAAAGAAAAGACTTGGCCATTGAGATTTGTTAGCTGATAGTTAATGGCTGTTTAGAACAGTACCCATCTGCTGCTTTTCATCATGCTTCTGAAGACACTGCTGAAGGCAGAAGATACTTTTCTTCCTTTACAATTCTCAGAAGAACAAAACTTTGTTAGGAGAACTGGAGACAAATTGTTATGTGCAGTTGATTGTGATCATCTGACAAATTACAGCCAAACTGCTTAATAATTTATAATGTGGTATGACTTCAGGCAATGAAGAGCGAATTACACTTTGTTCATTTGATTGAGGATGAGTCTTGTCTTGCAGTTACCCCCTGTAAAGCAGGATAAAAATCAAACCAAAACAGAAAATAATCTGACTTCTTAATATTTCTCTCCAAGAAATTGTAAAGCAATCTTCAAAAGCAAAGCAAAACCTGTGCCCCAAATCTTAGATTTTTAAGCTATTTGGCTACTGGCTATAGCATATCAAAGTCTAGTGTTTTAGCTTGCATATATATCATTTTTGCCCTTTTTATCTCTGACAACAGCATACTTACAGACTATAAGAATTCATAATCATTTAATTACTGTATTGTAACACGTATAAAAGTAAAAACAAAAATTTGAAGGATACTTACTGTTTCATCCACTGAAATGGCTTCATTTTGCTTTTCTGCCAGGTGTGTAATGCAAAAATTTTACATATTTGAGAAACAAGTTGATTTTTAAAAGGAATTTGAGCTTTAATTTGTGTTGCTGCACACACGGTTGTTTTTCAAACTTCTGTTTTCATACGGAGTGGATCAGCCATGTGAATGTCTAGCAGAAGAGCCATATCTGTAGCAGCCACGAAGGGCTACATGATCTCAGGAGCAAAGAACACCAGAGGCACCTTCAGGCTACTCATCTGTTACTGCTAGCACTAGCAGTGTGTGAGGTAGTTGCCTGGCAGCTGAGCACTGACATAGCTATGCCAGTACCAAATCATTATCAAGCTGCTGAAATCATACTATATAGTACATAAGTATATAGTATGTAAGTGTATAGTAGCTGTAACTGTAGAGGTGTGTATCCAGCAGATGTGTAGAAAATAGGTATAGGAGACTTGCATCAAGACCATCCCCTCCTATGGCAAGCAGCTGTGTTATATAGCTTTATGTCATAAAGTTGTATTTCACAAGAAGGTACCCTTTCTGGTCATTCTGGAAAGCCAGACTTTTCCTCCTCTGAAGGCTGGAATCTGTTCTGGTGTTTGGATCATTTCTTTCATTGCTAGATTATATTCATTTGTCTGTGTGCTAGTGCTGTAGTTTAGCCTCAGTTGTCATCTGACTACTCTATGCTAGGTATACATCAGGAGGCAAGAAAAATGATTGAATGATGTATTTCTGATCCTTCTCATCCCCATCCCCACCCCTCGCTCCCCCTACAAAGAAAAAGAATGAACATGTTTTGGGGAAATTTTCCATTCTCTATAACAAGTTCCTTTCCCTCTTTAACATACCAACATATGGTATATTTTGGATCACTCTCCCTTGTGATTCACCATAATTCACCCAGTAGGGCTTACATATCAAGTTTAAGGATTTCATTTCTTTTATTTCCTCCAGCTAGTTCCTTTGGGGGGGTTGTGTGTCTTTTTTCTCTTTGTAGCACATTTATGATAAAGCTTAAAAAAAAAAAAAAAAAAAAAAAAAGGGTGGGTCAAGTAACAGTGGAAAGTCCGTCATGTTTTTGTGAAAAAGACAGTATGTGTTGTCACAGAGCTCTTCTCTTTTGTGGCTGCTCTGTTCTTTTTTCTTATTTTCTTTTTTTCTTCCTTAGAAAAAATATGAATGCTCTTTGAAAACAGTAAAGAGCAAATGGAAATAGTATTCTCATATATTTGTGAAAAGAACATACTGTTAGGTTGGGCCTCTGTTGTTTTTTTATTAGAATTTCTAGTAAGTTTTAATTTCAGATGGGTTAAGGGTTTGATTAAACACAAGTTTTGCCCATGGTACCATGATTATGCAATATTTACAGGCATACTAGTGCTTTGAGAGTCTACCGTTAGTTACAGACGTGGATTGATAAGCAGTGCTTTTGAGACTGGGATAGGAAATGGAGGAGGAGAACAGGGATTGTATCAAGTATGTACTATAATATTTAGATTAAAATATTGGAGTTGTTAGAATTTGCCTAAGTCACATTATGTGGGGCTTGCTGACCAGTGGTATTTGGCTTAAAGGGAGTGTTTGGCTACACCAGAATGCTTCATAACATATCTAGCATTTGAGTAGAGGTATATTTTAAAAGCATATTGACAGTTAATCTTGGTTAAATTAATCTGAGGAGCTGGTATCCACTGTGAAACTTGCATTTCATGATTCAGTAGATTATATATATATATATATATATATATATATGTTTTGGGGTTTTTTTTTTGATAACAGACTGTGCCTGCATAACCTACAAGAGCAAAGTTTAAACACTAGGTTATTATGTTAGACTATATACAGTAGCTGGCTTGGATAAAAAGAACGTTACACAGCTCCTACCCACGAACACAGACATGATTATTCATCTGGTGATCAGTAGTTATTTTTCTTTCTTCCGCTCTTATTGCATCAAGATTGTGACGTCCATTAAACCTGTTCCTGAAATTAAAATTTACCTGAAAATCAAGTGGATAATAATCCAGTATGTCTGAGCATCATTGTATACTTAATTAGAATTGTAGAATCATAGAATGGTTTGGGTTTGAAAGGACCTTAAAGATCATGTAGTTCCAACCTGCCTGCCATGGATAGGGACAACTTCCGCTAGACCAAGTTGCTCAAAAGCCCTGTCCAGCCTGGCGTTGAACACTGCCAGGAGTGGGGCAGCCACAGTTTCTTTGGGCAGCTTGTTCCAGTGCCTCACCACTCTCACAGCAAAAAAATTCTTCCTTATATCTGACCTAAATCTCCCCTGTTTAAGTTTTAACCCATTACCCCTTGTCCTATCACTGCATTCCCTGATGAAGAGACCCTCTCTCGCATCCCTGTAGACCCCCTTCAGATACTAGAAGGCTTTTTATGTTGAGGACATGAGATTCCCAGATTCTAGTTTTGTTATAATAGGATAAATATTACTTAGAACATATTTCAGAAAATGAAGGACTTCAACAGACAAAAGCTATTCACAGTCTGGTAGTTCACCTTAGCCTTTCAGAAAAAATATTTGAAAAAAATACAAGATAGTTTATGCAGAAATAAGTCTCCATAGTGAGGCCAGCATCTCAGAACTTGTCAACAAAGAGACACCAACTGACAGTATTAGTGCTGGCTAGGCAGCAGTGATCCTGTGATGAGAGATGCCATGTCCTTATGGAAACATCCACATGAATAATGATTTCGGATTGTGTGTAGAAAGCTGGGAATGGGTGCATGGGGGGTGAGAAAACCATCAAGACGGGGACATCCAGAGGAATTTGCAAATCTGAGTATGGTTGGGCAGAGCACATCCTGTCAAAATATCCTTTTAATAGTCTTCTAATTAAATGACACAATACCTGATAGTGTTAGTTTTGTAGTAGATTATTTTGGCAGGTCATTTGAGTGTAGGAAAAGAACACTTTAAGTCTCCAGACACTTTGAGGAATTTTTGGCTTTCCAGAAGAGAAAGACAGTTATTTGGCAAGGCTTTAAATGCACTTTGTGTAAAGCAGAACAGGCTATGTTGCCTGTGGGGCAGAACAGAGAAAATGCATCACTATGTCTGAACATCACCACATTTGCCCTCTCAGAATATAGGGTGCTGTTTTAAAACATCAGAGCTTTGTTACTAAATAACATTTTTGCAGTAATTACACCAGTTAATATCTTGTGCATCCCAAGTTTTGCTTAAAAAGTTCTTGCCATCTCTGCAATTTTTTTTTCAAATGTCAGTCTTTGCTGTAAACCCCCTCCCTCTTAGTATGGATTTTTTTTTTCCTATTCTAATCTCAATTATTTTCTTTCATTAACAAAGAAAAATTCTTATTTTCTGTGTTCACATTGGATGCTTTATAATAGTCGATAAGGAGAGTAGTGTTCTTTAGACTGAAAATTTTATCTTTATTTTGGAATAAAACTATCTTTGCTTCTTCTCAGCAATTGACTTAAAGAATGGCTCTGGAGCAGTGTATCAAGGACCTGCAAGAAGTTCTGCTGATACCACCTTCACACTGTCAGATGAGGATTTCATGGATGTGGTACAACAAAAGACCAACCCCCAGAAGGTAAAACCTGTGCATCACAGTCATACTTGTTTACATGGGGTCATACTACTTCCCTTAAATCAAGCTCTGCTTCTGAATGTTTGCATTCTGAAATCTGCAGCGTGTTTGGCAGTGCAAATCAGAACCAGATGAGGTATAAGCACATCATTTGTAGAATCATAGAGTGGTTTGGGTTGGAAGGAACCTTAAAGGTTATCTAGTTCCAGCTCCCTGCCATGGTCAGGGGCACCTTCCACTAGTCCAGGTTACTCAAAGCCACATCCATTACCTTTTACTGAATATGTCAGAAGACATAATGAGGAATTTATCATCTTGAGACAAAGATACCTCAAATGACATAAAGCCCAGCAGTACAAAGTTAGTTGGTTGGTTGTTTCCTGGCGCTTCACAATATGTGATTTGCAAGGGTAGGGTTTGTCAGTTTGATCATCAAGCCTGTTTTGACTGGTCATGTTGCAGGAAGTTGGAATTGCAGTATTCTGATTTATTGCTGATACTGAAGCAAAGAGAAGTCTAGGACAATGCAGCCACGTAGATCCATTGAAAATGGTCAAAATTCACCCAAACTGGGTGGATTTTTAAGGGATAGAACAATTTAAGAAAGTTATGTAATCTGGGTCTGCACTTCTAGCTTCTTGGCTTAATCAACTACTTAAAAATACTAATTTTACTAACAAAACTGCCTTGTGTAAAAGTAAATTAAACTGTCATAAATTTAATATGTCAGCTTACAGATTAAAGCTTGAGAAAATGAAAACATTAATTAAGCTCATCGTATATCAAACAGTTCCCTTTCTTTGATCCCAAGCAGAAGTTGTTGGAGACTTCAATTGTAAAATTTGAGCCTAATAATGATAGCAAATGTTTGTTAGAAGTCCTACGTACCACATGAGTAAAATCCTTTGTGACCCTCTGTATGGAGCAGGCATAAAGTGTAAACAAACAAGCTGTTGATATATAATCTTCAGAATGCTAAAGAAGAGTGACTGCAATTCAGGAACATTGTCTATTCTTAGGCATTAGTATTTCCTCTGAGTTCCTGTGAAGTTCTTCATCTAAAGAAGCTCAAAGCATCTATTCAAATTCTTTTGTGCTGGCTCTCTCTATTCCTTATTTGAATGTATTTCAAGTTAATGGAACTATGCAAAAGCACATTGTTTCAGAACTTTCAAAGAGCTTTCAAATTGCAAAGCCACAGCAAAGCAAAACTAGTTTTAAAAAAATACTGAACTAAGTTCAAACAGGGTATACAGCTCTTTGAAGTAGGGACAGTAAAAATGTAATACACCAGCATTTCAGTGAAAGTATTGGTTGATCTTTGGTTCTGCAAACACAATGAAATCTTTTTTAGTTCCAGTTTGTAGCAGTATGCCATGTATAAAGCTGGTGCATTTATTTGCAACATGTGTGTATGTATTTGGATTTATTACAAATTTGACTGAGTAGCTGACCTTTTCATTAGGGCTTTTATTTTCAGTAACTGACCTTTTCTTTCCATTTTCTCCTTTCATATAAGGGTATGTGGATATATACAGTATAAGGAGGGGAGGAATCAGAGCTTTTTATCCTGCCCTTGTGAAATGTTGCCATCAGCTTCTGTGAAGAAGTTTCTTTTATACCAGGAGAAGTCCTCTGTGCTACACATACAAAAGAAGTGGAGGCCAATGAAGTTGCTTTGTATTTGGCTTCTTCCCCTAAGTGATAGACTCAGTCTTGCACTCTGGATAGCAAACTGTCATTCTGGATGCTATTAAAATTAAACTTGGATGGTTTTCTGTTAAAAATCCAGTGAGCATTGTGAACTGAAGGCTTTCTTCTGAGCACTGAATAGCCACACCTATCTTTGTCTTGTTTGGTGTTCTGTGGGTTAACAGTTGAATACATTTTTTTTTAATTTTTTTTTTTTCCCCTTCTCTGCTTTTTGTAGGCATTCTTCTCCGGTAAACTAAAAGTGAAGGGGAACATCATGCTGAGCCAGAAACTGGAAATGATCCTGAAAGATTATGCCAAACTCTGAACTGCTTGATCATCTACCACAGACAGCAGTGAAGAACTTCAGAAGATAGAAACTTCAGTTAGTTCAGAACCAATGATTGAAACATTGCAATCTACCTAACATCAATATACTGATTTATTATACTGCTAATATACAAGTGTTTAATTGCTGTAGACAGAAAGTTATGGGATGAACATAACTGTTAATATTGTTCTTTTCTTATTTCTGAGCTATGACAGAGAATCATACTTTTCTCATTACATACCTTAATCTAAATAAAATATGTGTAGTTCTTACAAAGATGCATATATTTCTGTACTAATTATGAAGAAAATTAAACCAGTACACCTCTTTGGTATCTCCTTCTGTGTGTCTGTCAGTCTTCATTTATATTGCCTTAAGTAGACTGTCTAACTTCTTTGAATCTGGCTGGTTTATTATTAACATTATCTTTTGCCGTGACTTCTCATGATTCCATTAGAACAACTGGAAGATCCAAGTCAGTTCCATCAGTTCCATTTATTTATGTCTTACCATTATGGGTTTTTTTCAGTATAGGAAAAAACTCTTCAACTTTGCCTCTGCCCACCTTAGTTAGACAGTCATTTTTATGTAAGTTACTCTTATAAATTACATGGAAAATTGTAAGAATTAATTGCTTAGGAAAGATTTTTCATCTAAGATGTATTAGCACCGCACCAAAGGCTGTCACTGTAGCCAAGTTGTTCTTCATGTAGATTCATTCTCATGAGGGCCAGCACTGTGACAGCAGGGAAAGATCTAAGAGTAAATTCCTCATTTTGTACCTATGGCCAGAACCGAGATAGCAGCTGTGGCCATGTGTTTTCTTGAAAAAAAAAGTGTGCTTTTAATCACTGGTTGTCACATGAACACCTGGAAATCTTATTTCACTAATGTGACCAACCTTTGGTGTGCTCAGTATCTTTTTTTTCTTATTCAGACTTGTTCTGTGTTGGTACCTTTTGAAAATTCAGGCCATACAAAGCTTGTCTCCTAGTCAGAATGACAGAGTCATTTTGCTTTATCTTAGAGGATGGATTCCCTCTCTTCCCCCCACAAAAAAAAAAAACCACCTGTGAGATACATCACTGCCCTGACTGTGTGAGTAGACTGTAGCCATTAAAGAGACTTCTGTGGCTGCTGATGGGTTTGACAGCTTGAGGATAAATTCTACATGTTGTAATACTGAGTCAAATTCTCCACAGATTTATTTCTTCACATCTGTTCTATCTGCCGTGATTCAGAGAAATATGAATCTGAACTATGTCAGCAAGTATTTGAAAATGTCCTTTACCTGCGTAACATTGACTTTTTTCACAGCAGTCTGTTCTGTATGTAAGTAGGACTTAATAGTTGCCTGTACTACCCAGCTCCTGTTTACCAAGCAACTTTGTGACAAATAGATGTTCTCTTCTATTACCTTCTCTTAAGAAATTGTATGAGAAACATTAATTGTAGCTTTGTATGTTTATGCTTGCACATGCTATAGACCAAATATGTCTTACCTGTCTATAAATCTATATATAATGCCATAAAAATTGTGTATGAAGGAAAAGGAACCCTGATGAACTAACTTTGAGTGTAGGAAAGCAATTGTCAATATATCCATTTAAGAATACAGTAATTACTTAAGATCACGTCTTCAAAATTCACAACAGGTGATTTTTTTTCACAGCCCCAGAGGTTGTCTCAAACCTTAAAGCAGTGCTCTGCAAGGAGGGAACAGACTGTTAATAAGGTTTATTTCCCCTTGCTTTTGGAATTGAGAAGCAAAAATATTCAGGAAGGGAAGCTGGTACTGTTCAAACCTATTGTGATTTAACATGCTGGGAGTTCAGTCTACTAAATAACATCAGTTTAGTAAATGTCTTCTGGGAGAATCAAAGAATGTATACCAAGAACCATGTCAATTATAGGTACTCTTGCGATGATTTCTATCCTGCAAAGTTTCAGCTGGACACAAAATCCACATGCTTCAGTTGCATCCCAAATACTGGCCTTAATTAAAAGGCTCTTCCTTTTTCTCTCCTTACTGAGGCTAATGGAGCATGCCTCTCAGTGTTGTAGCACACTCTTCCCAGGAGCAAAATTCAGATTATTAATTCTTTCATCTGCTTTCTGTCCTGAATAGCCATTATTAATGATTTTGGCATGTTAGTTTCATCTCCATCCCAATGTATTTACCTTCAGAATGTTCTGTTTAGCTCACACTAACTAGTAACTTCACCTGTTACTGTTGAAGGTAAGGTCACTTTGTTGTGTTGAATATCTACCTGAAGTGATTTGGAAGTTTGGGGTTTTGTTTTCTTCCTAGCATGTGAAAACGTTTTGTTCATAGTAGTTAACTCTTAAGAGTAGCATTCTCAGAAATAAGTGATAAACCCAAGTATCTTTAGGAGAATTCATGCAAGGGAACATTAGCCAATTTGGAAGGTGGTTGGTCATTCTCTATGATTCTCAGCTACTAGAACGGTGTCATTCTGTTATGGGTGCTTTCATCTTAAATTTGTATATTTCATCTGAAGCATTTTTGGGGGCATTTCTTGTCATCCAGTCGCACCAGTAACAGTATAGTGTTGCATCCATTTCCACAGAGGAGCTAGAGGCATGCAACAGCAGCACATCACTTCTTTTTTGAGGGGGTAACTACTTTGAATGTTGGTTTGTTTTTTTTTTTTTCTCTGCCAGGGATTAACGCCTTTGCTTTGCATTGCCAGACATCTCAGACAGCTCTTTAATGAAACTGCTGAATTCTCTAGCAAATAAGGAGGCTTTTCCAAGCACCTTAGCAGTAAAATCCTTAACGGTGCGTATACTCTAATGCAGAGGAAAGCCAGATTATATGTTGCTTATTGGAATGTGTGTTTTATAGTGTTTTGATTGATTTTTTTTTTTATACATGTAACAAAGGTGCTGTTGAAACATCAGTGTAAAGTCTGGCCATCAGACTTTGTAGCAGTTGGAGGTAAGAATTCAGTTGTTTGTGTTTCTGGAATAATAGTTAGTATTAAACCTGGTCATGTAAATGGGTGCATTTTTTAATCGTGGCATAGTATTATTTCTTTTTCCTTCTCCTTACATTTATTACTGTCTTCCTGCATGATTGAAATTATGTCCATCCTCCAAAAAGTAAATTATAGTTGCACAGACATATATCCTCTTCAGCCACTTATGGGTCCTCTAATTAAAGCAGGAGAACAGTAAAAACAGTGGGGAAAGCTACATAAGGTTTCTGTCTGGCTTCAGACATAAGCTTTCTGTTTTGGCTTCGAAAGAGTCTGTGCTGAATTTTATGCTTTCTAGTCACTGGAATTGTTCTTAATTAGTTTATTTCAGAGGAGTTCAGTACACCTTTCAGCTGTCATCAATAACCACAGATAACAGCTCTTTAAATGTTGATGGGCGCATTCTTAGCCAGGGAATATTAAAATGAGGGGAGGAGTGGAAATGAGAGAGAGGTAAACTTGAGCAGCTTCAGACAGAGAAACTTGCATGCCGTCTCCTCTAAGGCTTATTCGCACCTCCCTACAAGCACCACACTCCTAAGGGTTATTTATATTCTAGCCATTGGCTGTGCTACTTGAAAAAGCATCTGTCCTTCATCTCACAAGAGTCACCAAGATAAATTAAAATGCTTTGTAAAATGGAGGAGTAACAGTGATATGACAAAGTATTCTAAGCTGAATAAATAAGCATTTTGTAGTAGTTTAATGTACTTTTTTCATAAGGATATTTTAATATAATGTAATATACCCTGAGAGAGGTCAGTGTCACTGGAGTTGCATCTTCTATTGTCGTCCACAAGCCTTGGGGTTAAAGCAGCATCTGGAAGGTGCTGCATTTATCTTTACATACCATTGTCTCCTTCTAGCATTAACAAAGATTTGTGTAAAGTATGAGTCTCACTGAAATATTTTCTTTCTGATCATGATCTTTGAAAGGGTAAATGGGGAAAAGAAATACTGATGTCTTTCAGTTCCTGCAGTATGGGTTTTTTTTCCTTCTGCTTCTTTGGTGGGGATATTTTTCCTCTCATGTGACATTGAGTTTTCCACAATAGTTCATCTGCAGTAAGAAATTCCATCCTTTAGGCCATTGTCTGTATCTCCAGCAGTCTGACCTGGACAGCATCGGACATCAGCAGTCTGAAGTCAATTAGGAAAAGTATATTAGACTATGAACGTGGTTGCACGTATATGACTTCTAGATTACTCTCATGATACAATTCAAGTGTTTCACCTCTCTAAAAATGAGTGCATTGGACTAGCGTGATAGGATCTTAGCTCAGTGGATAGGCTGAGCTCTGTAAAAGGTGGATTTCTTTGAGTCTCTCTCACTGAGTACTATTGAACTTTCCATGTCTGCAAGATTTAAATGGCATGTTCTAAGGTCAATGTGTCTTAATGATAGGATAAAGCAAGCTACAGTAATATGTAAAGTTGTCCAAATTATATGGTGTAAGGCATATGCATCTTCTAAGGGCTGTTTTAGAACATTATTCCTCTTATGTTTGCTTATGCTATGTAAGGAAGTTGTAAGTATCCTTTTTTTTCCACTGGAATTAATACTATTTTAAGCAAAAAAATGGGCATCATGTGACCTTAAAGAATAGAGAGTACCCAAATTTAAACTAATATCTCATTTAAGATTAAACTTTTTTGAGTTTCCAGTTATTATAGAAGTATGTAATCTTATACAATCTTATTTTTTTTTTTTAAAGTTTCAGCAAAACAGTGTATTGAATCCATCGGATTTTTTAACCAATGTGTCCTTTTCCCCCTTCCCTGCCTAGGCTCTCTCCCATTGTGCTGGTTTTGGCTAGGGTAGAGTTAATTTTCTTCAGAGTAACTGGTAAGGGTCTACATTCTGGATTTGTGCTGGGATGTTTTCGTTACTGCTGAGCAGTGCTTACACAGAGCCAAGGCCTTTTCTGCCTCTCACCCACCCTACCAGCAAAGAGGCTGTGGGTGCACAAGGAGTTGAGGGGACACAGCCAGGACAGCTGACCCCAACCGACCCAGGGAATATCCCACACCATGTGGTGTCATGAGCAGCATAGAAAGCTGGGGAAGAAGAAGGAAGGAGGTGACGTTCAGAGTTACACCATTTGTCTTGCCGAGTTAACTGTTGCGTGTGACGGAAGCTGTGCTGTCCTGGAGATGGCTGAACACCTGCCTGCCCATGGGAAGTGGTGAATGAATTCCCTGTTCTGCTCTGCTTGCACACGTGGCTTTTGCTTTACCCATGGGTCTTTATCTTGACCCGCAAGTTTTCTCACTTTTACCCTTCTGATTCTCTCCCTAGTCCCCCTGGTAGGGAAGCGAGTGAGTAGCTCTGTGGGGCTTAGTTGCCAGCTGAGGTTAAACCACAGCAATCCTTTGGTGTCCTGTGCTGGGCACCAAAAAAGTTTGTCATGGTTTAAGCTCAGCTGGCAACTAAGCATGATGCAGCCATTCACTCACCATCCCCTCCTGTGCCAGTGGGATGGGGAGGAGGACGTGAAAAAAAGGTGAAACCTGTGAGAACAGTTTAATAATTAATAAAGTACAATATAATACTAAGTAATAATGAAGAGGGAGATAACAAAGAGATACATAAAACAATAAAACCCACAACAGTGGTGCACCTGCTGACTGACACCCAGCTTGGCCGGAGGTTACCTTCCAGGTAACTCACCCAGTTTATATACTGGGCATGACGTGCTGTGGTATGGAATACCCCTTTGGCTAGTTTTGGTTAGGTGTCCTGTCTCTGCTCCCTCCCAGCTTCTTGTGCCCCTTCTCACTGGCAGAACATGAGAGACTGAAAAGTCCTTAATCATGGTAAGGGCTGCTCGGCAGCAAGTAAAACATCAGTGTGTTGTCAGCACTGTTCCCAAACTAAAGCTGAAACAGCACTGCACCAGCTATGAGGAAGAAAACTAACTATCCCAGCTGAAATCAGGACTCCTATTTTGTCAGTTCCTTTATGAAGGCATGTCATAAGGAGCACAAGCATAGGTTAGCATAGCAAATCAGTAGTTTATGAAGGCTTGGATTTCAAATGAGCTGTCTACTGTGGCATTTGGATTTCGTCTGGATCTTACTCAGCCTTCAGTCAGGACAGAAATGAAGCTGCCCTAAAACAAGCTTGCAGTTGAGATTCCAGGACTTTTGTGAATTAAGTAAAAAATGCAATAGGGAGATGGAAGTTTGTGTTTCTTTACACAGCCCACGCAAAAAAACATGTTCCTATAAATGCTAAAAAACCATAGTGGATTGCTGAGGTTTGACTGCATCCTCTAACTTTACACAAATAATTTCCTGTTCCTACAGGATTAAGGAAAAAAAAAAATGAATACATTAATTTCATACTACAATCTAAGTGTCTGCAGTCTGGTTTGTGTTTTCAGTGTTATTAGGACAGTAGGTTCCCTTATGAAATAGAAAATGAATTGCTGCTTGTATCAATCAACATGCCTAGTTTAAATCTCAGAACACTGTACAAGTATTTTTCTCTAATGTTAGAATCATAGAATAGTTGGGGTTGGAAAGGACCTTAAGATCATCTAGTTCCAACCCCCTGCCATGGGCAAGGACACCTCACACTAAACCATCTCACCCAAGGCTTCATCCAGCCTGGCCTTGAACACTGCCAGGGATGGAGCATTCACACCTTCCTTGGGCACCCCATTCCAGTGCCTCACCACCCTAACAGTAAAGAATTTCCTCCTTATAGCCAATCTAAACTTCCCCTGTTTAAGTTTTAACCCTTACCCCTTGTCCTGTCACTACAGTCCCTGTTGCTTTTTTGTGTACTGTTCTTTACTTGTACTAGTCTTTCCATTTAGATGAAGTGCATGCGATTCATAGAGCTGCCCAACCTTTTCATGAAGTTGTCTGACCCTACTGTTTTCTGCTCCCTTATGTCTGTTTCTTTCAGGGTCTAAACTGGTCTGTGCTCTGCACGGTTCAGCTCTCTGCTGTGTGAAGCTCAGCCTGATTTTTGTGAACAATGGTCAATGCAATCTTGGATATCTGCTGCAACCTTATCAGAGCTCGTAATCCTGTTAGCAATTATGGTAAAAGGTGACAGAGTTTCTGACTGAATATAATACGTGGGGGGGTTTAGGTGTTTCTTTTTTCACAAAGATAAAATGAGGCCACTTGAGGACTACATCAGGGAAAATATAACCTTCCCAGCTCAAAACGTATTTTAAACGAATTTTTGATTACTTGGTTCTTCAGTGCTGTTTTTCACATATGCAACCAAGCACAGCAGGGTAAACTATAAATATAGGAAAGAAGGGGAAAAAAAGAAGCTGTCAGACCTGTCTGACATTATTCATTTTCTGAGGAGAAAAAGGAAAGTTTTAAATCAGGAAATATGCTCCTTATGTGTTTGTGAGCAACATCACCAGTTTAGCTGGGTTAAGCAAGCGCCCACAAGTCATGTTCCAGGGAGGATGGTAATGGTCAACACTGGCAAAGCTCCACTTTGGGTTTAGGAAATTCTTCTGATAATCTCATTCACATCTGAAATAAAATCAAATGTCTGATCAATTGTGTTCTGTCCTGGTTTAAACAAAGTCACGCAGCTCGTTCACTGCCTCCTCCCCCCTTCTTTCCGTCCCTTTACTCCCAGAGGGATGGAGACGAGAATCGAAAAGAATGCAACTCCCACGGGTTGAGATAAGAACAGTTTAGTAACTAAGGTATAACACAAACCACTACTGCTACCACCAATGATAATAATGATAAAGGAAATAACAAGGGAAGAGAATACAACACCTCAGCACCAGCTGACTGATAACTCACCCCAACCCCACCCAACCGAGCACCGACCAATACCTCACAGTGAACTAGCCCTTCTGAGTAACTCTCCGTTACATCCCAGGAATGACGTGCTGTGGTATGGAATAACTCTTTGGCTAGCTTGGGTCAGGTGCCCTTTCTCTGCTTCCCCCCAGCTTCCCCTCCTCCCTGGCAGAGCATGAGGCTCAGAAAGTCCTTGGTCAGACCAAACATTTGAGCAGCAACTGAAAACATCGGCGTTATCAGCACTGTTCCCAGGCTGAAAGTCAAAAACACAGCGCTGCACCAGCTACTAAGAAGGAGAAAAATGACTGCTACTGATGAACCCAGGACATGTTCATTCAAAGTCAGCCTGGGGGGTTGGGGAAAAGGGGTTGTTGTGTTTTCAAAAGATGTGTTTATTGGCATGCCTTTTGCAGCTTCAAGCTTGGTGATTAATTCCAAGCCACTTAATGAGTCTGCGATTTCTGTCATTTTCACGGTCAGCCTAAAATCTGGGGCTGAGGTTGTTTGTCCATTATCCAGATATCTAAGGGAATACCCATTTACAGTCAGAATGGCATGCATTTATTTAATTTTTCACTATCCCAAAGGACTGGTGGAACTGCGCTTCAGAAGTCAAGTGCTCTGTTGAACAAGTGCCTGCTTGTGGCGTGAGATCATACAATAGCCTCTTACTATTTCCCAGCAGGATTGTGATTAGTGAAGGGCTTTCGTGATTATTTATGGCAGTTCCTGTAAGCGTAGTAGCCAGACTTACTAAGCCAGGCTTTGAGAGCCTGCAGCACACATGTATTTGGGGAAACTTTCTAAGGAAGGTCAAGGACACCTAAGAAAAATTAACTGGGTTTTTTTTGTTTTCCAGTGGCTTAGACACCAGAGGCTGTAATGTGTCTGATACTTAATAGCTCTTATAAAACAGAGCCATCAGGTAGCTTTGGACTCTGCAGCTTGTGATGAAGTATACAAAGGAGTGTTTGAACTCTTCAGAGCTGTTTGCAAGGCACTGCCAGAAAGCATGTTGCTACAGCCAGTTAGAAAGGCATTTTTTTAGTGCCTTCTCAATGTCAGAAATATTCAAGTAGCCTTTGCAGTTACTGAGATTTTGTAGCTAGGGGAAAAATTACATAAAACATTCTTTTCTTTTGGCGGATACAATAGTATTTGCAAGTAGAACTGAATGGAGACATTAACCCATACTGAGCTGGGGAGAGCAGTACTTCCGTGCTGCTTGCTCTTATCAAACTATCCCCCGTCAGAAGAGGCCAAAAATTAAAGTGGCAGTGGCATCCTGGGTTTTGAAGCACTGATGGGTGATAGGTACACCAGGTTCTTTACATATAAATTTAAGCATCATGAAAACAGTCTGGCTGTAAACATCTTAACTATTCTCTGTGCTTCAAGATTTTCACATGTATATTTAATGGAGCACTCTGTCACTTTGTTGCTAGGTGACTGACAGAATCAACAACCAAAAAGACATGCTACGTTAACGGCTTTTTCGCTATTTTTCAGGAATTTCTGAAGGGACCAGGCTGTACTTTGGTGTAGTCACTGGTTTGTTTTCCTTAGGGTCGTTTTATGAAGAGTAAATAAAAGCAGATCACAAAAGATGATAACAACTCTAATGAATTTGCACACAACTGATAATGGACTGAAGAAACCTCTCTCTCAAAGCCATCTGCGCAGTTCCTGGCCTCTGGGTCCTGCTCTCCTAGACGACCTTGCACAGGCAGTACAGCCCATAGGCATGCTTGGAAGCCCAGAGCCTGACTCCAGCCAGCCAAGAGTGTAACCCTGGATACTGAAATTATAGATTTAATAAAGACACCATTTTCTTAATACACTGCTATTTCCCTTGTATTTCATATCTCAATGAACTCCTCAGTGGTCTGCAGGTAGCAATTACTTATGTATCTCCCTCCCAACAGAGATAATGACTTGTCATGTTTGTTACTAGCACCCCTTTATGCCCTGGTAGTTCCAATCACCATTCTATTTCAAGTGCTTTAATTATCATGGTCGCACTAACTCAGAATAATTATTCATATTCTGCATGTAGCTCAAAATTACTCCTGGTTTGTACATGTAATTGCTATTACATGAAATAGCAATATGTACTTGGACATATTTCTGGCTTTTTACAACAGCTATTGATTGCCTAATGTGAGGTTTCTAGTAACCTTAGCTGCTAAATGCTCATTAATTTCCTACTTTGATCTCTTCGGGTTTATTTGTTTCAAAATAGAAGGAGTTGTATTAGTGGTATTACTGCACTATTTTGATGTCCTTTTACACGAAAAGTAGATGTTCTATGTTACATGCAACTAGTAAGAAAATCCTATTGTTAGGGAAAAGTAATTTATGAATTTTAACAATTCTAACCTCATTTTGCAACAGACCACAGCACATGCTTTTTATAAAAATTGAAGCTCTTGGGGGAAAAAAAAAGATGCGATCCATACACTGTGTCAACATAGCTGTACACTAGTCCCTTTGTTCTTGGCTGTGAATTGGTGTTTGGAGCCCGTGCTGTGTGTTCAGACATGCTGCAAATGCATTCCAGCCTCTTTGGTTTTGCCGTCAGTAAACTGCGTCTTCCCTAGATTAGCTTGGTTATGCCAGTTTTGTGCCTGTAATCATTGATTTTAGCAGATACAGAAGTTGTTCCATTTGGATTTTTTTTCATAATGGTAGTTTGAAATTTACAATGCTTCCTGCTTGGATCTTCAGCATTTATGCTGTATTTTTAAGGTTATTTTGAAGCAAGACATTGCGTCAAGTAGCTGAAGTCATCGTGTTAGTGCAAACTACACTTTGAGAAACACTGAAACTTCTCAGTTGGCAAAGATTCTGTAAGGTAATTAGTTTTTAGTGAATTTCTGCTGATACAAAGATGGGCATGGATGTTATCAGTAAGTAATAAATTCAGTGCTATAAATAATGCTCAGTTTGCTCATCACTAATACTCTATCATCACTCTTTAACTCCAAGCAACAATGCCCCATTAAACAATCTATTATTTTGCTTTTTTCTGTGGTCATGAAGGAATATGCAAATGTGTACACAGTTTGAAATTCTGATTTGATTAGCAAGCATTGTTATGTAGAATGGAATTAATTAAACAGTACATTAACTTTGTGTGCACCCTGCATCTTGAAAGAGCTGATTCCTCCTTTGAAGCTTACAATACAAAGAAGTGGCATTCAAATATATGTATAGAGTCTTGATAATCTTAGATGGCGATCTCCAGTTTAAGCTGCCAGTTAAAACCCATTCTGGTTCATCTGTTCAGTATTCTGGGAGCTCCTCTGGGAATATGAGGCGAGAGGAAGGAGCTGGTGAGAAGGAGGGTGTGCTTTTCCAACAAATGAAGCTGGAGTCTGAGTTTTTTCAGACAAGGATCTATTGTTTGTGGGAAATACGTGTCTCTGCTATGGTTCTGTCACAGGTTTGTGATGTGTGGAAAGCAACAAATACATTGCTTAAACTTTCAAGATCCATGTGGTAACAACCACCACAAGGGTATTCTAAGATGTAGATTTTTCAGATGAAAATACATCTAACGCGTTCTTTCTGCTGTGCAACTGCTTGTTTGCATTCAAATGAAGATGGAAGATGTGTTGCTTGTCCAGAAATATAGTTTATGTTTTGTGCGGTTTGAATATCAATATTGTTCTCATGGCATTCCTTGTGGCTAGATAATGAAAACAAAGTTCTGCTAAAACCAAAATTAGAGGCATATTGTTGTGCTTGTAACCTGTTGTTACCCATCAAAAAACTGTTACATGACAGCCATGTTCTGTAATCCAAAGTGAGGGAAAAGCAGAAACTCCAGGTAGCCTGTCTAATTAGTACAGCAAGTAGTTAAGCGCGGTAGGACTGGTCAGCAGCATAAATCATTAATATAGTTGGAGTGTTTTAGCAGTATTATTTAGCTACAGGGATAATTGAAGTTTTAAAGGGTCATCAAATCTTGTGTTTCTCTGCGCACTCTATTATGAGTGTAATTGCTTTCATTGATTGCTGGTACTGTTGCAAAGTAAGTGGGGTGATGCTAATCAATCGTTTCAGAGAATCTGTAGAATAGGCTCTGATAATACGTTTCTTGAAAGTTTTTGTTTAATTAAAAATCCAGCCAGACAGGAAGAAGAATGAAATCAGCAGCAGTGCTGTAAAGTGCTCCTTACAGATTGATAGGAGAATATTAACCCCATTCTGGCAATACAGTCAGATGGAATGCTGTCCTTTGGAAGCTCAAATATCAGTATCTTTCTCCAGTACTTTTATATGTGATTATGCCATATTTAATTTTTGTCCAAACACAGCAAGAAAAAAGTTCAAGATTCAGAAGCTGCTGATGCTTACCTCTTAATTAACCCTACAATACAAGCTATTATTCTAGGCTAAAGTTACTACTAGTTAAAACGGTTATTTTGCATGCTAAATTTTCTACAGTATTTTGTTTCAGAAGATCTTAAAAAGGAGTGATGTCTAGGGATTTTTGGTGGGTTTTCCTTAAAAGCGCTTGAATGGGGATTCTGGTTTTAATTTGGTACTGATACCTTCCTTGGAGAGTACTTGCCCCATACTTACCTTCCTCCTGGTATTATTTATGTACCCACCATTTTCATAGCTTTTAAACTCATCAGAATAACAAATTAGGACAAATTTGGCACATGGAAGCTACCTGACATGCTCATGACTGTGTAACAGATAAGTACAACAGGTTCTTAAACTAAGTTTCCAAAGCCCTACTGTACTGTGCAAAAAACAGGAGAACTTTTCTCTTTCCATTTTTCCATTTCCTCAGGAAAGTGAGAGTCTAAAGACACTCAAGCCAGAACTGTGTAAGAATTTCAGTCTTTTATGATTCTGATGGTATGTAAGGACTTCTATAAAACTGTGTCTAGAACATCAGAAAATACCAGGAATGCTTGGACTGTAATTTCACAGAATCCTAGAATAGTTTGGGTTGGATGGGACTTTAAAAGTCCTTAAAGGACCTTAAAGATCATTTAGTTCCAGCCCTCCTGCCATGGGCAGGGACACCTTCCACTCCAGGTTGCTCGAAGCCCCATCCAAATTAGAAATCTCTTTCTAATAATGAAAAAATAGACTTTGGTTCCAATGATGTGATTCTTCATCTATTGCTATGATCTGTTTTGTTGCATTAATAATGGTCTCTTAAATATTTAAAATATTTTCTCAGTATGCTGATGGCAGTCTCCTGCATGAACATTATGCTAAGACATTTGTCACAGAAGATTTAATGTAAAAAAAGATTCTTCAGCAGCAGAATGAGTGAAATCTGAGAGAAAGTGTTATAAATCATTAATAACATGAATACATTAAATCTCCTCTCAGATCTAAAATGGGAATTCCCTTGTTAGGTGTGAACGTACTGTTTATTTAGCAAAGGCAAAGATGATAACTACATTGTTGGAAAGACTAATTTGTTAACAATTCTGGAGTAATTTACAGGATAAATCAATTTGCAAAAATCTACATGTATTAGTTGAGATGACTGCTCTATCTTGGTGCTAAAGTGCACCAGGATTTTTTCCTGCTGCATATATAATTGTTGGATTCTCCTCTCCCAGGTGGTATCATAGGTGCCATGCATAGTTGAGAATGACAACTTTTTCCATTTTTGTCATTGCTCACTGAAGCAGCCATTGATTGTTTTTTCCTTCTTCCATTTTTCAGCTGAACCCAGAATGTTAAAATGGTGCACTGAGATGCGCACATTATGTGAATTTTACCTGCATCTTGGCAAGTCCCCCTGCATATCAGCAGGATATCCAACCTGTCTCACTATTCCCAGGACTGGGTTTTCTCTTCCCTTTTATTTCCTGACTAGGATGACCTGAGATATGCCCCTGTTATTCCTCGAGTGAGCACTGCAACTGATATGATCTGGTATTTAGCCTGTCCCCAGGAAGCTATCCTAACCATCTCTGAAGATACACTCTGTAACGTTGCCCTTTTGAAGTGATGTTTATTCTTTGTAATAAAGGAGATAATGATTCAGTTTTTGACTTGCTGAGGTGTTTCCAAAGCAAAATCTAGATTAGTAATTCTCAGATTTATGAAGCTGCAAGTAATCTTTTAAGTAATTATTTTCTCATTGATGTATCTTGATAGAAGACTTCTGTCATCATGATAAAAACCAAGGATTAAGAAACATGTTCAATGCCTTTTAAGGGCATTGAAAGTTCATGGCTTCCAAAGGTTTGTAGTGAGCCAGCAATAAATTAAAGAGAAAGAAACCCAAATTTGGATCAAATTAGGAAACTCCAAAAATAATGTAAATGAAAATATAACAATATGAGCTGCCATAAGACGGTGTTTAGTTGCCACGTGTGGCATGTAATACTGGTTTTATCTGTACAGTGCTATCCTAATGTGACAAGTATTAATATTACCTGACTTCAGTAATATCCATTTAATTGACTTATGTATTGAGCAAATGGAAACAATCACGTTAAAACTATTTGTGGCTTTGTGGTAACAGTATCTGTGCTATTATAATCCTCTCTTTTGCTGTAATCACATTTCCAAAAGGCACTGCAGTTCCTATAGCTAACCGTATCAGAGGATAGAGAAAAGGTTATATTTTGCCATCTTTTATTCAAAGTGATACATAGAACATTACTTTTATTTTAACTAAAATGACTTGAGTCATCATTGCTTGAAAGAAAAGGTGCTTATCTGGAGGAGTAAGAAACCATGAAAATTATATCCTCTACTTTGAGGCCTTTTCCCTTCACATTTGAAACACTCCCATTAGGGAATTGCATTTTTCATTGAAATATTATTAAACATGAACCCTGGCTGGTCATTATGAACATTTATTTATTGAACAAGGTCAGATTTGCTCTACTGCGTGTCACAGACAGGGTGCTATGATTAAAATATACTTGTCCGAGCTCCTAACTTCGGAAGATCAACGGACAGCACGCTGATTAATGTAATCAGAAACTGACCTTTTTTCACTTTAGAGCACTGCCTTTTATAGCTTCCAAGCTTGGTCACGCGCTTAAGCTTTACAATGATTGGTTTCTACATATAATGCAAAGACAGCTGATTGGTTCCTTCTTCAGCATCCAA
Source organism: Lathamus discolor (assembly GCF_037157495.1). NCBI lineage: Eukaryota > Metazoa > Chordata > Aves > Psittaciformes > Psittacidae > Lathamus > Lathamus discolor. The sequence goes on along the minus strand of NC_088909.1, from coordinate 48,557,796 downwards.
GAGCTGTTTCCCTCCTGCAGAACTTCCGCATACGTGGCCACAACCCTGCTCTGAAGTAATCTGTGAACTAGGCCGTTAATCCTTACTACAAACTCTAACCAATGGCAAGAGTCCTGGATTGCCCACATGCCCATTGCTGGTTAAAAAGCCCTCAACACCTAACAACTAAGGGAAAATATTTTGCTTTTGGTTTTGGAGAATGTGTCGATTCACCAGTCCTGTGAAAATCCAAGCAGCCATGAAGAAGACCTTGAAGTCTTTAGATGATAGGAGTGTTTTTATTGCAGTATGATGTATGCTTTTCTACTCTGTCATTTCAAAACTTTTGTGTAATAGATCTACTGCATTCAGAGCAGGAATTTTAAAAAACATCATATAAAATGATGATCTTTAATGAATGAATCATTTCCAAATGAGATATTTCCACTCTCTCTTGAGTAGTTCAATAAAAAAAACAGGAAGATGTTAGAACTGTTTATTTGACATACTGATTTCGATTATAAATCAATATTTAACTGACTTTTTCAGCATTTTATTAATGTATGTGCGTTCTTTATATGAACAAAATCACAGAATTATGTAATAGTTTAGGTTGGAAAAGACCTTTCAGATCATCAAGTCCAACTGTTAACCTAACACTGTAAAGTCCACCACAAAATCTTGTTCCTAAGCAGCACATGTACATGTCTTTTCAATAGCTGCAGGGACAGTAACTCCATCATTTCCCTGGGCAGCCTGTTCCAATGCTTGACCACACTTTCAGTGAAGAACTTTTTCCTAATATCCAGTCTAAACTTCCCCTGGAGCAGATTGAGGCTATTTTGTCTTGTCCTATCACTTGTTACTTGGGAGAAGAGACTGACCCTCATTTTGCTATAAATTCCTTTCATGTAGTTGGAGAAAGACATAACCATCTCCTGTCAGTATCCTTTCCTTTAGTCTGAACAACCCCAGTTCCTTCAGCCCCAAGTCCTTCTCTGCAGGGCTGCTCTGGATCACTTCTCTGCCCAACCTGTAGCTGTGCCTGGGGTTGCTCCAACCCAAGTGTAGGACTTTGCACTTGGTCTTGCTGAACTTCATGAGACTGGCATTGGCCACCTCTCAAGCATGTCAAGCTCCCTCTGGATGACATCATAGAAGTCAGAAGTTCGCAAGCTTGTAAGCCAACAAAGACAAATAGTCTGTTCTTAGCAGTCGTTCTTTCCTGCTCATTACATTTTCTGTATGTGGGAAAGTCTAACTGAAATCAGCTCAGCGTCAATTTAAAAAATTGTTTCTTATGTACATCCATATGGTCTCATCATTGAAGTGAAATTCCATAACCCTTTAATGCTAGCCTGAATAGTGACAGCTGTGTGGCAATGAAGTCTGATATCCAGTAGCAACTGCCAGTAATCTGTAGTGGCATTTCTTTCCAAGAACTCATTTCAGAATGTACCACAAACCTGCTGAGTTTCAAGAGTCTTGTTTAACTTGGTCCTCTACATTCAGAATTTATTTGTGTCTATCTTTCTTGCTTACCTGGCACTGTCCTCCTTAGCTGCCTATTTTGAATAGCTTTTGTAAAGAATACAAGAATGATTCGTGTCAGGAACTTGGGAATCGTTGTTACCAATGCACCTGTGAACAGTGGGATGTATAAAAACAACTTTGATTATAATAAATGTTGCTGTCTATATAATGAAGAGAGAGAAGAAGAAACAAAGGAATAGAAGAGTCTTTAATCATTTTTGACTGTTAAAATAATCAGGTTTTGTTTTACTGCTTGAGTGCTCTAAGGAAGGGGTTTGTGAAACCTGTGATTATTTACTAGCTCAGGAAAGAGGCGTTTATGGAAAATTTAATCTTATCAATTGTCCTCTAGAAATAGATGATGAAGGAAAGGCTATAAATGAACTTGTAAGAGAAATGAAGAAGACAGCTCATGTTCCAGTTCAAACATGGAATGGAATTAATTTTGGAGGACTAGGATCTTGGGGACAATTTTTTAATGGGGGTTGGCTCACTAAAATTGGACTAGTGGTATTAGGAATATTAGGAGGACTGTTAATTATCCCATGTATAATCCCGTGTTTTACCAGATTAATGCGTACAGTTATCCAGAACATGCAACTAACTGCTGTACCAATGGAGTCCGAAAAGACAGACCAAGTTGAAGCTCAATCCTTGATGATACCAAAACCAAGGGCGACTCCAGTATTATCTGCGGCTCGGAAAGCAGTCATTAGATTAGAAGCCAAAACACGAATCACTAGGTTACATAAAAACAAATGGGGGAATTGTAAAGAATACGAGAATGATTCGTGTGAGGAACTTGGGAATCGTTGTTACCAATGCGCCTGTGACCAGTGTACCATGTATGGGATGTATAAAAACGACTTTGACTATAATAAATGTTGCTGTCTATATAATGAAGGGAGAGAAGAAGAAACAAAGGAATAGAAGAGTCTTTAATCATTTTTGACTGTTAAAATCATCAGGTTTTGTTTTACTGCTTGAGTGCTCTAAGGAAGGGGGGTTTGTGAAACCTGTGCTTTGACTAAATAACCATAGAAGGATAGAACTAGGGCTGTGATTAGGCTTGTGATAAACGATTCTTTATTAATCAATTACCAAGGGGTTCAGTACCTCTTCCAAGAAGTTTCTTCACCCAAAAGCAGACCTCGGCAACAAGAAAAGACCAATGAAAAGGGGGCCGCGTTGGCATCCGGGTACAGACGAAGAAGGGACTGGCTGAGACCCAAGACCGAGAAGTGTAAGAGACTGGACCCCAAAGAACCCGGCGTGCGTCTTGGTGGAGCAGAGACTCCCCTACGCACCCAGCGCTGCTTGCTTATTGCCCCTCTGTACTAATCAATTGTAATAAAAGAATTAAATCAGACCATGGCCAAGACGGAATTTTTATAACAAAATTGGTGACCCCGACGTGATCTCTGTGGAGGCTGCCTGGGACTGTAGCTCTTACGAGGAGGCGCCCCACAATTTGTGGCTCGGGACTTCTAGTCCCGGGCAGTCTCACGAGATCAACGAACAGAGAGGCAATAACCAAGGAATTCGAGCTCCCTGAACACTGCAGTATCAATTACCCGTAATTCTTGTGCACGAAGATCCGGACGGGAACAGCGGACTGTAAGTACCGTTCGGCTGGGTGGGAAGGCCGCTGTGTGTGTCTATGAGACGCAACAAAGTTGTGTGCTTTTCCTCTAACCGTGGTTTCAGTGAAGAACCCGGTCGGGGAAGAGACGGAGTGTACGGTGAGACACGGACCGGGTATTCTGAATCTGTGAAAGCACGGGTCAGGGTCCGTGAAGCGAGTGTGGGCCTCTTCTAAGCGCGTTTCCAATCTCCCGCGAGGGACTTGGCTGCTGAAGGAGGGAAGCGATAGTGGTTGATTGAAAGGAAGCACACACGGTGGGAAATGGGACAGAGTAGGAGTTGTAACTCTAACCCAGGAAGGGGCCCACGGAGAGGTCCCCGAAATAAGGCAGGGAGCAAGTTACTGGAAATAACCCCAGACAGTCCCCTGGGGTTAATGTTTAACCACTGGGGTTCTTGGCCGTCCCAGAAAGGAAAGAATAAAAATGGTCCATTACTGTATGGAAGTGTGGACTGAAGAGGAAATTCGGCCTGACCATTTATACTGGCCGATATTTGGGTCTTTTGATGATTCCGGCTTTAAATTTATATGTAAATGGCACGGAAAATAAAATAACGAATACAAAAGAACCTATCAGGGTTACCCGATTTCTTTGGCAGGAAGACAAGGGCTGAAACCAATAGTAGAGGATTTGATACAGAAGGGAACCCAGCGTTGCTTGCTTATTGCCTCTTCATATTAATCAACTGTAATAAAATAATCAGACCATGGCCAAGACGGAATTTTTATGAGACTTTCACCCATACTGGTTGTTTAGTCTTAATCTGCAGACACGTATAATCATGGAAGCATAGAATAGTTAGGCTTGAAAAGGACCTTAAGATCAACCAGTTCCAACCCCCCTTCCACGGGCAGGGATGCCTCACAAGAGACCATGTCACACAAGGCTCTCTTCAACCTGGCCTTGAACACCGCCAGAGATGGAGCATTCACAACTTTCTTGGGCAACCCGTTCCAGCGCCTCACCACCCTCACAGTAAAGAACTTCCTCCTTATAGCCAATCTAAACTTCCCCTGTTTAAGTTTTAAGCTGTTACCCCTTCTCCTGTCACTACAGTCCCTAATGAAGAGTTGCTCTCCAGTGTCCTTATAGGCCCCCTGTAGATACCAGAAGGCTGCTACAAGGTCTCCACGCAGCCTGCTCTTCTCCTGTCTGAACAACACAACAGGCTTAGGGGCAGGGTGTGGACACTTGCACTTAGGGAGCTGGTGTCTCAGTCACCGGAGTGTGGTGCCTACTCAGGCTTTACAGAGATGGAGAGTGAGGTGGGTAAGCAGCAGAGGATATCCGTGTTGGTGGCACTGTGCCAGAGGGCTCCCTGTGAAGGCCATGTGCAGCTCCTGGTTTCTGTCCTAAGACATTAGGCTCAGAAGCAGGCCCTGGACATCTGCCCTTAGGGGAGCTGATGTCTCCGTCAGAGAAGAGTGGTGGCCAGTGAGGCTTTAGAGAGGCGGAGTCTTACACGTGTAAGTAAGTGAGAATATCCATGTTGGAGGGGCTGCAGGTTCGGGGTTGAACTTCTGGTCACGATTTCCCTCTCGGGGCTGGGACCGGGGAGCGGCCGAGGGGCCCGGCGGGGCTGGGGGCGCGGGGAGCCGCTGCGGGCCCGGCCGTGCCGAGGCGAAGGGGTGGCGGGGCCGGCCCCGGCGGGCAGCGCGGGCTGAAGCCGGGCCCGTGCCGGGCGGCGCACGGGCCGGTGTCGCTCCCCCGGCGCGGGCCGATGGGGCCGGGCCTTGCCCGGCGGCCGGTGGAGCGCGAGCGGCCGGTGCGTCCGTTGGCGGGGAGCGCCATGGAGGGCCTGCGGCTGCCCGGCGCTGTCAACCCCAGGCACTTCCCGGCCAAGCTCTGGCAGCTGGTGAACAGCCCGCGCTGCGGCTCCGTGCGCTGGGATGCCCGTGGCGAGGGGCTGGTCGTGGACCGGCGGCTCTTCGAGCGGGAGCTGCTGGGCGCGGAGCCGGCCGGCGAGGGGGCGGCGCTGGGCCCGGAGCTCTTCAAGACCAGGAGCTTCGCCAACTTCCTCCGGCAGCTGAACCTGTACGGGTTCCGCAGGCTGGGGCCGGGGCCGGGGCCGGGGCCCGGGCCCCTGCAGGACCCGGCGGGGGACATTGGCGGCAGCTCCGCCGGGCCCCTGCTCCACTTCCAGAGCCCCCATTTCCGCCGCGGCCGCCCCGAGCTCCTCGTGCGCCTCAAGCGCCTGACGAGCGCCAAGAAGGCGAAGCTGGCGGCCGGCCCGGAGCTGCCCAGCCGCCCGCCCCAGCGCCCCCAGCGCCCGCCCTCGACGCTCGGCGAGGCTGCCAGGCCCGGTGAGCTGGGGTGGCCCGGGCTGCGGGCCGAGAAGCACTGGGGGCTGTGGGGGTTGGAGATCGGCCCCCCCGCAGGGAGCAGGGTTGCCCGAGCTTGCTGGCGGCCGCTCAGCTCCGCCGGTGCGGGAAAGCCGCTGTTGTTCGTGCGGGGAGATGCGCTGCCAGCAGGCAGGGGGAGCGAGGTTCGCGCGTGGCTCAGTGACTGGGAGAAAACCCCAGGACAAACTTGCCCACAGAGTTTTCAAGCTGACAAGCAGGTATCCTTTATTGCGGCGCCGGGAGACGCGGGGGATAGCTCCCCCTAACGCGTGTCTCCCCGTTGCTCCCCAGGCCGGCCTTACATAGTCCCTGGGCATACGTACATGACGTCATTTTCCAGAAAGTTCCCCGCGTGCGTACAGAGTTGTGGTGGTGGTCTCTGAGGGTCGTTCACTTCTTCCAACAGTCTTCATCGCTTCTGGCAGCCTTTGGAGCACGCGCAGTAGATGCTCAGACCAGTTTAATTGGTTCGTTAGCGCCAGAGACATAAGAATCCTCCTGTCCTCCTGCTTATCAGTTAGGTTAGCTGTAGCCCATCCTGGACACCTGCCCTTCCCAGATACTCCTTGCCCCTGTGCCCTGTTCTTCTAGACTGGTTCTCTTAAAACCGTGTCAACTATAACAATTTCCCCTGTACAAGAAGGCTCAATGTGTTCTCTAGCAGCACTCTTTTTTTTTCTATGTATCATGCACTTTAGTAATTTTCCATTGCTACTGTTACAAAGCCATCAAACTTAACATTACTTAAAACTGATTCTAAAGGTTCGTGTATTCCATTTGTGATTTTGTGTCCCCCCTGCCTCATCAGTCAGTAAGAGCGCCCTCACCCTGCCTCTGTGGAGCGGGCACAGCCCTACCAGATAGGTGAACGCTACTTCTCCTTGAGGGGTTGCTCCATAAGCTGTCGTTAAATCTGTGTGAAGCGATGGGTAACCGTATGAGGGCAAGTACCATTTCATGAAACCGTAACTGACTGAGAGAGGAAACCACAGAAGGTTAAAGGGAGTATCTTGGAAGTAACAAAACGGCAAAGCCTGAGCTTTTTTAGACTCAACCGAACCGGCTGAGCTGCCTGGAAAAAAGCTGGCTTTGGTTTTGTTTTCCTTGACAAACCGAATGGCTTGTGATGGAGTGCTCTCAGAGTCACGTTTAGGGTTTGGACGTTGCCCTTGCCTTGGCTGCCCGTGTGCTGTCAGCGCTGGAGTTCGGTAGAGCCGTGCTTCACGATTCCCCCTTTATTTTACCTTGCTGCCTGATGTAACGCGCAGCACTCCCTCAATGGCTTGTGCCGGTTTAGTCAGCTCCTGCCCATTTGGATTTATAGTAGCACATTTCTAAGTAGCGGCCACTTGCTCCTGAGGGTTTCAGGAGACTGAATGCTCCAGAGGTGACTGTGCGTTGGCACAGCACTGATGTTCCTGTGTGTTCAGGTGTTAGTGCTGCAGCAGCTAGCGTGTGTTTAGGTGTAAGAACAGAGGCTGTTTCTGGATGAAGAGCATTGGAGCAAATCCCTTAATCCTTGTTTGCCATTGTTTTGCAGGACTGGTGACTGTAGGACAGGCTCCCCAACCTTGTCATCCAGGCAGCTTCTTTCCGTCCTCCGACAGAGCGGCCTCATGCCAGGACCCCCCTGCCTTCCAGGCGACGACATCCCAGCAGCCGCTGGTCCCTTCCAGACCATGGCAGGGTTCCGTTGGGTCGCTGCCAGGGCACGGGGCTTCCCCAGCTCTCCCAGGCCAGGGGGCTCCTTTTCCCGTCCTCCACAAGTGTTCCACGGCGGTCACGTACACTCTCCGGACCGTGTGCTCGCTTCTGCCGCTTCAGCGAGGGGCTCCAGCCGGTGCTTCCGTTCCCGACCCCGCCAGCTGCGCGTCTCCAGGGCAGTGCTTGCAAGCCCCGGATCCAACACGTACGGCAAAAGTTCTTCACTTGCTGCTCTAGAACTTACTGCAAAGTGATGCATGAAATGTTTTTCCCCGGTGCTCCGTCACTGTGTGTGTGTCTGACGTGTGTGCTTCCAGTGAGATGTGTGTGCCGGGTCCGTTACTTGCTAACAGCCGGTGACAGAATGGGCTTTAGCTGCTCATTTCTTCTGGCTCTGATGAGATGAACTGTATGAGAGACAGAGGAGCTCAGAAGTGCCTTCTCTGCAACGAGCAGGGGAGGACAAAGTGTGTGGGTGAAGCGGGTGTGTGTGGAATCTTGATTCAGCTGGAAGACCTGAAGTATTACAAATGAATTGGCCCCTTTGCTCCTGCCGGCCGAGCCCATCAGTGGGATTTCCACAGGTGCAGTTTTTCTTGCTGTTCCATCAGGAACTGCTGCAGCTGGCAAAAAAACCCAAGAAAAGGTGTTGTGAGTGCAAACCATTCTTTTTGTGCACCATTCTGCACTTCGCGCCCATTCGGAATTGGTCTGCCTGTCCCCAGAAGCTGAGGCCTGCAGAAACTGCTTCATCTACAGAGCTGCTTTTTGGAATAAGATGACATTTTCATTCCAGTGTGTGTGTGTGTGTGTGTGTTTGATCTGTGTCTACATACCTTAGACGAAATATGTTTTAAGGTGGAGAACTGAGTCTTACAGTCAGTGGGGAGGTCATAATACATTCCGGGGAGTTAGCTTACTGAGTGGTTACTGCCGTGTTTAATGCAAGTAAGCAATAGAACTGTGCACACTGGGCCCCAGTTCTGGCAGTCTGATCCCCGTGTCTGAATTTTGCAGGCATCCCGCAGTGTTCACCCCCTGGCCAGGGAGGTCCTCTGACTGTCAGCACCAGTGCTGCGGCGTCCACCGACTGCGCCTTTGTGCAGGTGAGTGCAGCGCACAGAGAGCAGGGGGAAGGGAGGAGACCCCATGCACGGACCACAGGTTTCTGGGCTTGCGGCAGGAAGGAGAGAAGTCTGGGATGGGATCTTATTGGGTGGCCTGGCTTATCGAATAGCAAAAGAACCTCAGTAAAAATGCCAGGGCTTCCTTTCGCATTCCAGCAGCATGGAGATGCTTTTTTTCCTCAGAGGGGGTAAGCAAAGCAAGCTCTGCTGGTGTGTGCTGAAAAAGGGTTGACCTGTGCAAGCCTGATCGTCCAGTTTCTTGTCTTGCAAAAACCAACCTTTTGCCCTTTTTGCCCGTTTTTCTGTTTTAATATGAGCTTACCCGGATCAAAAGGGCTTGAGATTTCCGAGCCTTAGTGTAGCCTCGATCGTTTCTCCTGGAGCAGGGTGGCAGGGGCTGTGCAGGTGGTAGAGAAGACCGTGCTTTTTGCCTGTGGATCTCACTGAGCTCTGGCCAATAATCAGCTCTACCTTGTGTGTGCTCTGGGGCAGACGCTTCCCTGAGGTCCTGCTGAGGGATGCAGCTAGCTAGAGCATTGATCATCCTGCCGTGCTTGTGTACTGATCATCAGTAAGCACTTGCACGGTCCTCAGAAGCAGTAAAATCCGTCAGCCCTGACTGAAAATGGTTGTGATTTTTTCACCTAGACATTCCCTGTGTTTTGTTTCTCGCAGAGTCCTGAAGTGCAGCCACCTTCTGCAGCTGAGTGCCTGCCCTCTGATGGGGCACATCATGCATCAGAGGACGTGGAGAAGTTGCCAGAACTGAGCTATGAAGATGTGTTTCAGTTTTTCAAGGAGATGCGTGATTCACGAGGCGCTGATGTAGTGACACCGGAACCTGCGGAAAGCTGGGATGGAGAACTGTTTGAAAGCTACATCCGTGCGGCCATAGAAAGCACTGCTGCTGCTGAAAGCGTGCAAGACGCTGTGACCACGCAGGGGGCCCGTGAAGAGCAGGGAGAACAACTGGATCACAACCCAGCTCGCCCCTCCAAAATGTTTCGTGTGGAAGGACTGTTTAGTGCTGCTCAAGTAAGTGCTAAATGGAGGTAAAAGTCCCCAGGAATGGGCAGGTTTAGCTCCTCAGAGCCTGAATTTCAGTTTGGCAACCTTAATTCTGGGTTCAAAACATTCCTCGTGTGCTCAGCACTTCTCAGGTGCCCTTTTGGAGTGGAGAAGAGCAGTTCTTGTTTTGTGCCTGCAGTGATAACAAGAAGCTATTGAGTGATCTTTGGGTTTATTTCATTTTTTGGTGTGTTTATTTAAAGGAGAATGCGAATGTGAGATGTGAATCGGTGATGGAGGAGAGAGAGCTGACTTCAGGACCTGAGGCAGTGAACAAACCTGCTGCAGAAGAGGCAGGGTCGTCTGTAAAGCCGCGGTGCAGGAAGAGGAGACAGAGCTCACGGCAGGGTAAGTCCCTGGTAAGAGATCCTGCATTTTTTAGAGGTGGCCAAGACAGCTGCTCTGAAACTCTTCCAGGAAGGGGAGATCACAGGAGTTGAGTTACTGTCTGCAGTGTAAGTACCTCACTGGGCCTTCAGTTCAACTATTACACTGGTCCGAGCTCTTAGCGTGCTTCGCGACACGCTTCTATAGCTAAGCTGGTGCTGAGGACTCCTAGGTGGACAAGGGACTAAATTCTCTCAGTCAATAAAAGCCGAAGTTGTGGGAGTTGTGCCAGACCCCTGCATGTCACAGTACACAGCACTGAGATGCAGGCTGGAGACATGTTTGCTGGAGGGTGACAGTGCCACAAAGGGAACACTGACTAGTGAAGTGACTGTTGAAGTAAGCGGGGAAAAACCCACCACGGTGCCGAAGTTAGTGCACGAGTCCAACCTTTCTGGCTCAGATGACTAAATAAATTTCATACCAGCCTGCTGATAACGTGTGCTGAAACACAGGAGAAAAACACCCTCAGACTTTCGAGTCGCAGGCCGCCTTTGGCCAGACTTGACTGTCCCTGATGGCAGCACAGTTGCTGTGCGTGCTGCCAGGTGAGCCAGAGCCGAGGCCTGATACTTCCTCGGTGTTGTTTGCTCCCTAGATCCCCAGGAGCCGGAAGGTGGAGCCTGTAAGCGGGGCTGCTTCTGGAGGAAGACAGCAGAGTGAGGAGCGTGTGAACACGTGGAGCAGCTGCCGGCTGGCTCCGTCCTGCGAGTCCGGCAGCAGCGCTCCGCACACAACCGGGACCTGGGTTCAGGGTCACACCTCTTCTGTTCCGTTTCCTGACTTTGAACTTACAGATAGCTTTATTTGTGAATTTGTGTGTTACTTATAGCTTTCTTCATAAATGCGTATGTTATTTATAGGTTTCTTCATAAATTTGTATGTTACTTATAGACTTACTTATAAATTTATGTCATGTACACCTTTCTTCATAAATTTGTATGTTGTTTATAGCTATATTTATAAATTTATAGGTAATGTATAGCTTTTTTCATTAATTTGTATGTTATTTCTAGCTATATTTATAAATTTATAGGTCATGTATAGCTTTTTTGATTAATTTGTAGGTTATTTATAGCTATATTTATAAATTTATAGGTTATGTATAGCTTTCTTCATAAAATTGTATGTTATTTACAGATATATTTATAGGTTATGTATAGCTTTCTTCATAAATTTGTATGTTATTTATAGCTATATTTATAAATTTATAAGTCATGTATAGCTTCATAAATTTGTATGTTATTTATAGCTATATTTATAAATTTATAGGTCATGTATAGCTTTTTTCATTAATTTGTATGTTATTTCTAGCTATATTTATAAATTTATAGGTCATGTATAGCTTTTTTCATTAATTTGTATGGTATTTATAGCTATATTTATAAATTTATAGGTCATGTATAGCTTTTTTCGTTAATTTGTATGTTATTTATAGCTATATTTATAAATTTATAGGTCATGTAAAGCGTTTTTCATGAATTTGTATGTTATTTATAGCTATGTTATTTATAGCTATATTTATAAATGTATAGGTCATGTATAGCTTTTTTCGTTAATTTGTATGTTATTTATAGCTATATTTATAAATTTATAGGTCATGTATAGCCTTTTTCATTAATTTGAATGGTATTTATAGCTATATTTATAAATTTATAGGTCATGTATAGCTTTTTTCATTAATTTGTATGTTATTTATAGCTATATTTATAAATTTATGTCATGTATAGCTTCATAAATTTGTATGTTATTTATAGCTATATTTATAAACTTATAGGTCATGTATAGCTTTTTTCATTAATTTGTATGTTATTTATAGCTATATTTATAAATTTATAGGTCATGTATAGCATTTTTCATTAATTTGTATGTTATTTATAGCTATGTTATTTATAGCTATATTTATAAATTTATAGGTCATGTATAGCTTTTTTCATTAATTTGTTTGGTATTTATAGCTATATCTATAAATCTATAGGTCATGTATAGCTTTTTTCATTAATTTGTATGTTATTTATAGATATATTTTTTAATTTATAGGTTATGTATACCTTTCTTCATAAAACTGTATGTTGTTTATAGCTATATTTATAAACTTAATGGTCATGTATAGCTTTTTTCATTAATTTGTATGTTATTTATAGCTATATTTATAAATTTATGTCACGTATAGCTTCATAAATTGGTGTATCTGTATTTATAGCTTTATTAATAAATGTGTACTTTATAGATTTATTTATAAATTTATAGATTTCTTAATAAGTTTGTATGTTATTTATTGATATATTTATAAATTTATAGGTCATGTATGGCGTTTCTCATGAATTTCTATGTTATTTATAGCTATATTTAGAAATTTATAGGTCATATACAGCTTTTTTCATTAATTTGTATGTTATTTATAGCTATATTTGTAAATGTATAGGCTATGTATAGCTTTCTTCATAAATTTGTATGGTATTTATAGCTATATTTATAAATTTATAGGTCATATATGGCGTTTTTCATGAATTTGTATGTTATTTATAGCTATATTTATAAATTTATAAGTCATGTATAGCCTTTTTCAATAATTTGTATGGTATTTATAGCTATATTTATAAATTTATAGGTCATGTATAGCTTTTTTCATTAATTTGTATGTTATTTATAGCTATATTTATAAATTTATAGGTCATGTATAGCGTTTTTCATGAATTTGTATGTTATTTATAGCTATATTTATAAATGTATAGGTCATGTATAGCTTTTTTCGTTAATTTGTATGTTATTTATAGCTGTATTTATAAATTTATAGGTCATGTATAGCTTTTTTCATTAATTTGTATGTTATTTATAGCTATATTTGTAAATGTATAGGCTATGTATAGCTTTCTTCATAAATTTGTATGGTATTTATAGCTATATCTATAAATTTATAGGTCATGTATGGCGTTTTTCATGAATTTGTATGTTATTTATAGCTATATTTATAAATTTATAGGTCATGTATAGCTTTTTTCATTAATTTGTTTGGTATTTATAGCTATATCTATAAATTTATAGGTCATGTATAGCTTTTTTCATTAATTTGTATGTTATTTATAGATATATTTTTTAACTTATAGGTCATGTATAGCTTTCTTCATTAATTTGTATGTTATTTATAGCTATATTTATAAATTTATAGGTCATGTATAGCTTTTTCATGAATTTGTATGTTATTTATAGATATAATTATAAATTTATAGGTCATGTATAGCCTTTTTCATTAATTTGTTTGGTATTTATAGCTATATCTATAAATTTATAGGTCATGTATGGCTTTTTTCATTAATTTGTATGTTATTTATAGATATATTTTTTAATTTATAGGTTATGTATACCTTTCTTAATAAAATTGTATGTTGTTTATAGCTATGTTTATAAATTTATAGGTCATGTATAGCTTTTTTCATTAATTTGTATGTTATTTATAGCTATATTTATAAATTTATGTCACGTATAGCTTCATAAATTGGTGTATCTGTATTTATAGCTTTATTAATAAATGTGTACTTTATAGATTTATTTATAAATTTATAGATTTCTTAATAAGTTTGTATGTTATTTATTGATATATTTATAAATTTATAGGTCATGTATGGCGTTTCTCATGAATTTCTATGTTATTTATAGCTATATTTAGAAATTTATAGGTCATATACAGCTTTTTTCATTAATTTGTATGTTATTTATAGCTATATTTGTAAATGTATAGGCTATGTATAGCTTTCTTCATAAATTTGTATGGTATTTATAGCTATATTTATAAATTTATAAGTCATGTATAGCCTTTTTCAATAATTTGTATGGTATTTATAGCTATATTTATAAATTTATAGGTCATGTATAGCTTTTTTCATTAATTTGTATGTTATTTATAGCTATATTTATAAATTTATAGGTCATGTATAGCGTTTTTCATGAATTTGTATGTTATTTATAGCTATATTTATAAATGTATAGGTCATGTATAGCTTTTTTCGTTAATTTGTATGTTATTTATAGCTGTATTTATAAATTTATAGGTCATGTATAGCTTTTTTCATTAATTTGTATGTTATTTATAGCTATATTTGTAAATGTATAGGCTATGTATAGCTTTCTTCATAAATTTGTATGGTATTTATAGCTATATTTATAAATTTATAGGTCATGTATAGCTTTTTTCATTAATTTGTATGTTATTTATAGCTATATTTATAAATTTATAGGTCATGTATAGCTTTCTTCATTAATTTGTATGTTATTTATAGCTATATTTATAAATTTATAGGTCATGTATAGCTTTTTTTATGAATTTGTATGTTATTTATAGCTATATTTATAAATGTATAGGTCATGTATAGCTTTTTTCGTTAATTTGTATGTTATTTATAGCTATATTTATAAATTTATAGGTCATGTATAGCTTTTTTCATTAATTTGTTTGTTATTCATAGATATAGTTATAAATTTATAGGTCATGTCTACCTTTCTTCATAAAATTGTATGTTGTTTATAGCTATATTTATAAACTTATAGGTCATGTATAGCTTTTTTCATTAATTTGTATGCTATTTATAGCTATATTTATAAATTTATAGGTAATGTGTAGCGTTTTTAATGAATTTGTATGTTATTTATAGCTATATTTATAAATTTTTAGGTCGTGTATGGCTTTTTTCATTAATTTGTATGTTATTTATAGATATATTTATAAATTTATAGGTTATATATATCTTTCTTCATTAAATTGTATGTTATTTATAGCTATATTTATAAATTTATGTCACGTATAGCTTCATAAATTGGTGTATTTGTATTTATAGCTTTATTAATAAATGTGTACTTTATAGATTTATTTATAAATTTATAGATTTCTTAATAAATTTGTTTGTTATTTATAGATTTATTTATAAATTTAAATGTCATTTATAGCTTTCTTCATAAATTAGTGTTATTTATAGCTTTATTAATAAATTTGTATGTTATGTCTAGCTTTCTTCATAAATTTGTATTTTATAGCTTTATGAATAAATTTGTATGTTATTTATAGCTTTCTTAATAAATCTATATGTTACTTATAGCATTCTTCATAAATTGTATGTTATAGCTTTATTATTTGTTATTTATAGGTTTCTTAATAAATTTATGTTAGAGCTTTCTTCATAGATTTTTATTTTATTGATAGCTTTCTTAATAAATCTATATGTTATTTATAGCTTTCTTCATAATTTTGTATGTTACTTATAGCTTTATAAATTTTTCATTTATGGCATTCTTAATAAATTCTTATGTTATTTATAGCTTTATCAATATATTTGTTATTTATAGTTTTCTTAATAAACTTATATGTTGTTTATATATTTCGTCATAAATTTGTATGTTATTTATAGCTTTCTTCATAAATTTGTGTTATTTATGGCTTTTTTAATAAATTTATATGTTACTTATAGCATTCTTTATAAATTTGTATGTTATTTATAGCTTTATTAATATATTTGTTATTTATAGGTTTCTTAATTTATGCTATAGCTTTCTGAATAAATTTTTATGTTATTTATAGCTTTCTTAATAAATTTGTATGTTACTTATAGCTTTATAAATTTGTCATTTATGGCTTTCTTAATAAATTTGTATGTTATTTATAGCTTTCTTAATAAAGTTGTATGTTATTTATACATTTCGTCATAAATTTGTATTTTATAGCTTTATTAATGAATATGTTTGTTATTTATAGCTTCATAATTTTGTCATTTATGGCTTTCTTAATAAATTTGTATATTGTTTATATATTTCTTCATAAATTTGTATTTTATTTATAGCTTTCTTAATATATTTGTTATTTATAGTTTTCTTGATTTATGTTATAGCTTTCTGAATAAATTTGTATGTTATAGCTTTCTGAATAAATTTGTATGTTACTTATAGCTTTAAAAATGTTGTCATTTATGGCTTTCTTAATAAATTTGTATGTTATTTATAGCTTTATTAATGTGTATGTTCTTTATAGATTTCTTAATAAATGTATATTTATAGATTTATTTATAAATTTAAATGTCATTTATAGCTTTCTTCATAAATGTGTTATTTATAGCTTTATTAATAAATTTGTATGTTATGTATAGCTTTCTTCATAAATTTGTGTGTTTTTTATAGCTTTCTGAATACATTTTAATGTTATTTATTGCTTTCTTCATAAATCCGTATGTTATTTATAGCCTTCTTAATAAATTTATATGTTACTTATAGCATTCTTCATAAATTTGTATGTTATAGCTTTATTAATATATTTGTTATTTGTAGGTTTCTTAATAAATTTATGTTAGAGCTTTCTTCATAGATTTTTATGTTATTGATAGCTTTCTTAATAAATCTATATGTAATTTATAGCTTCGTAAATGTGTATGTTACTTATAGCTTTATAATTTCTCATTTATGGCTTTCTTAATATATTCCTATGTTATTGATAGCTTCATCAATATATTTGTTACTTATAGCCTTCTTAATAAATTTGTGTGTTATTTATAGCTTTCTTAATATGTTATTTATAGTTTTCTTAATTTATGTTATAGCTTTCTGAATAAATTTGTATGTTACTTATATCTTTAAAAATGTTGTCATTTATAGCTTTCTTAATATATTTGTATGTTATTTATAGCTTTCTTAATAAAGTTGTATGTTATTTATACCTTCATAAATTTGTATTTTATAGCTTTATGAATAAATGTGTGTGTTACTTATAGCTTTATAATTTTGTCATTTATGGCTTTTTTAATAAATTTGTATGCTACTTATAGCTTTCTTCATAAATTTGTATGTCATTTATGGCTTTCTGAATAAATGTGTATGTTACTTATGGCTTTCTTCATAAATTTGTGTGTTATTTATAGCTTTATTTTTAAATGTGTATGTTATTTTTAGCTTTCTTCATAAATTTGTATGTTATTTGTATCTTTCTCAATAAATGTATTGTTATTTATAACATGATAGGTGTTTGTAGCGATAATAAATCTTACGGTTTAAATCGCCGTGTTTGTGTCTTGATGTTAAGAATAGTGCTGACATCTTTGTACTAGAAACTGTTAATCTGGTCTGTGCTCTCAGCATTGCCATCCCCCCTGTCCTTTGGAATCCATGTTGTGGGAACTATTAATAGTTGTACCTCTTGCTTTTTCTCCTGGGAGGACCAACCTATGGGGGAGACGTCCCCCCACATCTTCCTCCTCCCCACCAGGCTGTTTACGGTAGCATTTGAGAATTTCAGAGATTTTAAATGTCCTGTGAATGCCCACGAAACCAACCTGCTCCTTTGCGGGGAGCCAGCATGTTGCTGCGTACGGTTCAGGTCTTGCTTAAGGGTAAACAACGATGTGAGCATACCCCCAAGACATCTTCCCCGAGGCTGTAGAGTTACGAGTGGCAGGGTGTGTGGGATTGTACGGGCAAGTACCTAGGCCAGTGGCCCCTGCAATGCTGTGGAACTTCACCCCTGCACAAGTGCAAAATCCAGGAAAACTACCCCATTAAATTGGAAAAAGCATCGTCCTGGCAGTACCAGAGAGGTGAAATCACCACAACGTGCTGGGCCCTGTCCTGTGCCCACCGAGCCCTGCTCAGCACTATCCAGTACCCTCAAAGAGAAAAAGACCCTGGATCTCATGGCAAAGCAGCAGGCAGTGCTTCTACTCCAGCCCCAGCAACGAGCACTGCGGCTGCTGCAACCTCAGCAACAGGCACTCTAGCCATTCCAGCCGTGGTGACAGGTACTGCTGCTACTCCAACCCTGACAGCAGGGCTTCACCCTGTTTCAGTACCTTCTGGATGTTCCTAGCCGCCGGTTGAGTTTTGAATTGTTGAGGCGCTTTCTTCTTAGCATCAGGTTCTGGACGTTCGCACTTGGGGAGCTGGTTTCTGGGTAAGCAAAGAGCGCTATCCAAGGAGGATTTATAGAGATGGAGTTATGGACAGGTAATTGAGTGGGGATATCCATGCCCCTGGCACTGTTTCAGAGGACACCTTGTGTAAAATAAGCCCAGCTCCTGGGCTCTGTCCTAACACATGAGGCTTAGGAGCAGGGTCTGCCCATTCACACGTAGGGAGCTGGTGTCTCAGTCACGGGATAGTGGTGTAGGGTGATGCTTTAGAGGGAGGAAGTTTGAGGTGGGTAAATAAGCGAGGATATCCGTGTTGGAGGCACTGGTCCGGCAGGCTCCCTGCATAGAACGTGTCCAGCTACCTTTTTTCGGTCCTAGCACATTAGGCTTAGGAGCAGGGTCTGGACACTTGCACTTAGGGAGCTGGTGTCTCGGTCACTGGAGTGTGGTGCCTACTCAGGCCTTACAGAGATGGAGAGTGAGGTGGGTAAGTAAGTGAGGATATAGATGTTGGTACCACTGTTCTGGAGGGATCCCTCTGTACAAGATGCCCAGCTATACCTTTCTGTTCTAACTCGTTAGGCTCATTACTCTGCTAATGTAAATCTGTATGTGCTTTACTGGATGAAGCGGGTGAAAGTCTGCATTGACAACAAGGTGCAAGGACTGAGGTTGGCCTAATGCCCGCTACCACAGTCAAGGGCAAGACTGGGCTGGCCTCTGTGTTTGCCACCAAGAAGAACCTTTTGCTCCACTGTTGGCTGCAACCCAGCAGGTGCCGAGCGGTGGGGACACATGCCATGCCAGACCTTGATGTGAGGGATGGCCTCCCCTGTTATCAGAGAGCCATCCAGGAGAAAAAGGGCAGGCCCAGCAGCCTGTGGCTGGCATATGCTGGAGGTACGATCTAGTCCAAATCCCCTGCTCAAGTACGGTCATCTAAAAGATATATAAAAGAAACAAAAAAAAAAAAAGGGGGGGGCTCTATTTAAAGACCTACATGATAACGAGTGGAAAGGACCAGTGCCATTGCTGACATGGGGTCAAGGATACGGCTGTGTACAGCTATCGACAGGACCATACTGGCTGCCAGCGAAATGTATAAAGCCCCAGAACTCAACAACATAAAGAAATGGTAATGACAGAAATGTTTGTCATATCTGTTCTGTTATGTGTGACCATGGGTAATGGGCAAGTACACTGGGCACATTTGTTAAATCCCCATTATTCCGACCGGTTACATGGTGTGTAGGATTCACTGGTATGCCACATGTTATAAAGATTCAAGTGACTTCAAATCAGACTGATCTTACTGAAGTAAAAGGAATTGTAAACTCTTGTCCTGCATGTCAACAGACGGGCTTTGGCCTTGGTGTTGGGATAAATCCTCTAGGCATTTTACCGCTACAACTTTGGCAAACGGATGTCACTCATATTCAGAATTTCACGGCTTTTGCTCGCTTTGGGGTGTGAAACATCTCACCGGAATCCCTAATTCAGCCACTGGACAAGCAATTGTTGAGCAGGCTCACCAGTCCCTTAGAAACCTGTTACTTAAACAAAAAACGGGGGAGAGTGGTGTAGGACCTAGTGAACGCTTGGCAAAAGCATTGTATGTGTTAAATTATTTACGCCTGGCAGCAGAAAGGGAAGAACCTCCCACGGTAATTCACGGTAGTGCCTTAAAATCAGGGTTAACTGGCGTCCCTTACCTGCGCCTGGCGGGCTGGACCAATTGGATAAATAACAGGACGGTTTTAAATAGCCCTTTTATTAATCAGACATGTCATAGAATTTATGATTGCACTGTTCCAGAAGACAAACCAGCCTGCTGTTATGGGGAAGTGAATCAA
Source organism: Lathamus discolor (assembly GCF_037157495.1). NCBI lineage: Eukaryota > Metazoa > Chordata > Aves > Psittaciformes > Psittacidae > Lathamus > Lathamus discolor. Next base: position 48,538,277 of record NC_088909.1, on the reverse strand, counting down.
ACAGGAATGGCTGGAGCGATGATCATTAATGCCTTAAACGCCACAATGCCTTGGGACCCTCAGGAGTTAGATCTCCGGGGATCCTTAGCCGGCAATGGGTCCTCTTTTTATTTTGCAGGATCGGCACGTACAGGGGTAAACTTTCATAAGAAATATATTTGGACACAATGGACCAATATGTCGAGTAATTATGATTAGAAAAATTATAGAAAACACGGATATTGTAATGGAGCAATAGGTGCTGAGACCCTAGGTAGTAAATTTTCTATTCGGAATAATAATTCGGCAAAACAATTTCCTAAAGGATATTTTTTAATCTGTGGACATAGAGCTTGGCAAGGGGTACCAAAAACTGTTCGGGGAGGGCCATGTTATATAGGCAAGTTGACTATGTTTGTTCCCAGCATGAGGGATATGCTATCATGTTAAAAAGAGTAAACCCGAGCAACGGAAAAGAAGATCAGTAGAACAACAAGGGTATGAATCTATCTGACCATTCTAGTTCGATTCATCAACAACGATCCCAATTAAAAGATAACATGAAGAAATTAATGATCAATCGTGGTTTGGACGGTTGGCTCCAAAGTTTAGGTATTACTGGGTGGTGTGCAGATTTGTTTAGATCAGGCATTACGATATTATTAAGCACTACGTTAATCAGTGTGCTGTCCGTTGATCTTCCGCAGCAGGGTCTGGATGTTCGCTCACAGGGAGCTGGTATCTCAGTCACGGGATAGTGGTGTAGGGTGATGCTTTAGAGGGTGGGTAAGTAAGTGAGGATATCCACGTTGGAGGCACGGTTCCGGCAGGCTCCCTGCATAGAACGTGTCCCGCTACCTTTCTTCGGTCCTAGCATATTAGGCTTAGGAGCAGGGTCTGGACACTCGCTCTTAGGGAGCTGGTGTCTCAGTTACCGGGGTGGGGTGCCTACTCAGGCTTTACTGAGACAAGGGGGGCACAAAATTACAAAATGGAATATATAAACCTTTAGAATTAGTTTGGAGTAATGTTAAGTTTGATGGCTTTGTAACAGTAGCAGTGGAAAATTACTGAGGTGCAGGATACATGGAGAAAAAAATAGAGTACAGCTCGAGAACATACTGAGAATTCTCACACGAGATACATTGTTATGGTTGACACAGTTTTAAGAAAAACAGTCTAGAAAAACAGGACATAGGGATAAGGAGTATCTGGGAAGGGCAGGTGTCCAGGATGGGCTACAGCTAACCTAACTGATAAGTAGGAGGATAGGAGTCTCTGGTGCTAACGAACCAATTAAACTGGGATAAACGTCTACTGCGCATGCTTCAAAGGCTGCCAGAAGTGATGAAGATTGTTGGAAGAAGTAGACGACCCTCAGAGACCACCACCACAATTCTGTACGCGTGCGGGGAGCTTTCTGGAAAAGGATGTAATCAATACGTAGCCTCATGAATATGTATGCATGTATGCCCAGTGACTATAAAAGGACAGCGTGTGTGGCAACTAGGGAGACACACGTTAGGTGGAGCTATCCCCTGTGTCTCTCGGCGCCGCAATAAGGAATACCTGCTTGTCAGCTTGAAAACTTTGTTGGCAAGTTTGTTCCTGGAGTTTTCTCCGAATCAATCTGGCGACCCAGGTGGGACCCTCTCTGCTCGGCTGCAGGACCCGCTGAGGACAGGGCTCCCTAGGGCCCTCGGGAATTTTTCCCGGAGGGACCCCTCGACTCATTCGGATCACTGCAGGAGCAGACAAGGACCATCTTCATAAAAGGTATTCTTTTCTTTTGTATGGTCTGTAAGGTGCAGGGGGCATCTTGCGTAAAGACTGCATTGGTAATGGGGTTGGTTTGGTAAGCGTACGCAAGGTTTGGAAGCCTTCCGTAAATCGAGATAGGAAATCTCGTAGGTAAAGGCGTATACCCGGCTGCTAGCGTCCGTTTGGTATACACCCACAAGAAGGAGGGGGCATCTTGTGGTTTGGGTCCTACAAGACGCAGGGGGTGTCTTGTGGAAATGGTTTTGGATGTTGTTGGTATTTTGATTTATTTTGTGGCTTGTTACATTAAGGATTTTGGTTGCGTGATTTGGTATTGGTGACAGGATGCTATAACTGTGTTATTAACTGTTGTTTGTTTGATAGAATTTTAGTCTCTGTCTCCAGTGTTGTAACTGTGTGGAGTGTGTCTGTGGGATCCCGTGTGTGTGTGTGAATGTGAGACCGATAATGGAAAGTCAGCAGAGTGAAGAGATCTTGAAAAAGAGTCTTTTAGGGTGCATTTTGGCACACTGGAAGTAACTTGGAGGGTCTCCTGGGGGCTCGGTAAGTAAGAAAACATTGGTAAAATATTGTAACCGATGGTGGCCTTGGTATATTTTGGAAAATCAGGGAAAATGGCCTGAAAATGGAACTCTGAACTATTGTTACAATTAATGTTGTTTTGAGGTGGCAAGGAAAATGGGATGAAGTAATGTATGCAGATCTGTTTTTCACTTTAAGAAAGCACGTGGAGTGAGAGACTGAATGCAGAGTTAATATAGCTCCGCCAGATCCCTTAATTTTCGCTTTGGAAAAGGACAGGGAAAAACTGAAAGTTAAGATGGAGATGCTGTTCAGCCTGTGATATTGGGGAAAGATGTTTAAAGTTAAAAAACAGTAATCAGGAAGACAGGTTGGAAAATTATGTGTCACAGGTACCTCTGAGAGGAGCACCCTCTGCACCTGTCCTATTGATAAGGAGGAAGAGATTGCTGTCACTGGCAAAAAGCGGCAGATTCACATTCAGGGTTAAGAAAGGGTTAAAGCAGAAGTGCTGTTGCAGAGGCGGGCATCTGCAGCCCCTGCAGGGCAGGGTGAGCAACTGTGAGATAAAAAAACAAAAGGGAAAACCAAGGGGGAAAGGAGGGGAGCTCGAGCAGCTCCTGTGTTTGAGCCTGGGAGGAGGGATGTCGGGCAGAGGTGGGGGAGTGGGCTCTTCTGTGGAAGCGGATCGGTGTGCGTGCTATGGGGAGTTTGGACGCTGGAAGTGAGACTGCCCTGGGTGGGGGGGGCAGTGCCATGGGGTGGCTCCGGTGACTGAATTGCAACTAGACTGACGGGGACCTGGGGAACCTACCCTACCAGATCCACTGGTTAAATTAAAACTAGGGACTAGAGGAAATAAAGTGGAATTTTAGCGGTTACAGGAGCAAGTTATTTGGTATTAAATCAGAGAGAAAAGAATTCGCTACAGATGTGGGAGCTACTGGCCATCCAGAAAGAAAAAAAAAAAAAAAAAAGAAGAGAGGCCTTCTTTCTGAAGCCTTTAAAGTACCTCTTTGGTCAGTTTGGGTCAGGTGTCCTGTCTCTGCTTCCTCCCAGCCTCCCCTCCTCCCTGGCAGAGCACGAGGCTCAGAAAGTCCTTGGCCAGACCAAACATTCGAGCTGCAACTGAAAACATCGGGGTTATCACCACTGTTCCAAGGCCAAAAGATCAAAACACAGCACTACTAGCTCCTAAGAAGGAGAAAAATGACTGCTGCTGCTCAAAACCAGGACAAGTACAAATTGGGAAAATAAATAGGAATGCATAAATTTTTATGTATGCCAAATTCTCTAAAATGTTTATTAGGGTGAGAAGCAACATTTAAAGAAGGCAAAATGGAGTTTAGAGTTAAAAATAATAAATTAATTGCAGTTTTGAGTTTATCTTTAATTCAGCAGAAAAGCAAACAGGAGGACCTCCCTGAAATAGAAGAAAACCTGAATCAGGTATATCTGGGAGTACGGGCATCTGAAGTTCCAGGCAAGGCGAAAAATGCTTCGCCTCTTAAAGTGGAAATAAGAAAGGAGGGGGCTTGCTCAATTAGAATAAAACAGTATCCCTTAAAATTAGAAGATCAAAGGGAATCAAAAATCATTGATAAATTTTAAAATATAGATTATTAATTGAATGTGAATTGGAATATAACACTCCTACCTGGACAGTAAAGGAATACGATGGGAAAAGTTGCAGATTGGTTCAAGATCTCAGGGCGATCAACAAAACAGCAGAGGGTATTCGTCCAGTAGTAGCTAATTTGTATGACTTACTGACTAAATTGAAGAATAATCAGAAATGGCTTGCCGTCCTGGATTTAAAGGACGCTTTCTTTTGCTTACCATTGGCCAAAGAAAGCCAAAGTTATTTGTTTTGAATGGGAAAATCCTGACACAGGAAGGGAAACTCAATTAACTTGGACAGTATTACCTAAAGAGTTTAAAAACAGTCCAACAGTTTTTGGAAATCAGTTGGCACGAGAACTAGAATCCTGGAAGCCACCTACTCAGACAGGGACTCTGTTACAATATGTGGATGACCTATTAATAGCTACAGAAACAAAGGCAGAATGTATCCAGTGGACAGTGGAATTATTAAATTTTCTGGGACTGAATGGTTCTCTGGTATTCAAATGAGAGGCCCAACTAATCCAAACCTGAGTTTCCTACCTAGGATATGAAATAGCAGGAGGACAGACAGAACTTGGAGCTGCTAGTAAAGAATCCATTTGTCAGACTCCATGACCGCCGACCAAAAAGGAGCTCCGGGCATTCCTGGGAATGACCGGATGGGTGCAGACTTTGGATCCATGATTATGGTGTTCTGGTAAGACCACTATATGAACTGTTGAAAGGAAACCCTCCCTCTTTAAAACGGACTGATACAGCAGAGGGGCTTTTAAAAATTTAAAACCAGAGCTAATGAGAGCTGCAACTCTGTGGCTTCCGGATGTGACTAAATCCTTTAGGCTATATTCCTATGAAGAACAGAGAATAGCTCTGGGGGTCCTTGCTCAGAAACTAGGACCATACAGAAGAGCAGGGGCGTATTTTTCAAAACAACTGGATGAAGCGAGCAAAGGATGGCCCGGATGCCTAAGAGCTGTGGCCGCAGTCATCATAAATATTGAAGAGGCTCACAAATTCACCTTGGGACAGAAGATTACTGTGCTAGTGTCCCATGCAGTATCAGCAGCCCTGGAGCAGAAAGGAGCCCACTGGTTATCTCCTTCACGTTTTTTAAAATACCAGGCCACCCTTGTGGAACAGGATGATACAGAAATTGTGGTCACTAACGTTGTGAATGCAGCATCCTTTTTGCAGGAACAATCAACACAACCACTAACACACGACTGCTTGGCCACCATAGAGACTGTATATTCGAGCCGACCAGACTTGAAAGAAAAACCTCTGGAAGGGGCTGATTCTCAGTTCACTGATGGCAGTAGCTTGGTGAAAAATGGTGAACAAAAGGCAGGATATGCCCTTACCACCACTTCACAGGTGATAGAAGCTAAACCTTTACCTGCCAACACCTCTGCCCAGAAGGCAGAAATAACAGCATTAACGAGAGCCCTGGAATTGGCTGAAGATCAAAGGATAAATATTTGGACTGATTCTAAGTACGCATTTGGCGTGGTACATGCACGTGGGGCTATCTGGAAAGAACGAGGACTTTTGAACACACAAGGGAAACAGATTAAACATGCTGCAGAAATTCTACAATTACTAGAAGCTGTTCAGCTACCTGAAGAAGTAGCTATTATGTACTGTAAAGGACATCAACAAGGTGACTCTGATCAGGAAACTGGAAATAATTTGGCTGATTTTGAAGCCAAACGAGCAGCTGAACAATCTCAAATCATGTCCTTAATCCCTGACGGCAAATTAATAATTGAGAAATCTAAACCTAGGTATTCGAAAGAGGATAGAAGATTGATTCAAGATCTAAAAGGACAGGAAAATAAAGAGGGTGGGGTTCAGATACCTGATGGGAGAATTGTAACCCCCTATAACCAACTCTGGAAGTTAGTTCAGGAGGAACATAATAAAACTCATTGTGGTAGTAACTCTTTGCATAAACACTTAAACAAATTGTAGGAAGAAATCTATATACTATAGTTCAGTTAGAGACAAAACAATGTCAGCTACGACTTAAGAATAATCCTAAAACTGAAAATAGAAATCAAATTGGGACAATTGTGAGAGGAAGTTATCTGGGACAGCAGTGGCAAACAGATTTTTCTGAATTATCAAGAAAAGGAGGTTATCGATATTTGTTGGTGTTAAAGGATACTTTTTCAGGCTGGCCAGAAGCATTCCCTTGTAGGATAAATAATGCAAGACAAGCGATTAAAATATTCTTTAACGAGATCATACCTTGTTTTGGAGTACCAGAGGCAATTTCTTCAGACCGAGGTTAACACTTTAGTGCAAAATTGTGACAAGAAATTAGCAAACAAATTTGAAATTGATTGGCAACTACGTGTTCCATACAGGCCTCAGGCCAGTGGGCAAGTAGAAAAGATGAACCGCCTGATTAAACAGATTAGTAAAATATGTCAGGAAACAAATTTATATTGGTACCAAGCTTTACCACTGGCTCTATTAGGAATTCGAACTAAACCCCGGTCGAAAGAAGAGGTTAGCCCATTTGAGATTTTGTATGGAAGACCGTATCAGTCCCAGTTTAAAGGGGAAAGTCTTCAGGAAGTGGGAGAAGGCTATCTCCGACAGTTTTTCATTTATTTAGGAAAACAATTGGAAGAGATAAACAAGAGAATAGTAGGGACAAGACCAAGAGGTTTGGATTATCCGACCCACCCTTGCAGATCTGGAGACTGGGCTTATGTTAAGAGTTTTTCAGGAGATCCTCTACAGGAGAAGTGGAGCGGACCGTACCAGAGATCACTGACCACCTTTACAGCAGTGAAGATAAAGGAACAACCTGCTTGAATATATTATTCAAGAGTAAAGAAAGCACCAGAGCCACGGAAAACATGGCAGATCGAGCCTTCAGGACTCTTACATATGAAATTGAGTCGATCACGATTTGGACTTATGTGATAACTGGCGCACAAGCTTGGGACCAGCATTTGTACCTGAAATTACTGCAGAATGTTACTAATATTTTTAATCGTAGTGACTGTTGGGTATGTGCACAGTTGCCTAAATCAGGAGAAAGCCTGGATCTCCCATTGATTGGAGTTCCAATTCCTAACACTGTCTCATGGACAAATTTGTGGGTGAACACTAGCAATCTGTATTCGAAGGACTGGTTAAAATTTGGTATAGTTAATCCTAATGCAGGTAATAAATATGACACCTGTGCACAAAGATGTATTACACCGGGAACCAGGGTAGGAGATCATGCTTGTTTAAATGCCACAGATGTAGATCACCATTCAAATTGCAATCACACTATTAATATAGATGGTATCGTAGTTCAGTGGTGGCCCGTTCCTAAAGGGAAATGATGGTATTGGTTATGTGGAGAAAATGCTTACAAGATTCTACCCCCCAGCTGGAAAGGAGCATGCACCTTAGCTGCTGTAATACCCAGTTTTACTATTATCGACAGGTATCCTTCCAGGACCTGGATTAGAAGTTTTGCTAAACGGATTAAGCGAGGATTTAACCCTATTATTGAACGGCACACTGCATTTCATAGTTTTATAAGAGGGCTAATTCCATCTTTAGGAGTAAGTGAATTAGAAAAAGCAATTGTAAATATCTCAGCAACTATAGAGGAAATGGAAAATAAAAACACTGATATAATCCAGGCGGAACAACAAGAGATAACCAGCCTGTCTAAAGGGGTATTACAAAACCGAATGGCTCTAGACATGTTATTGGCATCACAAGGAGGGGTTTGTTCCATAATCAATGAAAGCTGTTGTTCCTATATAGACCAAAGTGGCCGAATTGAAACAGATCTGGAGGAAATTTGGAAACGAACGAAGATATTTCATGAAATGGCCATGGATGACACCTCCTGGGGTTTTGAAGAGATGTGGAAAAGGTTAACTTCAGGGTTACCCAGTCTCTCCTGGTTACTGTTGCTAAGAATCTCTTTGTGAATCTTGCTGAAAATATAGCTAAAGCATTGAATGTAACTAACTGCTATGTTTGTGGGGGAACTAACCAGGGAGAGAGATGGCCCTGGGAAGCAATGGAGAGTAACATAAGTGGTCTTACAATACGGAAAAATAGCAGAGGGAGCAATAGGAAACAACAATGGAGCTTACAAACACGTATAATTGGTAAAACTTGTTGGCAAAACTTAGAAAATGGTGGAAAACCAGTAGGAAATTTGCTTTGGGAAGGAAGTTATGTATGGAACAGAACAAAGACAGACTGGGAAAAAAATGTGGAAATCCTGTAGAAATGAATCACCAATTCTGTAACTGGACTAATGGAACTAATATACCAAATGGTTGGCCCACTCCAGATGGACATTATTGGATCTGTGGTAAAATAGCCTTTGCATTTTTACCTCAAAATTGAACAGCATCATGTATATTAGGAACGATCAGACCTAGTTTCTTTTTATCACCTGTAAGCCGAGGAGTCCAATGATACACAGAAACAGACGAACTAAGGAGGAAACAATATAAAAGAGAACTGCAAATGGGTAATTGGAAAGATAACGAGTGGCCACCTGAACGAATAATCTCTTACTATGATCCGGCAACGTGGGCTGAAGATGGGTCCTGGGGACACAGGACCCCTATATATATGCTGAATAGAATTATAAGGCTACAAGCTGTAGTAAAAATAGCAGTGAATAAAACAGGAGATGCATTAGGACTAGTTGCCAAACAAACTACTAAGATGAGAACTGCAATATATCAGAATCGCTTGGCTTTAGATTATTTACTAGCTCAGGAAGGAGGCGTTTATGGAAAATTTAATCTTATCAATTGTTCTCTAGAAATAGATGATGAAGGAAAGGCTATAAATGAACTTGTAAGAGAAATGAAGAAGACAGCTCATGTTCCAGTTCAAACATGGAATGGAATTAATTTTGGAGGACTAGGATCTTGGGGACAATTTTTTAATGGGGGTTGGCTCACTAAAATTGGACTAGTGGTATTAGGAATATTAGGAGGACTGTTAATTATCCCACGTATAATCCCGTGTTTTACCAGATTAATGCGTACAGTTACCCAGAACATGCAACTAACTGCTGTACCAATGGAGTCCGAAAAGACAGACCAAGGAGAAGCTCAACCATTGATGATACCAAAACCAAGGGCGACTCCAGTATTATCTGCGGCTCGGAAAGCAGTCATTAGATTAGAAGCCAAAACACGAATCACTAGGTTACATAAAAACAAATGGGGGAATTGTAAAGAATACGAGAATGATTCGTGTGAGGAACTTGGGAATCGTTGTTACCAATGCGCCTGTGACCAGTGTACCATGTATGGGATGTATAAAAACGACTTTGACTATAATAAATGTTGCTGTCTATATAATGAAGGAAGAGAAGAAGAAACAAAGGAATAGAAGAGTCTTTAATCATTTTTGACTGTTAAAATCATCAGGTTTTGTTTTACTGCTTGAGTGCTCTAAGGAAGGGGTTTGTGAAACCTGTGCTTTGACTAAATAACCATAGAAGGATAGAACTAGGGCTGTGATTAGGCTTGTGATAAACGATTCTTTATTAATCAATTACCAAGGGGTTCAGTACCTCTTCCAAGAAGTTTCTTCACCCAAAAGCAGACCTCGGCAACAAGAAAAGACCAATGAAAAGGGGGCCGCGTTGGCATCCGGGTACAGACGAAGAAGGGACTGGCTGAGACCCAAGACCGAGAAGTGTAAGAGACTGGACCCCAAAGAACCCGGCGTGCGTCTTGGTGGAGCAGAGACTCCCCTACGCACCCAGCGCTGCTTGCTTATTGCCCCTCTGTACTAATCAATTGTAATAAAAGAATTAAATCAGACCATGGCCAAGACGGAATTTTTATAACAAAATTGGTGACCCCGACGTGATCTCTGTGGAGGCTGCCTGGGACTGTAGCTCTTACGAGGAGGCGCCCCACAATTTGTGGCTCGGGACTTCTAGTCCCGGGCAGTCTCACGAGATCAACGAACAGAGAGGCAATAACCAAGGAATTCGAGCTCCCTGAACACTGCAGTATCAATTACCCGTAATTCTTGTGCACGAAGATCCGGACGGGAACAGCGGACTGTAAGTACCGTTCGGCTGGGTGGGAAGGCCGCTGTGTGTGTCTATGAGACGCAACAAAGTTGTGTGCTTTTCCTCTAACCGTGGTTTCAGTGAAGAACCCGGTCGGGGAAGAGACGGAGTGTACGGTGAGACACGGACCGGGTATTCTGAATCTGTGAAAGCACGGGTCAGGGTCCGTGAAGCGAGTGTGGGCCTCTTCTAAGCGCGTTTCCAATCTCCCGCGAGGGACTTGGCTGCTGAAGGAGGGAAGCGATAGTGGTTGATTGAAAGGAAGCACACACGGTGGGAAATGGGACAGAGTAGGAGTTGTAACTCTAACCCAGGAAGGGGCCCACGGAGAGGTCCCCGAAATAAGGCAGGGAGCAAGTTACTGGAAATAACCCCAGACAGTCCCCTGGGGTTAATGTTTAACCACTGGGGTTCTTGGCCGTCCCAGAAAGGAAAGAATAAAAATGGTCCATTACTGTATGGAAGTGTGGACTGAAGAGGAAATTCGGCCTGACCATTTATACTGGCCGATATTTGGGTCTTTTGATGATTCCGGCTTTAAATTTATATGTAAATGGCACGGAAAATAAAATAACGAATACAAAAGAACCTATCAGGGTTACCCGATTTCTTTGGCAGGAAGACAAGGGCTGAAACCAATAGTAGAGGATTTGATACAGAAGGGAACCCAGCGTTGCTTGCTTATTGCCTCTTCATATTAATCAACTGTAATAAAATAATCAGACCATGGCCAAGATGGAATTTTTATGAGACTTTCACCCATACTGGTTGTTTAGTCTTAATCTGCAGACACGTATAATCATGGAAGCATAGAATAGTTAGGCTTGAAAAGGACCTTAAGATCAACCAGTTCCAACCCCCCTTCCACGGGCAGGGATGCCTCACAACAGACCATGTCACACAAGGCTCTCTTCAACCTGGCCTTGAACACCGCCAGAGATGGAGCATTCACAACTTTCTTGGGCAACCCGTTCCAGCGCCTCACCACCCTCACAGTAAAGAACTTCCTCCTTATAGCCAATCTAAACTTCCCCTGTTTAAGTTTTAAGCTGTTACCCCTTCTCCTGTCACTACAGTCCCTAATGAAGAGTTGCTCTCCAGTGCCCTTATAGGCCCCCTGTAGATACCAGAAGGCTGCTACAAGGTCTCCACGCAGCCTGCTCTTCTCCTGTCTGAACAACACAACAGGCTTAGGAGCAGGGTGTGGACACTTGCACTTAGGGAGCTGGTGTCTCGGTCACTGGAGTGTGGTGCCTACTCAGGCTTTACAGAGATGGAGAGTGAGGTGGGTAAGCAGCAGAGGATATCCGTGTTGGTGGCACTGTGCCAGAGGGCTCCCTGTGAAGGCCATGTGCAGCTCCTGGTTTCTGTCCTAAGACATTAGGCTCAGAAGCAGGCCCTGGACATCTGCCCTTAGGGGAGCTGATGTCTCCGTCAGAGAAGAGTGGTGGCCAGTGAGGCTTTAGAGAGGCGGAGTCTTACACGTGTAAGTAAGTGAGAATATCCATGTTGGAGGGGCTGCAGGTTCGGGGTTGAACTTCTGGTCACGATTTCCCTCTCGGGGCTGGGACCGGGGAGCGGCCGAGGGGCCCGGCGGGGCTGGGGGCGCGGGGAGCCGCTGCGGGCCCGGCCGTGCCGAGGCGAGGGGGTGGCGGGGCCGGCCCCGGCGGGCAGCGCGGGCTGAAGCCGGGCCCGTGCCGGGCGGCGCACGGGCCGGTGTCGCTCCCCCGGCGCGGGCCGATGGGGCCGGGCCTTGCCCGGCGGCCGGTGGAGCGCGAGCGGCCGGTGCGTCCGTTGGCGGGGAGCGCCATGGAGGGCCTGCGGCTGCCCGGCGCTGTCAACCCCAGGCACTTCCCGGCCAAGCTCTGGCAGCTGGTGAACAGCCCGCGCTGCGGCTCCGTGCGCTGGGATGCCCGTGGCGAGGGGCTGGTCGTGGACCGGCGGCTCTTCGAGCGGGAGCTGCTGGGCGCGGAGCCGGCCGGCGAGGGGGCGGCGCTGGGCCCGGAGCTCTTCAAGACCAGGAGCTTCGCCAACTTCCTCCGGCAGCTGAACCTGTACGGGTTCCGCAGGCTGGGGCCGGGGCCGGGGCCGGGGCCGGGGCCCGGGCCCCTGCAGGACCCGGCGGGGGACATTGGCGGCAGCTCCGCCGGGCCCCTGCTCCACTTCCAGAGCCCCCATTTCCGCCGCGGCCGCCCCGAGCTCCTCGTGCGCCTCAAGCGCCTGACGAGCGCCAAGAAGGCGAAGCTGGCGGCCGGCCCGGAGCTGCCCAGCCGCCCGCCCCAGCGCCCCCAGCGCCCGCCCTCGACGCTCGGCGAGGCTGCCAGGCCCGGTGAGCTGGGGTGGCCCGGGCTGCGGGCCGAGAAGCACTGGGGGCTGTGGGGGTTGGAGATCGGCCCCCCCGCAGGGAGCAGGGTTGCCCGAGCTTGCTGGCGGCCGCTCAGCTCCGCCGGTGCGGGAAAGCCGCTGTTGTTCGTGCGGGGAGATGCGCTGCCAGCAGGCAGGGGGAGCGAGGTTCGCGCGTGGCTCAGTGACTGGGAGAAAACCCCAGGACAAACTTGCCCACAGAGTTTTCAAGCTGACAAGCAGGTATCCTTTATTGCGGCGCCGGGAGACGCGGGGGATAGCTCCCCCTAACGCGTGTCTCCCCGTTGCTCCCCAGGCCGGCCTTACATAGTCCCTGGGCATACGTACATGACGTCATTTTCCAGAAAGTTCCCCGCGTGCGTACAGAGTTGTGGTGGTGGTCTCTGAGGGTCGTTCACTTCTTCCAACAGTCTTCATCGCTTCTGGCAGCCTTTGGAGCACGCGCAGTAGATGCTCAGACCAGTTTAATTGGTTCGTTAGCGCCAGAGACATAAGAATCCTCCTGTCCTCCTGCTTATCAGTTAGGTTAGCTGTAGCCCATCCTGGACACCTGCCCTTCCCAGATACTCCTTGCCCCTGTGCCCTGTTCTTCTAGACTGGTTCTCTTAAAACCCTGTCAACTATAACAATTTCCCTCGTACAAGAAGGCTCAATGTGTTCTCTAGCAGCACTCTTTTTTTTTCTATGTATCATGCACTTTAGTAATTTTCCATTGCTACTGTTACAAAGCCATCAAACTTAACATTACTTAAAACTGATTCTAAAGGTTCGTGTATTCCATTTGTGATTTTGTGTCCCCCCTGCCTCATCAGTCAGTAAGAGCGCCCTCACCCTGCCTCTGTGGAGCGGGCACAGCCCTACCAGATAGGTGAACGCTACTTCTCCTTGAGGGGTTGCTCCATAAGCTGTCGTTAAATCCGTGTGAAGCGATGGGTAACCGTATGAGGGCAAGTACCATTTCATGAAACCGTAACTGACTGAGAGAGGAAACCACAGAAGGTTAAAGGGAGTATCTTGGAAGTAACAAAACGGCAAAGCCTGAGCTTTTTTAGACTCAACCGAACCGGCTGAGCTGCCTGGAAAAAAGCTGGCTTTGGTTTTGTTTTCCTTGACAAACCGAATGGCTTGTGATGGAGTGCTCTCAGAGTCACGTTTAGGATTTGGACGTTGCCCTTGCCTTGGCTGCCCGTGTGCTGTCAGCGCTGGAGTTCGGTAGAGCCGTGTTTCACGATTCCCCCTTTATTTTACCTTGCTGCCTGATGTAACGCGCAGCACTCCCTCAATGGCTTGTGCCGGTTTAGTCAGCTCCTGCCCATTTGGATTTATAGTAGCACATTTCTAAGTAGCGGCCACTTGCTCCTGAGGGTTTCAGGAGACTGAATGCTCCAGAGGTGACTGTGCGTTGGCACAGCACTGATGTTCCTGTGTGTTCAGGTGTTAGTGCTGCAGCAGCTAGCGTGTGTTTAGGTGTAAGAACAGAGGCTGTTTCTGGATGAAGAGCATTGGAGCAAATCCCTTAATCCTTGTTTGCCGTTGTTTTGCAGGACTGGTGACTGTAGGACAGGCTCCCCAACCTTGTCATCCAGGCAGCTTCTTTCCTTCCTCCGACAGAGCGGCCTCATGCCAGGACCCCCCTGCCTTCCAGGCGACGACATCCCAGCAGCCGCCGGTCCCTTCCAGACCATGGCAGGGTTCCGTTGGGTCGCTGCCAGGGCACGGGGCTTCCCCAGCTCTCCCAGGCCAGGGGGCTCCTTTTCCCGTCCTCCACAAGTGTTCCACGGCGGTCACGTACACTCTCCGGACCGTGTGCTCGCTTCTGCCGCTTCAGCGAGGGGCTCCAGCCGGTGCTTCCGTTCCAGACCCCGCCAGCTGCGCGTCTCCAGGGCAGTGCTTGCAAGCCCCGGATCCAACACGTACGGCAAAAGTTCTTCACTTGCTGCTCGAGAACTTACTGCAAAGTGATGCATGAAATGTTTTTCCCCGGTGCTCCGTCACTGTGTGTGTGTCTGACGTGTGTGCTTCCAGTGAGATGTGTGTGCCGGGTCCGTTACTTGCTAACAGCCGGTGACAGAATGGGCTTTAGCTGCTCATTTCTTCTGGCTCTGATGAGATGAACTGTATGAGAGACAGAGGAGCTCAGAAGTGCCTTCTCTGCAACGAGCAGGGGAGGACAAAGTGTGTGGGTGAAGCGGGTGTGTGTGGAATCTTGATTCAGCTGGAAGACCTGAAGTGTTACAAATGAATTGGCCCCTTTGCTCCTGCCGGCCGAGCCCATCAGTGGGATTTCCACAGGTGCAGTTTTTCTTGCTGTTCCATAAGGAACTGCTGCAGCTGGCAAAAAACCCCAAGAAAAGGTGTTGTGAGTGCAAACCATTCTTTTTGTGCACCATTCTGCACTTCGCGCCCATTCAGAATTGGTCACCGGTCTGGGCTTCTGCACGGTTATGTTTGTTCTCCTCCCCTTGATGTACAGGCATTACAGTGCGCTTGAGTCACGAGCTGCTTTCACTATAAGCTCTGCTGAGTGCAAGAGTTGTGCAGTTTCTACTTTACTCGTAGCTTCTTATAGCCTGTGATCTGGACTTTCCGTTTTACACTTGCCTCCTGCTTCACAAGCACTTTTCCCCTTTGGGTTCTTCCTTTTCTTCTCTTTAGAAACTAGGCTCTTTGTACCAGGTGTTTGTTTCCTTAGGATTCCTCCAGCAGGTTACAGCCAGTCTCTCCTTCGCTCTCTTGCACTGAAGGGCAGTAGCCCTTTAGGTTTCTTTGGTGGTTTTCTTGTGTTTGTCGACATCCTTTGGAGTTCCCAGGGAGTGAAGCCCAGGTACCATTAGATTTCTGGCACTGTCCAGAACTGTAATATGTTTGCAAGTCACAGAGTGTTCTTCTGAAAGATGTCCAGACTTCATCGTAAGGTTGCTCAGAATGAGCTTTTGAGGTAACAGGAGTCAGACACGAGTCTCGTGCTGCTGTGGAAGGATGTCCACTAGCTCGCTCCATGTTGTTTAGCTCTTGCGTTTGTTGCTCCCAGATGGGCAAAAGTTGATCGATTTCCTATGAAAAAGGGCAATAGGTATAGGTATTAAACCCCGTATTGGTTATCATAGCAGCTGTCTCGTGAGGAATCCCACGTAGGTGTCAGGCATTGCAAAGAAATGGGTCTGATCACGTGGCTGTCTCAAGTCACACTTGTACCGTTTAATTACTGTGAACGTTGGCCTAGATTTGATTTCATCAAGGATTTCTCCCTCGCCCAGAAGGACTGCAAATTTTGAAGATTGTCTGTCCTGCCAGTAGTGCCTTTCCTTGTAAGTTCTCTCTGCCTGTCCCCAGAAGCTGAGGCCTGCAGAAACTGCTTCATCTACAGAGCTGCTTTTTGGAATAAGATGACATTTTCATTCCAGTGTGTGTGTGTGTGTGTGTGTGTTTGATCTGTGTCTACATACCTTAGACGAAATATGTTTTAAGGTGGAGAACTGAGTCTTACAGTCAGTGGGGAGGTCATAATACATTCCGGGGAGTTAGCTTACTGAGTGGTTACTGCAGTGTTTAATGCAAGTAAGCAATAGAACTGTGCACACTGGGCCCCAGTTCTGGCAGTCTGATCCCCGTGTCTGAATTTTGCAGGCATCCCGCAGTGTTCACCCCCTGGCCAGGGAGGTCCTCTGACTGTCAGCACCAGTGCTGCGGCGTCCACCGACTGCGCCTTTGTGCAGGTGAGTGCAGCGCACAGAGAGCAGGGGGAAGGGAGGAGACCCCATGCACGGACCACAGGTTTCTGGGCTTGCGGCAGGAAGGAGAGAAGTCTGGGACGGGATCTTATTGGGTGGCCTGGCTTATCGAATAGCAAAAGAACCTCAGTAAAAATGCCAGGGCTTCCTTTCGCATTCCAGCAGCATGGAGATGCTTTTTTTCCTCAGAGGGGGTAAGCAAAGCAAGCTCTGCTGGTGTGTGCTGAAAAAGGGTTGACCTGTGCAAGCCTGATCGTCCAGTTTCTTGTCTTGCAAAAACCAACCTTTTGCCCTTTTTGCCCGTTTTTCTGTTTTAATATGAGCTTACCCGGATCAAAAGGGCTTGAGATTTCCGAGCCTTAGTGTAGCCTCGATCGTTTCTCCTGGAGCAGGGTGGCAGGGGCTGTGCAGGTGGTAGAGCAGACCGTGCTTTTTGCCTGTGGATCTCACTGAGCTGTGGCCAATAATCAGCTCTACCTTGTGTGTGCTCTGGGGCAGACGCTTCCCTGAGGTCCTGCTGAGGGATGCAGCTAGCTAGAGCATTGATCATCCTGCCGTGCTTGTGTACTGATCATCAGTAAGCACTTGCACGGTCCTCAGAAGCAGTAAAATCCGTCAGCCCTGACTGAAAATGGTTGTGATTTTTTCACCTAGACATTCCCTGTGTTTTGTTTCTCGCAGAGTCCTGAAGTGCAGCCACCTTCTGCAGCTGAGTGCCTGCCCTCTGATGGGGCACATCATGCATCAGAGGACGTGGAGAAGTTACCAGAACTGAGTTATGAAGATGTGTTTCAGTTTTTCAAGGAGATGCGTGATTCACGAGGCGCTGATGTAGTGACACCGGAACCTGCGGAAAGCTGGGATGGAGAACTGTTTGAAAGCTACATCCGTGCGGCCATAGAAAGCGCTGCTGCTGCTGAAAGCGTGCAAGACGCTGTGACCACACAGGGGGCCCGTGAAGAACAGGGACAACAACTGGATCACAACCCAGCTCGCCCCTCCAAAATGTTTCGTGTGGAAGGACTGTTTAGTGCTGCTCAAGTAAGTGCTAAATGGAGGTAAAAGTCCCCAGGAATGGGCAGGTTCAGCTCCTCACTCGTGAAATGTGGGCTCTGGCTGGCGAAGGTAGTGAGCTAGAGTCCTCCTTCCTCCTCTTATTTTTTATGCCTAGGAGTTGTGTTTCGGATGTTAGACAAGGGCATTGCTGGCCAAAGGGTTTTCAAAAGCCCTTGTTAGCAATCCTCATGCCATACACAGAGAGAGCACGTTTCCAAGAGCAAATAGCACAGAGCAGTGGGTTTCCTGCGGGAGCAGGAGGCGTGTTGGGCGGTACTTGCTGTCCCCGGAGTGTTCAGTTTCTGTATTTGAACAGGCCTTTTGGACTGTTAAGACACAACTTTGTCAAAGAACGTGCTTGTACTTCTCTTCATGCGCACAGGCTTCGCCTTTCATATGTATAACAGCGAGTACCAGCGAGACTCAAGGTGGAGACTGTGAGTTTTGGAATCACTGATACCTCATTAGCAAGCGATTCCCACCCAGAAATGTGTGGCTGCGTGCACAGTTTTGCATGGCACAGCTCTGTCAGGTTGTTTGAGCTGGATCTGCCGTTACTAATACACGTGTTGGGAAGAAGGAGTGCTCCTGGATTTCTTTTGGCTTATTTCTTGTCGGTGGTTTGATAACTGAGGGCAAAGTTAAGGCGGTGAGGACATGTCCCTTAAGTTTGCGGATTCTGATTTTTGGATTCCTTGTTTTGCTTAGCCTGACATTTTGTAAGAGCCTGAATTTCAGTTTGGCAACCTTAATTCTGGTTTCAAAACATTCCCCGTGTGCTCAGCACTTCTCAGGTGCCCTTTTGGAGTGGAGAAGGGCAGTTCTTGTTTTGTGCCTGCAGTGAAAAGAAGAAGCTATTGAGCGATCTTTGGGTTTATTTCATTTTTTGGTGTGTTTATTTAAAGGAGAATGCGAGCGTGAGATGTGAATCGGTGACGGAAGAGAGAGGGCTGACTTCAGGACCCGAGGCAGTGAACAAACCTTGTCTTGCAAAGACCAACTTTTGCCCTTTTTGCCCGTTTTTCTGTTTTAATATGAGCTTACCCGGATCAAAAGGGCTTGAGATTTCCGAGCCTTAGTGTAGCCTCGATCGTTTCTCCTGGAGCAGGGTGGCAGGGGCTGTGCAGGTGGTAGAGCAGACCGTGCTTTTTGCCTGTGGATCTCACTGAGCTGTGGCCAATAATCAGCTCTACCTTGTGTGTGCTCTGGGGCAGACGCTTCCCTGAGGTCCTGCTGAGGGATGCAGCTAGCTAGAGCATTGATCATCCTGCCGTGCTTGTGTACTGATCATCAGTAAGCACTTGCACGGTCCTCAGAAGCAGTAAAATCCGTCAGCCCTGACTGAAAATGGTTGTGATTTTTTCACCTAGACATTCCCTGTGTTTTGTTTCTCGCAGAGTCCTGAAGTGCAGCCACCTTCTGCAGCTGAGTGCCTGCCCTCTGATGGGGCACATCATGCATCAGAGGACGTGGAGAAGTTACCAGAACTGAGTTATGAAGATGTGTTTCAGTTTTTCAAAGAGATGCGTGATTCACGAGGCGCTGATGTAGTGACACCGGAACCTGCAGAAAGCTGGGATGGAGAACTGTTTGACAGCTACATCCGTGCGGCCATAGAAAGCGCTGCTGCTGCTGAAAGCGTGCAAGACGCTGTGACCACGCAGGGGGCCCGTGAAGAGCAGGGAGAACAACTGGATCACAACCCAGCTCGCCCCTCCAAAATGTTTCTTGTGGAAGGACTGTTTAGTGCTGCTCAAGTAAGTGCTAAATGGAGGTAAAAGTCCCCAGGAATGGGCAGGTTTAGCTCCTCAGAGCCTGAATTTCAGTTTGGCAACCTTAATTCTGGGTTCAAAACATTCCTCGTGTGCTCAGCACTTCTCAGGTGCCCTTTTGGAGTGGAGAAGAGCAGTTCTTGTTTTGTGCCTGCAGTGATAACAAGAAGCTATTGAGCGATCTTTGGGTTTATTTCATTTTTTGGTGTGTTTATTTAAAGGAGAATGCGAATGTGAGATGTGAATCGGTGACGGAAGAGAGAGAGCTGACTTCAGGACCTGAGGCAGTGAACAAACCTGCTGCAGAAGAGGCAGGGTCGTCTGTAAAGCCGCGGTGCAGGAAGAGGAGACAGAGCTCACGGCAGGGTAAGTCCCTGGTAAGAGATCCTGCATTTTTTAGAGGTGGCCAAGACAGCTGCTCTGAAACTCTTCCAGGAAGGGGAGATCACAGGAGTTGAGTTACTGTCTGCAGTGTAAGTACCTCACTGGGCCTTCAGTTCAATTATTACACTGGTCTGAGCTCTTAGCGTGCTTCGCGACACGCTTCTATAGCTAAGCTGGTGCTGAGGACTCCTAGGTGGACAAGGGACTAAATTCTCTCAGTCAATAAAAGCCGAAGTTGTGGGAGTTGTGCCAGACCCCTGCATGTCACAGTACACAGCACTGAGATGCAGGCTGGAGACATGTTTGCTGGAGGGTGACAGTGCCACAAAGGGAACACTGACTAGTGAAGTGACTGTTGAAGTAAGCGGGGAAAAACCCACCACGGTGCCGAAGTTAGTGCACGAGTCCAACCTTTCTGGCTCAGATGACTAAATAAATTTCATACCAGCCTGCTGATAACGTGTGCTGAAACACAGGAGAAAAACACCCTCAGACTTTCGAGTCGTGCGTGCTGCCAGGTGAGCCAGAGCCAAGGCCTGATACTTCCTCGGTGTTGTTTGCTCCCTAGATCCCCAGGAGCCGGAAGGTGGAGCCTGTAAGCGGGGCTGCTTCTGGAGGAAGACAGCAGAGTGAGGAGCGTGTGAACACGTGGAGCAGCTGCCGGCTGGCTCCGTCCTGCGAGTCCGGCAGCAGCGCTCCGCACACAACCGGGACCTGGGTTCAGGGTCACACCTCTTCTGTTCCGTTTCCTGACTTTGAACTTACAGATAGCTTTATTCGTGAATTTGTGTGTTACTTATAGCTTTCTTCATAAATGCGTATGTTATTTATAGGTTTCTTCATAAATTTGTATGTTACTTATAGACTTACTTATAAATTTATGTCATGTACACCTTTCTTCATAAATTTGTATGTTGTTTATAGCTATATTTATAAATTTATAGGTAATGTATAGCTTTTTTCATTAATTTGTATGTTATTTCTAGCTATATTTATAAATTTATAGGTCATGTATAGCTTTTTTCATTAATTTGTAGGTTATTTATAGCTATATTTATAAATTTATAGGTTATGTATAGCTTTCTTCATAAAATTTTATGTTATTTACAGATATATTTATAGGTTATGTATAGCTTTCTTCATAAATTTGTATGTTATTTATAGCTATATTTATAAATTTATGTCATGTATAGCTTCATAAATTTGTATGTTATTTATAGCTATATTTATAAATTTAAGGTCATGTATAGCTTTTTTCATTAATTTGTATGTTATTTCTAGCTATATTTATAACTTTATAGGTCATGTATAGCTTTTTTCATTAATTTGTATGGTATTTACAGCTATATTTATAAATTTATAGGTCATGTATAGCTTTTTTCATTAATTTGTATGTTATTTATAGCTGTATTTATAAACTTATAGGTCATGTATAGCTTTTTTCATTAATTTGTATGTTATTTCTAGCTATATTTATAAATTTATAGGTCATGTATAGAGTTTTTCATGAATTTGTATGTTATTTATAGCTATGTTATTTATAGCTATATTTATAAATTTATAGGTCATGTATAGCTTTTTTCATTAATTTGTTTGGTATTTATAGCTATATCTATAAATTTATAGGTCATGTATAGCTTTTTTCATTAATTTGTATGTTATTTATAGATATATTTTTTAATTTATAGGTTATGTATACCTTTCTTCATAGAATTGTATGTTGTTTATAGCTATATTTATAAATTTATAGGTCATGTATAGCTTTTTTCATTAATTTGTATGTTATTTATAGCTATATTTATAAATTTATGTCACGTATAGCTTCATAAATTGGTGTATCTGTATTTATAGCTTTATTAATAAATGTGTACTTTATAGATTTATTTATAAATTTATAGATTTCTTAATAAGTTTGTATGTTATTTATTGATATATTTATAAATTTATAGGTCATGTATGGCGTTTCTCATGAATTTGTATGTTATTTATAGCTATATTTAGAAATTTATAGGTCATATACAGCTTTTTTCATTAATTTGTATGTTATTTATAGCTATATTTGTAAATGTATAGGCTATGTATATCTTTCTTCATAAATTTGTATGGTATTTATAGCTATATTTGTAAATTTATAGGTCATGAATGGCGTTTTTCATGAATTTGTATGTTATTTATAGCTATTTTTATAAATTTATAAGTCATGTATAGCCTTTTTCAAAAATTTTTATGGTATTTATAGCTATATTTATAAATTTATAGGTCATGTATAGCTTTTTTCATTAATTTGTATGTTATTTATAGCTATATTTATAAATTTATAGGTCATGTATAGCGTTTTTCAGGAATTTGTATGTTATTTATAGCTATATTTATAAATGTATAGGTCATGTATAGCTTTTTTCGTTAATTTGTATGTTATTTTTAGCTGTATTTATAAATTTATAGGTCATGTATAGCTTTTTTCATTAATTTGTATGTTATTTATAGCTATATTTGTAAATGTATAGGCTATGTATAGCTTTCTTCATAATTTTGTATGGTATTTATAGTTATATTTATAAATTTATAGGTCATGTATGGCTTTTTTCATGAATTTGTATGTTATTTATAGCTATATTTATAAATTTAAAGGTCATGTATAGCCTTTTTCATTAATTTGAATGGTATTTATAGCTATATTTATAAATTTATAGGTCATGTATAGCTTTTTTCATTAATTTGTATGTTATTTATAGCTATATTTATAAATTTATAGGTCATGTATAGCGTTTTTCATGAATTTGTATGTTATTTATAGCTATATTTATAAATTTAAAGGTCATGTATAGCCTTTTTCATTAATTTGAATGGTATTTATAGCTATATTTATAAATTTATAGGTCATGTGTTGCTTTCTTCATTAATTTGTATGTTATTTATAGCTATATTTATAAATTTATAGGTCATGTATAGCTTTTTTTATGAATTTGTATGTTATTTATAGCTATATTTATAAATGTATAGGTCATGTATAGCTTTTTTCATTAATTTGTATTTTATTTATAGCTATATTTATAAATTTATAGGTCATGTATAGCTTTTTTCATTAATTTGTTTGTTATTCATATATATAGTTATAAATTTATAGGTTATGTATACCTTTCTTCATAAAATTGTGTGTTGTTTATAGCTATATTTATAAACTTATAGGTCATGTATAGCTTTTTTCATTAATTTGTATGCTATTTATAGCTATATTTATAAATTTATAGGTAATGTATAGCGTTTTTAATGAATTTGTATGTTATTTATAGCTATATTTATAAATTTTTAGGTCGTGTATGGCTTTTTTCATTAATTTGTATGTTATTTATAGATATATTTATAAATTTATAGGTTATGTATATCTTTCTTCATTAAACTGTATGTTATTTATAGCTATATTTATAAATTTATGTCATGTATAGCTTCATAAATTGGTGTATTTTTATTTATAGCTTTATTAATAAATGTGTACTTTATAGATTTATTTATAAATTTATAGATTTCTTAATAAATTTGTTTGTTATTTATAGATTTGTTTATAAATTTAAATGTCATTTATAGCTTTCTTCATAAATTAGTGTTATTTATAGCTTTATTAATAAATTTGTATGTTATGTCTAGCTTTCTTCATAAATTTGTATTTTATAGCTTTATGAATAAATTTGTATGTTATTTATAGCTTTCTTAATAAATTTATATGTTACTTATAGCATTCTTCATAAATTGTATGTTATAGCTTTATTATTTGTTATTTATAGGTTTCTTAATAAATTTATGTTAGAGCTTTCTTCATAGATTTTTATGTTATTGATAGCTTTCTTAATAAATCTATATGTTATTTATAGCTTTCTTCATAATTTTGTATGTTACTTATAGCTTTATAAATTTCTCATTTATGGCATTCTTAATAAATTCGGTTGTTATTTATAGCTTTATCAATATATTTGTTATTTATAGTTTTCTTAATAAACTTATATGTTGTTTATATATTTCATCATAAATTTGTATGTTATTTATAGCTTTCTTCATAAATTTGTGTTATTTATGGCTTTTTTAATAAATTTATATGTTACTTATAGCATTCTTTATAAATTTGTATGTTATTTATAGCTTTATTAATATATTTGTTTTTTGTAGGTTTCTTAATTTATGCTATAGCTTTCTGAATAAATTTTTATGTTATTTATGGCTTTCTTAATAAATTTGTATGTTATTTATAGCTTTCTTAATAAAGTTGTATGTTATTTATACATTTCTTCATAAATTTGTATTTTATAGCTTTATTAATAAATATGTTTGTTATTTATAGCTTCATAATTTTGTCATTTATGGCTTTCTTAATAAATTTGTATGTTGTTTATATATTTCTTCATAAATTTGTATTTTATTTATAGCTTTCTTAATATATTTGTTATTTATAGTTTTCTTAATTTATGTTATATCTTTCTGAATAAATTTGTATGTTATAGCTTTCTGAATAAATTTGTATGTTACTTATAGCTTTAAAAATGTTGTCATTTATGGCTTTCTTAATAAATTTGTATGTTATTTATAGCTTTATTAATGTGTATGTTCTTTATAGATTTCTTAATAAATGTATATTTATAGATTTATTTATAAATTTAAATGTCATTTATAGCTTTCTTCATAAATGTGTTATTTATAGCTTTATTAATAAATTTGTATGTTATGTATAGCTTTCTTCATAAATTTGTGTGTTTTTTATAGCTTTCTGAATACATTTTAATGTTATTTATAGCTTTCTTCATAAATCCGTATGTTATTTATAGCCTTCTTAATAAATTTATATGTTACTTATAGCATTCTTCATAAATTTGTATGTTATAGCTTTATTAATATATTTGTTATTTGTAGGTTTCTTAATAAATTTATGTTAGAGCTTTCTTCATAGATTTTTATGTTATTGATAGCTTTCTTAATAAATCTATATGTAATTTATAGCTTCGTAAATGTGTATGTTACTTATAGCTTTATAATTTCTCATTTATGGCTTTCTTAATATATTCCTATGTTATTGATAGCTTCATCAATATATTTGTTACTTATAGCCTTCTTAATAAATTTGTGTGTTATTTATAGCTTTCTTAATATGTTATTTATAGTTTTCTTAATTTATATTATAGCTTTCTGAATAAATTTGTATGTTATAGCTTTCTGAATAAATTTGTATGTTACTTATATCTTTAAAAATGTTGTCATTTATAGCTTTCTTAATATATTTGTATGTTATTTATAGCTTTCTTAATAAAGTTGTATGTTATTTATACATTTGTATTTTATAGCTTTATGAATAAATGTGTGTGTTACTTATAGCTTTATAATTTTGTCATTTATGGCTTTTTTAATAAATTTGTATGCTACTTATAGCTGTCTTCATAAATTTGTATGTCATTTATGGCTTTCTGAATAAATGTGTATGTTACTTATGGCTTTCTTCATAAATTTGTGTGTTATTTATAGCTTTATTTTTAAATGTGTATGTTATTTTTAGCTTTCTTCAT